>NC_092804.1:1817248-2417248 GCF_040954645.1 Diabrotica undecimpunctata
GTAAGTATATTTGTTCTTACTGTATCTCTTAAGAATATAGATAAACATAACATGTTGCAGATTCTTCTTCTTCTTCTTCCTTCTTGTATGTAGGCTTTAAAGCCTGTTTCTTCTTCAATATTAGCCTCCTAAATTGTTTAAATTATCGCACCATCTTTTTCTTGGTCTGCCAATACTTTTTCGTCGATTTGGTGAGTTATCTCATGCTATTCGTAGTATTCTAACCTCTGCTATTCTACCTATGTGTTCGTTCCACTTCTGTTTCCGTTTTGTCACCCATCTATTTATGTCTTCTATATTGCATGCTCTTCTTTTGTTTTCGCTTCTCTCCCTATTCAACAGACTTTTCCCTGATATTCGTTGGAGTATTTTCATCTCTGTTATTTCTAGTGGTCGTCTAGTTTTAGATGTGTCAGGTCTTCTCTCCGCCGTGTATGTTAATATAGGTCTAATGGCTGCTTTATAGATTCTTGTTTTTCTGTCTTTTTTTCTGTCTTGTCTTAGGTGTTTGCTCTTTAAGATTGTGTGATTAAAAGATCCCTCCACTTTATAAATTTTCTTCTATGTTGCAGATTGATGGCGTTAATTATTTGTTTTCTTTCTTTTTTTTAAGTTTTTTCTTTTTCTTTGTTTTTATCTTGTTTTCATTCTTAGTTCTTTAATTTTTTCTTTCTTTTTTTTTTACTTTATTCGAGATAAGATTCCACTTTGACTTCTTCAAGTTAATAGATGCATAAAAAAAGTTAAGAATTACTCTGGATTGTTATCACTGCTCGTGAGGGGATCATACGCATTCCTGAGCTAGATCAATGGAGGTTTATTGCACAATTGAAGTTTTCTTTATTTGTATACTTTTTTTTATTAATTTTCTCTTTCTTTCTTCACTTTTTTTTTAATGCAGATATTGCTGATAAATTTAAAGTGTAAATAAAAAAAGTATTTTCAAAGTTATCATGGCTTGCCTGGGAAGGGGGTATTTTCAGGATAGATGTAATTTCCATTAGGCTTGTATCGATTGATGTATCTACTCCATAATCTTAGTTTTCCATAAGATGTTTTAATTGTTAGTAAACATATTTGTTTCTCTTTTAGACATTTTTGAATCAAAAGATCCCCTTCAAAATGGCAGCATAAAACTAAACCTGGCAGAAGTAAGTTAATATTGTCATAAATTTAAACAATTACTAAGACATTTTTTCTTTTTTAGTGGCTCAAATCATCTCTAACTTGTTAAAATATTGTTTACTGTAAATTGTATGTGAATAGTTAGATTTTTATAAGAATAATTTTATTAAAATAAATTATTTTATGTTAAGTTATTTTTTCTTCTCTATCCACAGTTTCCTTATTCCTTTTGTTGTGATATTTTTATTAAATATTCTTAACTCTAATAAAAATTAACGTTTTAAACTTGTATAAAAAGGTATTATTGTGGTATATTAAATATTTTTTCATAAAATGAATAAAACACAAAAAATATTTTGTTAATAAATGGGATTGCAATCACAAGGATCCTTATTATCGGTAGATCTGTATCTAGAACCCTTTTCACCGACACCAAAAGTATCTCCGTACGAGTTTTTAAGGAAATTGACATGACCCTGTAGATTCCGTATTCTCATTTGGGCGTCTTCGAAGTTCTCGTTCAGATTGTTGATTTGAGACTGCATCTTTTGCCTGATTTCGTCTCTGTCGCTTTGAGCTGCTTTGGCTTGGGCTCTGCTTTGGGCCAGTTGGCGCTCTAAGTCACCGATTTGTTTTTGCATTGATCTAAAATTGTAGAAAAAAAAATTTAATCGTTTAAATCACAGTACTAGATAAAAAACAAAATAAGGAAATACAGAAAAGGGTCGAAAATTATACACGTGGAAAACAGAGAGTAGATAATTATACTGAGAAAGAAATAACTGAAACAGTCAATAGAATTTGAGTCGGTAAATCGAAGACAGTATTAGGCACTCTCGATATTTTTGTATCCTTGTAACTCAGGTAAAATCTCAGCAATACGGATATGCCCTTACACAACATAGGTGGAGGAGTCATATGTCTACATGTAGACAGAAAATGTCAATTAGAAGAAGAAAATATGTACTACTAGATATATACTAGAAAATAAATCTACAAAAATGAAAGAGTTAGTGATCAAAAATTAAATTGTCTTACCTTCTAACAATCTCGCATCGATCCTTTATCCTCGACACCTGCCTTGCAGTTTCTTCTCTTAGAGACTGAACCTGCGACTCCAGTTGTATAATTTCATGCAAACGTTCATCGGCCAGTTTTTCATATTCGTCACATTTCTCCGCGAATTTTTCTAAATCATTAACCAAAGACGCATTAACTTGTTGCAACTCCGCCAACTGCTCCTCCAGTTCTTTCACTCTAGCTTCCAATATCGATTTTGCATCTTGACCCATTTGTTGATCGCTCTTAACGTCGTCTATTTCTGACGTCATGGCTGCAATCTTGTCCTTATATAATTTCAATTCTCTAGCTATCGCTTCGTTATTTCGTTCTGCTAAAAGGTGCATCTGTTGAGCTTCTTGCAGTTTGATTTGGGTTGCTTTTAAGATGTCAGGTAAAGGCATTAATTCTTGGACTTTTTCTGAAAACTGTATTTTCACCCGGTGGATTTCCAGATTAACTTGTTCACTGATTCTTTGATTCTCTATTTCCATTAGATCTATCTGTCTCCTCTGTTCTTCTACTTGCTGTTGAGCTTCTAAGTACTGGAAATAAGTTTAGTTAAATTTAGGAAATAAATTATCTGCTAAAATTAAATTATTATTTCAAAGTGTAACTAAAAAAGTATATCATTTTACCAATCCGTAAAGTAAATATCTAATAGCAATGTTGACAAAAAATATCCAAAACAGATGAGAATTACTACTACATGGAATATCAGTTTGCTTAATTCAAGGGACCAAGAAATAACCCAAGTGCTGAAAGAGAAACAAATAGACATTTGCGCTCTACATGAAACAAAAAAAGGAAAAGGACAATTAGGTAAATACATACTAATCTACAGTGGAGTAGCTAAAGAAAACATTGTCAAAGATGTAGTCTTACTAATATACCAAAAGTAACAAAATCACATCAAAGAGTATCAATACATATCAGAAAGGATTGCAGTAAAGATAAGAATGGAGAAGTAAGATCTCGGAGTATACGGCCTAGAAAATAACGAGCCCCAAACAACAAGTGAAACGTTTTATGACGAATTACAACAAAAAGTAGACCAACTAAGATGATAATATTGGGGGATTTTAACGCTCGAACAGGCAATCAAGTAATACCCGGCACTTCTAATGAAAAAAGGGCATATTGTAAGCACTTACCTTGTTTCTGTAATCGTCTAGTTGCTTCTGCTGATCTTCTACCAACAATCTCAGCTCATCTAGCTCATCCTGCGCTTCTCTAAATCTTTGTTTCGTTACTGCCAATTGTTGTTCTATCTCTATAAACTGTTCTTTACTTACTTCCTGAAAATAATTGTTATTTATATTATACACTCAGATGCAAAAAAAAAACGCAAAGGAGAAAATTTTGGTCAAATTCAAATTATTTCATATATATATATATATATATATATATATATATATATATATATATATATATATATATATATATATATATATTGTAGCGTGATTAAATAAAACGAGCGGTTCGAATTTATATACATATATTTATTTATAAGTTTACAGTTCGGTACTCTCTTATCGACTAACTCTACTTCTAACACTGTTACCTATATATACTACAGTTACTGTATCGAGAATATTCTGGCGTTGTCCCACCTCTAATTCACCTACGTGACCGGTTATTCTCTCTCGCACTCGATACGCCGCGAACTTTCGAGAGTATTAGAGATGCAATGCAACCGTTACCTGGGCCATGCCAAAAGTATGTTCGTAACACTGCTCCCCTCTTAAATCTGATCGTCCCGATCAGCAACTCCGGTAGGCACAGCATGGCGGAATCTACAGGACTCTCCAGCTCTGCATGAACCCTTTAGAAAGAAATAACAGTCTACTGACTTTGAAGGATACGATCCCATCGGGTTAATGCAACACACAGTAATTCGTACGCCGGTGTCTCGGAAGATCACTTCAAGCATGCTTCTGACAATCTTCCAGTCCAGATTATCTAGTGCATGGCCTATCTTGGGTAAGGCCAAATTCTTGATGTCGTAATTGCACACAATTTTCTTCAAATTAGTTAGAGCACGCCATATATCCTCGTAGCTTGCCCTGTCTGTATAAGACTTCCTGGTCACCATATACAGCAAAGATCGGGAACCATCTTCTAATCTCAGTACTCTTCCAACTTTAGGCTGCTGGTTTTTTAACTCGTCCAAACGACCGAATTTCTTATAAAATACGGATGAGATTCCTTTAGTCATCTCAAGATCTTGGGCAACACAGTGGGCTAGAGAGACGTTATGCGGAACACTAAAAAGATCCTGCTGAACTTCTGTGGTCACGCCGAATCTAGCACTCTTTCTCTCTGCGTAATTTGACATAAATTCATTAAAGCTTGGTCGCCGGTCATCTTTGATCTCATGTTGAAGGGTTCGTGCTTCTTCTGTTTCATTTGAGCCAGCATATGGTGCAAGACGATTTATGTGAACTACTTTTGGTTTACCTTTCGGCAACTTCTTAATTCGGTATATTACGTCATTTATTTTCTTTTTAATTTCATATGGACCTTCCCATTGTCTTTGCAGTTTGGGAGACAAGCCTCGACGACGTTGTGGATTATAAAGCCAAACAAGATCGCCTACTTCATAGCTTTCACTCTTACATCGAGAATCATATTGATCTTTCATTCTGTCACTGGCTATCTGGATGTGTTGTCGGGCAAGTTCATGAATGTTGTTCATTCTTAACTTCAGGCGGTCGACATAATCTTCGCTTGCAACATGTTCTTCGGAAGGTCTGCAGCCAAACTCTAGGTCGCAGGGTAAACGAACTTCACGACCTAACATCAGGCAGGTTGGAGTCTGGCCTGTAGTTTCATTCACGGCCGAGCGGTAGGCCATTAGGAATAAATGAATGTGCTGGTCCCAATCTCTTTGATGTTCTGATACAACTTTGGACAGGTGTTTACCCATTGTTCGGTTCATTCTCTCGACCATTCCATCTGATTGAGGATGCAGGGGTGTCGTTCTGGTCTTATTGACACCAATCAATTTACAAACGTTTTGGAAAAGGGTTGACTCGAAATTTCGCCCTTGGTCGGAGTGGATCTCCAAAGGAATACCAAATCGGCTAAAGAATTCTTTAACAAGTACCTCTGCAACGGTAGCAGCTTCTTGATTTGGTATCGCATAGGCCTCAGTCCATTTCGTAAAATAATCCATGGCTACCAGGATATATTTATTTCCATCATTTGTCTCTGGAAGTGGACCTGCAATGTCGATTGCTACTCTTTCCATAGGACTACCAACATTGTACTGTCTCATGGGTGCCCTCTTTTTACCAGCTGGACCATTACTGGTTGCACACAGTTCACATTTCCGGCACCATCTTCTTACATCATCTTTACAGTTCACCCAATAGAACCGTTCTCGAACCTTTTGCAGAGTCTTCGTGATACCAAAGTGTCCACCTGATGCACCGTCATGCAACTGACGCAATACTTCTGACACTTTACTTTTAGGTACAATCAACTGAAGCTTAGTTTCTGTACCATCATCGTTCTCAAAGGTTCTATACAGAAGATCATCTTTCAGCACTAGGCAATTCCATTGGCTCCAGTAACACTTGACTTCTGGACTACATGCACTAATGTCTTGCCAAGAAGGTCTCTCACTTCGACGCATCCAATCCAATACTCTTTTTATACATGGATCATCTGCTTGAGCGTCTTGTAGCTGTTGAGGCTGCCATTGCTCATTAATGACGGTGGTTCGTCTCACGGGGCAAAGTCGTTCTTCTAATTTAAGACAGTGATTACAATTTGCACTGCACGGCCGTCTCGAAAGGGCATCAGCATTTGAATGAACTCTGCCAGCCCTGTGTTCGATCTCGTAATCATATTCTTGTAATCGTTCTAACCATCTTGCCATCTGGCCCTCTGGATTACGAAATTGTAGGAGCCATTTTAGAGCAGCGTGATCCGTGCGAAGAAGAAACTTTCTGCCATACAAGTATTTATGGAAATGCTCACAAGCCTTCACTACGCCTAGCAATTCTCTTCTGGTAACGCAATAGTTTCTTTCTGGTTTTGACAAGACTTTGCTAAAGTAAGCGATGACTTTCTCCTGTCCATCTTGGATTTGGGAAAGAACAGCTCCTATTGCACTGTTGCTTGCATCGGTGTCCAACACAAATTTTCCTGCCTGTCTAGGGTAGCTTAAAATCGGTGCGCTGATCAGAGCCATTTGTAAGTGTTCAAAAGCTCTTTGACACTCTTCGCTCCATGTATATTCTTTGCCTTCTTCTGTCAACTTTGTTAATGGCTTGGAGATATTGGCAAATCCTTTGACAAAACGGCGGTAATATGTACATAGGCCAAGAAAACTTCTAATTTCGTGTTTATCTCTTGGTACTGGCCAATCCTTAATCGCTGCAAGTTTTTCAGGATCAGCTGTTACACCATTACTTGCTACAATATGTCCCAAGTACTTCACTTCTCGTCGAAACAAGTGACATTTCTTCGGACTCAACTTCAGATTCGCTGCCCGCAATCGTTGAAAGACTTCTGTTAGATTATTGGCATGTTCATCGAAGGATCTTCCAACTACAATTACATCATCCAAATAAACCAGGCATGTTTTCCATGTTAGACCTCTTAAAACTGCATCCATTAATCTTTCAAATGTGGCCGGGGCATTACATAAACCAAAGGGCATAACTGTGAACTGCCAAAGCCCTGATCCTATCGAGAATGCGGTTTTTTCACGATCAGCTGGCTCCATGTCTACTTGCCAATATCCACTTTTCAGATCGAGTGTGGAGAACCAACGAGAACCAGAAAGTGTATCCAAAGTATCGTCTATTCTGGGCAAAGGATAACTATCTTTTTTAGTTACTGCATTGAGCTGTCGGTAGTCAATACAAAAACGTGTTGAACCATCTTTCTTCTTTACTAGGACTACTGGTGATGTCCATGGACTGTTTGATGGTTCAATTACCCCTTGTTTGTTCATATCTTTGATGATGTCTTCGGCTTCATCTCTTTTCGAAAATGGAAGTCGTCTAGGTTGTTGTCTGATTGGCTGAGCGTCTCCGGTATTAATTTTATGCTTTACTATGCTTGTTTTGCCATTATCCTTCTTATCCATGGCAAAAACATCTTGAAATTCTATCAGCATAGACTTCACTTTTTTTGTTCGTTCATCATCAAGGTCTTGGCACGTTTTAATCATCGTCTCAACAAGCTCCTTTGGATACTTAGATTTCGACGGTTTCTCATTAGTATTAATGGAACAAATCGAAGCCACGGGAACACACTGTCCGATCAAAGTTCTTTTACTTAACTTAATAGCATTTCCCTTTAAATTCATAACTCTTACAGGGACGACATCTCGAATTCTCACCAAAGCTTTTGCCGTTAGGAACTCGGCATTATTCACATCTTCGACCATCCTTAAACTTCCCTCTCGGCAGTTACCATCAGGTCTGGTCATCAAAATTTTCTCACTATTACCGGGTATTGTTACGTCACAAGTAGTTATTAAGCTGATAACGTCTTCTTTGTCTTCATGAAACGGCAACTCTTCACCACTGATCTCGAGAACTCCATCTTTGACATTCAATACAGCCCCAACTTTCCTTAGTAAATCCATCCCCAATATGAACTCATCGGAGATCTCTGCAATTAATACTGTATGTTTCACTGTGGTCTGGCCAATGGATACTGACATATTAGCCTCGCCATATGTATTAATTATCTCACCAGTTGCTGTTCTAAGCTTTACTGTTGCAGGCAATAATTTAAGATGGCCTCGTACTACTTCTGGCCGTGCAATAGTTCTCGTTGCACCTGTATCTACCAAAAACGATCTACATTTATTATTGATACGACCCTCTATGTACAAGCTATGAATTCCACCTGAGGACGTAATGTTCACAGTTACTATGGGGGCTGTGTTTCTCGAGGTCGGCAGTTGCCCCTTGTTGTCGACCCGTTCTAGTTTTCCGACTGTTGTATCATTTTCTTGCAATTACGGCGAATATGACCTACGTCACCGCAATTCCAACATCTGGGCTCGCGTCTCTTCGGCATCGTGTTACGAACTACTTTTCGTACCATTTCTTCCAGACGTTCATCGTTTGGTTCGTCGCCTTCTTCAATGGTTCTTACTCGATGACTCCGTGAAGTTTGACTGGCTGTTTCATGTTCCAAGGCAATAGCGAGCGCTTCATCTAGAACTTTTGGTCTTGCTAGTCGTAAAGCTTTCTGTAATTCACTTTCTTTTAACCCATTGACGAAGGTATCTACAGCAATTTCTTCTAAAATGTTGTCTGGTACCTCCGGATAAGCCAGCCGCACTATACGAGCAACATCTGCTTCAAACTCTTGCAAATTTTCACTTGCTCGTTGAATTCTACTTCTTAGTTGCGCCTTGTAGACTTGTTGTAGATGGGCATCTCCGTAACGTTTGTCTAGTCGAGTGAACAAGGTCTGGTAACATTTTTCTTGACCCTTAGGAATCGATCTTAGGATATCTGCAGCATCACCTCGTAAAGCAGCAGTCAAGGAAACAGCTTTTTCTTGTTCTGTCCAATGATTGGCTGTCGCAATAGCTTCAAATTGTCTAAGGTATATGGACCAAGAAGACTTTCCATCAAATGGTGGCAATTTGAATCTCATATTATGTGTCGTTTCGTCTCTGGGTAATTCTTCTTTCACTACCGGATCTAAGGCTATTGTATTAACTGGTGGTAGTACTTTTGTATTAGTTATCATGCTCTCTAACTGTTTGATCTTCTCTTCTACTTTATCAAATGTTTTAGAAACTTCTTCAAATTTTTCATTGTTCTTTTTAGAAGTTTCTTCCATCATTTGAGAAACATTTTCAAATTTCTCGTCGAATCTTCGAGATACATTTTCGAATTTCTCATCGAATCTTTTGGAAACGTTCTCTAATTTATCATCATTTTTTTTAGACGATTCTTCTATCATTTGAGACGTTTCATTGAATCTTTCGTCATTCTTTCGAGAAGATTCTTCTATCATTTGAGACGTTTCATCGAATCTTTTGGAAACAGTCTCGAATTTTCCATCAATTATTTTAGTTAAAACGGCTTCGTCTGCTGACTGGAACTGGAATGTCTCTGGGTCTTCTCCATTCTTGTTGAGAACAGTCTTCAGTCGTTCTTGGAGTGTCTTCTTGGACCCACTGCAGTCTTCATCGCGTTCTTCTAGCTGCTCACGCAACTGTTTTACTGAAAGTTCTACTAGCAGCATCTTTGGTCAGGCACACACGTACTTTTTAAATGTTCTTTTATATAAAGATCACTACGCGGATGTTCCCGACGAGTAATACTTTTCAAGTTCAAAAGTCTTTTTCAAAAGTCACTGCTGAATTTATTTGCAAATCTCACACCGTAACACCAACTGTAGCGTGATTAAATAAAACGAGCGGTTCGAATTTATATACATATATTTATTTATAAGTTTACAGTTCGGTACTCTCTTATCGACTAACTCTACTTCTAACACTGTTACCTATATATACTACAGTTACTGTATCGAGAATATTCTGGCGTTGTCCCACCTCTAATTCACCTACGTGACCGGTTATTCTCTCTCGCACTCGATACGCCGCGAACTTTCGAGAGTATTAGATATGCAATGCAACCGTTACCTGGGCCATGCCAAAAGTATGTTCGTAACAATATATATATATATTTGTCATACCTTGGGTCCTTTAAGATTGCCTTTGAGTCTCTTAATCTCTAATTCCAGATCGCGTACTTGTTTCTCCGCATCTTTCTTTGCATCTTCAGCTTGTCGTGTCCTATCTTTCAATTTTTCGTTGTCAGTTCTGAGACCGGCGACTTCTGTGAGTTTACTTTTAAAATCATCTTGCAGTCTTTTGTACTGTTCTCGTAGTTCTCGGAGCTGGACTTCACACGGCTGCAATAGTAATCATAGTGTTAATAAAATGTAAGGAATTATTTACATCTAGTGTTAGTACTTACTGGTCCACATGATACTGGTGGTGGATTACATGGATTACATGGAGGAATTGGGGAACATGGTGTAGGAGGACATGTTGGAAGGCTACAGGGAGGAGGTGAGCAAAACATCTTCCTGTGCTGTTCTAGATGTTCTCGTTCTTTTTGGACAGCTACCAGTTCTTGGTGCATCTCCTTCACTTCAGCTTCCATATCGTATAATTGTTGTTCCTATAATAATATTAAGAATACTAAATGCTTGATATAGAGCAATAAATTTGCTTATAATTTTATTTCATTTAAAAATTCTTAATATCACAGATTTATTGATAGAGCTAATAATTAAAAGATAATGTAACGAATACCACATTTGGAAATACCAGTGAACAGAAATGATCAAACCCATCTGAATGGTAAACATTCTAGTATCTAGTTCACGTTGACGATAGAAACTGGTTCACCATTACGGTTTCTCGGCATTCTCATCGCTAAAAGTCAATCCCAAGGATTCCATTACTCTGTTTACCAAAAATCCACCCATACCAATGTAATTGCATCTCAATTTCCATCACCGGCCTTCACAAACTAATTCATAATTCAGTCATTAATACCTTTGTTTTTAGATCAATAGGCCCTTGCAGCAATTATTTAAGGAGATCCAATGAGATCTCTTCCTTTAACGGACCTAATGCAAAACAGTTATCACGAGAATCGTATCAATAGAAGCATCCACAGGAATTAATCTTCCTCTCAACCACAATTGAAGGACTCGGATCCCTATGACACGAAAGCTTTTATTTCTTATATCAAAGGTGTTACTGCCAAAATCGACATGACTGTCAACAAAATCAAAGAAAATAAGGATAATATTTACGCCACAACAAAAACTTTCATCTCTTGTCCGATTAATCAAAGACAACATTATAAATCAATACGGAATTTATAAAATTCCTTGTGCAAACTGCCCACGATCTTACAGGGCATAAGAAATAGTATCTAGCAACGTTATATTTCCATCCATTTCCGTTCGCAATCCTGATACAATTGCACCTCTAGGCCAACATATTCGTACAGGTTAAAACGATAACCGTTTATATAAACCAGGAATTACCAGATAAGCCATAGAGATCGGAAAACATCCGAATTGTCTCAATAAAAAGCTAATTATACCAAGATAAATATCTAAAAGTTATAATATTAACAGTATTTACCAGGAACTGCGTATTTTCTGAATATTCTTGAAGGCGGGATTCTATTTCTGTTGGACATATTCCACGACCTTTTCCGCACGACATTCCTGTTGGTTGATCTTTTGCGCCTTGAGTTTGTGGACGAGACGTAGACTAGAACAAAATAAATAAAATACAATTAAAGAATACTGTCAGTTTTATATTATAGAGTAATGGTATGGGAATACAGATGGTATGATTGGGGTTTAGTAGAAGAAGTATATTTATTATACATATAAAAAATGTACTTATATAAAAACATTTTGAATAGTAATGGGGATATAATAAATCATTTTTTGTCACTCCTCTCTTAATATCAGTTTCTGAACTGGGTTCGTTAACTATAACAATTTGTGCTCTTTGATTTCAGTAAAGGTTAGTTATTATTGTTAAGGAACTGTCTACATTTTTTATTTAGAATTTGGACCAAATTGTCATGTCTTACTTTGTTAAATGCTTTTTTAAAATCAACGTAACATACGTGCACATCCACATGTATATCTAAGCATGTTTGAGTTATCATGTTAAAAGCAAATAATGCCTTTCTGGTTCCTAATCCGGTTCTAAACCCAAACTGAGTATCATCTATTCCTTCTTGCTTTTTTTTATATATGCAACCATGTATTACCTTCAAAGCCAATTTAATGATATTTTTCTACATTCACTGCAGAGAGCAACCAATGTTTGCCATTTTTGCTGCTTTTTTAATGTCATTTAAATTTTTCTTCTACTTATATTTTGAATTGATCTATTCTGTTCACTTTAAAAAACTTATTAATGTATTTTGTCCATTTCTTTAGTTTTTTTTAGTATTTAACAGAAGTCTAACATTGAGGATTAAAAATATTCACTGCAAATCTTCCCTTGAAAAATCAATTTAACTGCCATTGTAATTTTTTAATATTAATTATAAGAATAAAGATTATCAATTTATTACCCTGTATATACTAGCTTATGCTCCAGAATATCCAGCCATATGCTCCTACGACTACCCACTCGGATGAAAAAATTGAAGATGTTTATGAGGACCTAGGAATAGTGTTACATGCTACACCAACATTACATAATAATTAGGGGCGATTTAAGGCGAAAAAGAAATAAGCGAGGGCAAAGACTACTTAACTTCTAAAAGATAAACTCTTTTTTCGATAAAAAGCCACAACGTAAATGGACATGGATAAGCTCAAGTGGTAGTGTCAAAAATCATAAATTTTATCATAATGAAAAGAAAATAAAATATGAAAGACATCGAAGTGCGTAACAAATTTTCAATAAGAAGCTACCGCAGATTAATTCGAGTAAAGATGCGATTAAATGGCAAATTGGAAAGAACCGAGATGATCATAAAAACACAAAAGAAGAATGGATTCCCCCAGAAAACAACTACCAAGAGAAAATATGGAATAAGCAAATAATGGCATAATGAATGCACTAAAAGAAACGGAAAGGGAGGGCTGCCATACCGTCTTGAAGCATAAAGAAAAACTAAGCCAAAATACCACAAAGCAACTACACAACAATAAAGAAATTAAATAAAGATACCCGCCGATTAATTTAAAGAGACATAAGAGAAATCTGGCTCTATGGAGCGCCAGATGTTGGGTGTCTCTCAGAGAGACCGAATCCCAAACAAAGAAATATGTCGTGGAACAAAAACAACAGTCGCTATCAAAAAAATCGCGTCACTACAATGGAATTGGATAGGATATGTACCCAGATTATCAGACAACCTATGCACAAAATGCATTATCGAGTGAGTGCCAATACAAAAAGCTCTACGGAGCAGAAGAACTGACGACCTGAAGTAGTAACTGGATGGAAGCAATACAAGACAGAGACAGATGGAAAGAGCTAAAGGAGAACTATGTCTAGCAGTGGACGCGTACAAGTTGATGATGATGATGACATACTAGCAGAAAATTATTTCTATAATATATAGGTTGAATATATAAATAGTATTACCTGTATATAAGTATTCCAAAATATTTTTTTCGGAAAAGCTTTTAAAAATTTGTTTCAAAAAGTTTTCTGTTTCCTCTCTTCTATTTATTCCATATGAAAGCGATAATTGAGTGTGTAAAATACCGAAAATTTTGTATGGTTACATCAATTGAAATTTTGAGTTTCAGAACATTTTAGAACAATAATTTGATGAAATGTTTTGACATTTTTTTGAAATGACACTTATTGAGTTTATATTTTAATGTACGTCAATAAGACTTTTGTTCATGTTTTGTTGACCAATCAAAAACCGGTACCTACTATATTTATATATTTATATTACAATTTAGGAGAATGGTCCGGGGTTCGAATCCCACCGCCGGCAAGAACATCTAGACATTTTAAAGATGTCTATAGGCCCCAGGTCGACTCAGCCTGAATAAAAATGAGTACCTTGGGTAAAACCAGGGGTAATAATAGACGGTTGAAGCGTAGCATTGGCCATGTTACCTTCCTTGTATACCGTAGGCCCTAGATATAGCAGACTACCCTGCTATACTCCCAAAGCCGCGACAGCGGTATAAAACGGGAGACTATTATATATATTTAGGAGAACATTACAAAAAACATCAAAATCATTTAGGAGCGTTAATTAGCTCTCGTCCGTAAAATAAATCTGCACGTGGCTTCTGGTTAACGCTAAATGAGCTAGAATAAGCAGACAGTGAAACTATCTAAGGATCTCTTGGTCAATACACAACCGCAAACATAAACGCCAAGCATTAAATACTGTAGTATACCGAGAAAAAAACTAAATAGAATATAAGAAAAATATAAAGAATTTTAAGAACACCTACAAGAAAAACAAAATAACGAGCGGGAAAGGATTACGACACAGGATTCAACAATTGAAAATTACAGTTATTAAAAATCCATAATGTTTACAATCGTCTGCAAACTAGTGATATTACGTAACAATTTTGAGAGTTTAATCACATCTTGAAAATCTAGATACTAAAAAATCCGATCCGGTAAAATATCTAGACCATCTAGAGCTTTTTCTTTGAATACAATCAGAAAAATGCAAAAATTAGTATACCTAAATAATAAAATTATGTACTTTTGGAATCACCACTGAATGCCGAAAGATCGAAGGCGTTTAAAGATGTCTTCAATATCTTTAAATGCAGTATCTGTATCTAGATTAAATTTATTATCAAAAGACCTGCAAATGATTAAAAAAGTTACGAGAAGGGCCTCAATCCAACGAAGAAGAAAAAACAGAACGAGACGAATCACAAAAATAAAACAGTGGAAAGAGCAATGCGGAAACATGAAGGAATGGAGAGAAAAAACGAAATCAAATACACGGACACACAATAAATTGTAATAAAAAAAGATAGAAAGAGGACTAGTCTACATCCAAATAGTATTTTTGTGAGTCACGCAACCCCAATGAAATTAAATATTCTGGGAATAAAAGAAATGCGTTGGTCAGGTTCAGAAACAGAAAATATCGGAGAACATCGCGTTTACTATTCTGGAACAGATAACGGCAAACATGAGTTAGGTGTCGCTATTATATTGACAAAAAAAGAGATAAAATCTGTTGATAACTTTATCCTAATCTCAGCAAGAGTGATGCTCATACAACTAAAAGCAAGACAAATCGACATCAATATAATTTAAGTGTATGCACCTACAACAGAAGGAACAGAAGAAAAGGTAGAAGAACTATATTATAGCATAAATCAAGTCGTGAAAAGGTTAAAAAATCAAAATCCAACCATTGTGATGGGTGACTTGAACGCCAAAGTTGGGGCCAGCAAAACATCATCTGCAATTGAATCATTTAGACTAGGAAACCGGAACGATTGGGTTTTGCGGATAAAAATCAATTAGTAATAATGAAAACCTGGTTTAAGCTACACCCAAGGAAACTGTACACCTGGAAATCTCCACAGGATTATGTGGGAAAGATACTTCAGGCTTTTGAGCTACGGTTATACAGAAGTATCCTGCAGATACCAGACAAAGTCACCAATGAAGAAGTATTACGGAGGATAAACACAACCACAGATTTGGTCAACATCGTGAAGGGCTGTAAGCTGCACTACTTGGGACATACAATGAGAAATCAAGGCAGATATGAGCTACTCCAATGCATTTTGCAGGGTAAAATTGAAGGAAAAAGGGCCCCAGAACGAAGAAGAATATCCTGACTTGCTAACCTGAGAGCATGGTATAGAAAGACCTCAACACAACTATAAATAGCTATAAATAGGTACATCTAAGGATTAGCCAATTGAGCCTTATTTATTATTCTCTCCCAATACCAAATAAAGTTTAATCCGCCCAAAATAGTTTCGTGCTGTTTTGATAAACATGTTAAGAATCTTTTTTTTTTTTAATAAAAATCCTTTATAAAATAGTATATAAAAACCCAGTCGGGCTATGTTAAATAGACAAAACGTTTTCGGAATAAATATTCCATCATCAGTGTCCTAAAAAAGTATTTAACACTTAATTAAAAAGAACATGAATGAAATACTTGGTTAAATACACGTTCTTTTTAATTAAGTAAGTGGTTAAGTAAGTAAGTGGTTAAATACTTTTTTAGGACACTGATGATGGAATATTTATTCCGAAAACGTTTTGTCTATTTAACATAGCCCGACTGGGTTTGTATATACCTTTTTATAAAGGATTTTATTAAAAAAATTTTAATATATGGTATACAACCGCCTACAGGAACTTAGTTTCCTTGTGGATGTTAAGAATCATTACGTGTGTTCTAAATAAATAATATCCAATATTATTTATTTTATTAACCTAACCTAACATGCTTGTTTACAACAAACAGTACGCAAAAATGACTGATACTAACGCATGCACAGCAAAAGATTGTGATGAAGAGGCCTATACCAAATAAAATTTACATACCCTGGGTGATTCAAATTCACCATAATCCATCGGACCTTCCATTGGTGGAAATGGAGATCTTGTCCTTTGTGGAGCTTGTTGCATCATATTTACTTGTTGGACCATCGGAACCGGCGGCATCATTTGCATCGGCATTTGCATCTGCATCTGCATTTGAGGCGACATCGGCATCTGCATTTGAGGCGTCATCGGCATCTGCTGTGCTCGTTGTAGTGCTCGCGGTTGGTGACACTCGCACGTATTTTCCTGTTGCGGTACCATTTGTGGTGCCATCTGAGGCTGCATCATTGAAGACATCATCTGGAAAGGCATTTGCGGCGGCAATTGTTGCTGCCTCATTCCCAGAAGCTCTAAATCTGCTCTTTGATAGTGCTGCGTCATTTCCAAAAGGTCTTGATCTGTTCCTTGGTCAGTGGTCTCGCAAGTACATATATCTGGTCTTCGAGATGATTTTGCTGAAGATGGTCGTTTTTTGCGGTCAGATTTGGATTTGATCTTGCTACCGTCGCAAATTAGTATTTTGGGCATCTGCTGTTCTGTAGTTCCGCATACTACGACTTTTGGTAAGATGTCTTCTTTGTGGCTAAAAAATGATTTGTTTAAAACAAAAATCTACTTTCAATATTAGGTCAGGTCTAAAAGATTCCTATTTAAAAAAAATTCCTAGCTTAGAGTTCAATCAACTATTAAAGAACAAACAGTAAGATATTGTTTTATTACTTTTACTATAGTCAGTAATGCTTAATGATCTTTTAGCGAATCTTAAAAGAGAAGGTCTTCTAGTTAAGTTTAAATATGATTTTATTATAGTGATCTTGCCAACGCTATAAATAATATTAAAAAAATGTAGCTTTTAAACAAATAATTGCTTAATTCAGAAGTGTAAATCTTTTGTTCTTCAAGATTTATGTAGAAATATACTACAAACAATTACATTTACCTCAACGACGACTTAAAGAGTCCCACGTTTTCAAACAGATCAGACCGTGCGATCAGCTCCTGGATTCTTTTAGTTCTTTGCTCGAAAATGGTCATCTGTTTCTTCAATTCCATATTCATCTTCTCGAGTTCTTTGGCTTCCTTTTCCGTCATTGTTTCTTTCTTAGATAAGATCGTGACTTGTTCTTTCAATTTGCTTATTATGTTGGCTGTTTGAATTGCCTGTCGTTCTGCATCTTCTAGTTCTTTTAACACGGCGTGGTCTGTTGCTTCGTTGTACTTGATTTCTTGAGGTTTTTGAGCGTCTTTGGCGTCTTCTTCCGTTTCTATAAATGTATGTAAAAAATATACCAAAGGTAAAAATTACATTCAAATATTGCTTATATGTCTATCTTAATTGTTGCCGGTTGTTCAGTAGTTTCTGAGGTATTAAATTAAGTGAAAAAACAGATATATAAAGTACAACCATAACAATGATAATTTATAAAATGAATGAATTTAAGTAAAAGAGCAACGAAAGAAAATATTAGAATGAATTTAGACAACTTGTTAAAGATGAAAAGGAAAGGAGAAAGTAGTAGAGATAAAATAAAATAAACGAAAAAATCGAGAAGAATGTTTTAAAAAGCTCAATAAATAGCAAACAGGGAAAGTTCTGACAATGATGTCAAGGCAAAGACAAGTAATATGAATGTCAATAAGAAAAAACCTCTGAAACAAAACCTCTAAAAATTGGTACTTAAAATCGCTTAAAAAGAATTCAGAGCATTCTATAAGAAAGAACATCAACAGAAAAGAATTCAAGGCAACCACAAGACAATGCAGTCAGAAGTCAGAAATAAATGGCGACCTATTAACAACAAGGAAAGAAAATGTATTAAATAGACGGGTGGAATACTTTAAGAAGGCACTTGATATAGAGGAAGAAGTAGAAAACCTGGAAGACGAAAGAGATGAGGTAAGGGGAATAGATGAGAGGGAAGAGGAACCACCAACGATTCTTGAAGTTAAAGATGCAGTTAACAAACTAGCCGGAAACAAATCACCCAGAATAGATATTCTCCTAGCTGAATTATATAACGAAGGCGGCCACGATACATTAATGACATTACAGTAGCTTATAAAAGAAATATGGACACAGAAATCACTTTTCAATGATTGGAATATTGGAATACTTTGCACCATTCACAAAAAAGGAGATATCTTTAAACGCTCTAACCACAGAGGAATTACGCTTCTAAATGCAGCGTATAAAATATTTTACACAGATTGAGACAAGCTATACCAACTTTATAAAAATAAAACGAGGAACACAGCACATAGTAGCGCTATATCATGTTACCTCAAGGAGACTAGTACCTAACCTCACCTAACCTAACCAATAAACTAAAGGTAAAATACTAAATGACTGGTAGACTTACTTTCTATTTCTTCGTCGCCTTCCTAAAAAAATATTATTTAATTAAGTTAATAATATTGTAAGAAGAAAAATAAAAATAAGTAATAAAATTCAATTGTTGACTTAACTTAAAGTATATAAAACTTTGTAAAATCATTAGAAACGAGTTAATAAATAATAAAGAATAACAAAATCTTCTACATATATAACAACAAAAGAAACTACAGTGCAAGTCAGCAGCGCAAGCGCAAGAAATCTTAGAAGCCCCATCCTTTAGTGTTGTGTCTTCATGTTTTTTTTAATGCGATAGTTTAGAAGGTTTTCAATCTTGGACTTTAATACTACTTCCCCTTTTACTACTTGCTCCCGTAATAATAAACAATTTTGGGATTCTATCAGCCTTCGTTCTAACGATATGGCCGTTACATCTTAGACTATACCATTTAACATCGGTCGTTACTGCCGTTCTTTATCTATGCATTTCTATAACTTCGATATGTCCTCGTTCCCCAATGATCTTTTTCCATTTTCTCTCAATAAGTAGTTTTCGCACTCTGCTAATTAACTTAACCACCATAGCTCATTATGGATGAAATATTATAAATATTGGAAGTATAGATCACCATCTTCAACGTCAAGTCTACTACTGAACATGGATAACCAATAAACTGCTCCGTTTGGCTTCGTCTTGAGTTGTTCTAATCTAATGTCTCCCTACCCTTTTTATATCGTTACAACGTGACTATAAGATTTATAGACGATTTAATATGCTGATGCTTTTGGGCTGACTTCTAGTTTTATAGTTGCTGTTATTATGTCCCTCAGAGTCCCTGGAATTTTAAGGCAAGCAAGTATTTGAACCTTATTTGATATGAGGAGGGTACCCAAATCCTTGTGGCATTGGAGCACAAATTAGACAAACTTTTTAATATTAATGATAGAGCGAAAAGTGGGAGAAAAGATAATTAAACAAAAATATAATTACCTCTAAAGTTTCCAGTATTTTTTGGTTTTCATCTGCAACTTCCGCCAACTCTTTGGAAGCTCTTTCTATCATTGCCTCCACTTCTTTCAATTCATCATCTTCCTATGAAAAAAAAAATAAAAATATATATATTATATAAAAAAAACTATTAAGATTATTATATTATTGCTTTTCCTTTATGCTGTCGAAGTAATTGCTTCTCTCCTTCTAACCGCTTTTTTTCAGCGCGCCTCCTTTCAATGCGGCAAATATCCTGGACGACTTCTCTCGCGATTGTGCTGATTGTATCCCAAGCTGCGTTCGATGAAAGCATTTCTCCTACTATGGTCTCTGGTCAAGTTTTCTGTTTGATAACTACTTCTATAGTATTAGGCAGCAAGTTGAAAAGATGAGACATGGAGAACACGTGCTCCTCATCTTCACTGACCCCAGCAAGGACAGGCACTTTGGAGAATCGGCATGTTTAAAAGGATACAAATATGCTCAAAAGCAGCCATGTCCTGAGAACATCTGCGTTAGATAGTAGCTGACCTCACCATGTTTGAGATTCAGCTAAATATTCACCTGTGGTATACGACAATCCGTCCACCAGCACGTTGTTGTCGAATCCAACCGTAATTGCCATCGACGCATGCTGTTTTGCCATTTTCTACCTGTGCTACGAATAACGGACCTTACTGAAAAAGGCTCCTACGAGACAATGCAATGTTGGAAGTCCGATTGAAAAAATAGCCTTGGATATTACTGGGTCATTTCGAGAAAGTGAAAATGGAGGCAAGTATAAGTGTAAATGTTGGTCGTAATGCATTACTTCACGAAGTGGGTCGAGATCTATGCAATTTCAGGCCAAAAGGCAGCATTTGTTGCAGATGTGTTTATATCAACCGATTTGGAGTGCCTGGATGGGATGGTAGAGCGGATGAATAAGACAGTTAGCAAATATTTGACAAAAATGGTGTTCAATTATCAGCGAGACTGGGACCAATACCCTCAATTCTTCGCAATGATCTTTAGATCCGCTGTTAATGAATCAACGGGACAAATACTAGCAAAAGTGCTATTCGGATGCGAGATTCGACTACCTTGTGATCTAGAGTTTGGATGTCGACCTAAAGAAGATGTAGCTAGTGAAGATTACGTAAACGAGTTGCGAAGAATAATGGACGAGTTAAGGAATTCATGGAGGTACCGGTAAAGCGAGACATGGTGTTACCACTAAAGAAAATCAAGCTCTACTCACACGTCCAGATGACTACTCACTGGTCCATACCATCTCGGCCAGTATTAAAGATACATCAGGGTTGGAATGCGGCTTTCGTAGGAAGTTTGTTCGAGTTACTGAACTTCAATGCCAACTGCCAACTCCCGAAAAAGCTTTGAAACTTTAAGATTCATCACGGTATCTTTTCTATCTGATAACAAACTGCATTTCCCATGACCAACCTACCTACCAATATGTATGATAAGCATTACTTCAATTGAGAGAGCATGTACTGGAGTCCAACGTGCAAAAGTTAGCCATGCCAAAGCTAGTGTGCCGTCAATTAGATTGGAGGGTGGTCCAAAATATGGTCGAGGAGATCTTTTGTAGTCTATTGCAATCCGTATAGTTACAGGTGCGAAGGAAAAACCGTCCCTTGTCACTTTTATACAACTGAGAGTTGTTTCCAGCCGCTGATACCAGCCATCTACTTCCAGTCTCGATAAAGTTCCAGAAGGAACCATCTTTTAAGGAGTGAGCAATGTTATATTCGCCGCCAGCTACCGATCTGTACCCTTCCCGAAGATTCGAGCGTCGACAGGTATATTCCAAACCCTTCGCCGCTAATGGTGAAGGCTTCAAAGCTGGTTCTGATGAATCGAGAAGTGACTATCAAATATAAAATAAACCGGTCCACTTTCTTCTAGCAAAATTGAATGAACTCTAGGTTAACGGAACTTAATATAAATACAGAAATAATTTAGATTCAAGCAGTCAATATTATAAATTCGTTATTATAAGTCTCAAATAAATTATTGTGTCAAGCCAGTTGTAAATAAATAATATAACTTAAAGTAGTTGCATTTTAGTGTTAATGAAAAGTGTACAGAAATTTAATTATAAAGACAATAACTTAGACGTTACTTACATCATCAGCAAATCCTGCAAATTCTTCACCACCACCACCAGTGTAATCACTTTCATCAAATTCTTCACCTGCGTTTTCTGCCTCTCCTATTTTCTCTTCCATGTCTGCTCCTTCTCCCTCTCCTTCTTCTTCCCCCTCCTTTTCCCTATCGTCTTCTACCATAACATTCATGGCTGTTTTAAGTAATATATCCAAACGATCGTTGAGTTTATCGATATCTTGTAGGGATGTTTTATCTTTACGTGCATCCGCAGCGTTGTCGTCTTCTTCTAAAGTTTCCTCGACTTTTTCTATGGAAATTAAAAATAAAAGAAATATTAAAACAAAAATAAAGCACTTAGGAAAATGAAGGACCATAAATCACCGAAAAGAGATGATATTACAATCGAAACCAACCGCATCCATTGAGGTTATACTATTATATAAATTATTATTTATTATATAAATTTATTTGTACAAGAAAGCAAATAGGGAAACTCATCAATAACCGTTTCCGCTAATCTAGAACCATACAAACATATTAACAATCTACAAAGGAAAAATCCTCGGCAAAACCTTTTCTACGTCTAAAATGGTCAATATTGCTATAAAAACCCTTAAGGAAAGAGTTTGTTTTTCTCTTCAAGCTAAAAAGAAATATATCATGGCTAATTACATAGTTGATACGGTAACAGTTGCAACATTTATCAAAAAATATTGCCACTGCCACTGGATGGTCGATACTAATGAGGAGAGGAGAAGCTGGAGGATCATTCAAGGTAGCGTCAACCTCTCATCGTCGTCATCGGGACCTACAAAACCAAATTAAGAAGAAAAAAGAAAGTTAAAGTAGCAAGTCAAACTTGCAGTTACCGACAAAAAGCAAAACCTGTAAGGAAAATAACAAATGTCAAAAAAGCATCAACAACAATGAAGAAATGACAAAGACTAAGAAAGTTGAAAATAAATCAGTACTTACAACTGCGTCGTGATTAAGCGTAGACGTCAAAGTAAAAAACTAATAAAAGCGAGGAAATCAAATTTAAAAAGTCCTATCAAAGCAAGTTATTGTGTTCCTTGTGTCATGCAAACTCATATAGTATAGTTTTATTTGTTAAGTCAATTAACAGTCTCTACAATACTTACCTAAAGGATGGGTTTGGAAGTCACTATGTTGAGACAAAAAATTATTATCTCCGGTTGAAAAGTCCGGGGTTACGCCACTGTCTGATCCACTTTCCGAATAATTATTGATATTAGTTAGAAAAAGTTCCTTTACGGAAAATTCTTCTGACTTTTTCGGTTTGACTTCTTTATGTGGAAATTCTAAGATCTTCCTGGGTTTTAAAATAGTCCTTCTAGATCTTGTGCGTCTGTTGAAAGTCTAAAAGTATGATCTAGATTGGGTAGGGGAAATAAAATTCTTGACAACTCGATTGTATCAATAACTGTAATTTTAGATAAGGAAATTGGTAGTTAAGGTAGAAAAAATTATTATCATATAAAGCTTTTCGCTTTATTTCGAATACGGTCCTAGCAGAGAAATAAACTAAACACACACTCACACAATTTATACAAACCCTAGCTCCGAGTGACATGTGTGTTTCAATGGATCAGTGGGACCCACATGTCTGAAGATCAAACCGATCACACTCCTTAATGGAGCGGTACCTATCTGACCCCCAAGCTATAACTGGGGTTGACTGCTATTTTCCATGCCTCAAGTTCGTTGAGTGCTCTTTCTAGATGTCTGCTAGCTAGATCTGGGTTTATACTGCTAGCAGCTATCGCTGTATCGTCTGCGTACAGGTTTAGCATTGAATTGGGTTCAGATGATTTGTCTGCCGTATATATGGTGTATAAGTATGGCGACAGCACCGCCCCCTGTGGTACATTAGCTTCCATAGTCCCGACTTTGAACAAGGTTGGCCCTATCCGAACTCTGAACCTTCTGTCGGCTAGGTATGACAAGAGGAGACGGGTCATCGCCTCGCATTTA
Source organism: Diabrotica undecimpunctata (assembly GCF_040954645.1). Classification (NCBI taxonomy): domain Eukaryota; kingdom Metazoa; phylum Arthropoda; class Insecta; order Coleoptera; family Chrysomelidae; genus Diabrotica; species Diabrotica undecimpunctata. Next base: position 1,840,922 of record NC_092804.1, read on the forward strand.
ACCATACTGGCTCATTTTATACAGCAGGCCTTCGTGCCATACTCTGTCGAAAGCTTTACTGATATGTAAAAAGGCTGCTGCTGTATATTTCTTTTCATTGAATCCTTTTTTGATATGAGTGATATGATATAAAACCAAACTGTACTTTCGGTATTGTTCTGATTGCTTCTGATTCTTTTTTCAGTCTAGTTAGTATGATTCTGCTTGGTTTTCCGATCATTATTACGTGGGCTTCCTTCCATCTGTCAGGAAAGTATCTTAGTCTTAGGATGTTGTTAATTATATTCACTATGTATACTATTGTCTTTGCTGGCAGATTTTTTAGAGCTGTGTTTATAATGTTGTCCGGTCCTGGAGCTTTTTTGACGTTGGTACACTTGATCAGTTGTCTTCAGGGGAGGTGTGAATAATACCTATGTTACCCTTTCTTCTTTTTGGATTCCTATATCTTCTTTCTACTTGTTCTGTGAAGTCTTAATCTTCATCAGGATGATAGTTCTTCAAAAATCCTCTTTCTAGCGTATTTTTCATTACTTTCGCTTTGTCTGTTTCTGTGTACACTATTCTATTTTCTAAATGTAGGGGTAGAATAGGTTTCTTGGCTTTTCTTAGTATTTTTGATAGCTTCCTGAACGTGGATTTGCTTTTCTCTTCTCATTGCTGTTTCTCTTAACCTTTCTTTTATTGTGGGTGTTTCTTCTTCCTTGGTGGAAGGCATCAGAAGAACACGTCGGAAACCATAACAAAATATAATATACTATTACTTATATTTTGAGATAATTAACTTTATAAGAAAAAAAAAAAGGCAAAATGAAGATGTGAAAAAAAAATAACTTTTACAGTTATACATTCAAAAAAAATTTAAGAATTATGAAGTAAATGAAGTAGCAATAGAATGTGAAATTACGGTGTACGATTACCATCTTATCATTGTGAACTTAACCGAAATTAAATATGTTGGGCTCAAACGAATGAAGATATGTCGCTAGAAACCATACCACATGTAAACTTGAAACTATGTTTCTACTTAAATTCTAATCATTGATTTATCAAATTTGATAGACCACTAAAACGAAAACATACCTGGCTAACACTCTCAAAAGATGCGGTAGATCTCACCAAATTTGTCAACTGAAGATCTCGAATCAAATTAAACGGTTCACGTCTCAGACTCTGTTTGAAATAGGAATCTGCGTTCCCAGTGTTACCATACGACTGCTTCCCTAGAAAATTACTATACGCCCGCAAAAAATTTATATTCTTTTGTATCAACGGGTTACTAGAAATTTTTCTGCTCGAGCGAAAATCTAGGGGACTGTAATTATCTAGAGACTGTCTTTTCAGGAGATTCTTCTCCGATACTGAAAATTTCTGTTTGCTCTGAAAAAAATTAATATACCAATAAATGTCAAATAGTTGTCAAATTAAGTTTTACCTTCATATTTGATGAAATACGTTGGGTAGAATCTTTGAATGAGTGTGTCTATATTTCTTCGGCCGCAGCGATGGTGAAATATATTACCAAAAGAATAAATATATATGAAAACATATAGTTGCACGTGAAAAATATGATTTTGAAATCGATACTCGCCGGTTGTCAAGGTTTTAATATTATATTAATTAATTGAATATAAAATGTCGGCATGAAATGTCGTGGATTCTGTAAAATCTAATAAATATATCTTGTAAAAATTATGTTTAGTTCAAAAGTTATAATAGATTTTATGCTGGAGAATATGGAAAGCAAGATTGACAAAAAAAAGAAAAAGGGAAAGATTTAAAGTGACTCGAGATATGGAAAACAAGATTGATAAAAATGAGAAAAAGAGGAAGACTTGAAGCTCCATTTTCCAAGATAGGATTAAGAAGAATAGGTTGATTATACATTTAACGAATTTTATCAACATTTTATTAGTTTTTGATGTTTCAGGTGGTAGATATGTCTGGCTTTCCCGTTTTCTCCTTTAGGCATCAGGTATTAACTGTTTTTAAGAGAGGAAACTTGTTAAATATTATTTAGTTTTCTTATGCTTTTCATTTGCTTTAAATGTCTATACCAACTTGTTACATTTAGAGTTTAGCATAACCTTTTTTTGAAAAAAGGTGAAGGCATCTCGCACTATTAATAATATGTAGCGTTTGTTTGCAATAAATTTCACAAGGTGTTGAGATTTCGTAGAAAAGATTGGTAAAGTAATTCCTTAGAAATAGACCCATAATTTGAAACAAAATCATAGAAATTCAATCAACAGTTCAGAAGAAAAACAGATTTAAAATAGCGTTAAAATCGACTCAGAGATATAGCTCTTCCAATGTACGGTAAAAGGGCACAAGCTCAATTTTTAGGCGGTCAAAAAAAATAGTTAAATAGCCGCGTCAAGAAATTCGACAAGTAGACATTATTGTATACATATAGAGCTACCTTCTCTTAAATTTTTATGCATTTCTACATTATCAGGAGAAAGTAAATCAGTTTACATATGGTAAAAAATCTTCGTCAAATCTACTAAATGGATTATAATTTACCATTTATGATCGTTTGAAAGGTATTTAAAAATCTTTTAATTTTAAAGCTTATAAAATATTTTCCGCCGTATGGTTAAAATTTGACATTTATCTTTTCGTTCTTCTTGTCCCATAAAATAAAACTTATCTTTTGCGGTTTTGCAAATTATTTAATCAAAAAGTTAACATCATAGCAAAAAAAATTAGGTATTGTGCAAACTTTAAAAATCCTTCGTAAACATAAACTGCATCCTTACCGCAAACAGTTAAATCAAGAATTGACAGTCGATGATTATCAACGCAGATTAGCTTTTTGTCAATGGTCTCAGCAGCAAGTGCAAAGAGATCGATTTTTTTCAATTATGTGCTTTTTGGAGACGAGGTTTCATTTCGAGGTTACGAGGATTATGTGATTGGCTCACATTTTTTGACGGTCGTATGAATGGTGCCATATATCTGGATTTTCTAAATAATCATTTGCCAATACTACTGCAAAATGTACCGCTGAATATTCGACAACGAGTGTGGTTTTTACATGACGGTGCTCCAGTTCAACACACTGCTCCTATTCACAATCATCTGAATAATAACTTTCCTAACAGGTGAGTAGGCAGAGGAGGACCAACTGTTTGGCCACCGCGATCACCGGAATTCTTCAAAATAGATTTTTTCATGTGGGGCTATATACATAAAAGACCTTGTATACCAGAATATATTAGATTCTGTCTGATCTTTTTGTCATTTATTGCGTTGGTATTTCTTTTTATTTTTATTGATTCTTTTATTTCTATTTGATATCTCCCTTTTCTTTTTGTTTTAATCGGTTTTTAAAATTTTTGATGTTTTCGAAGTTAAATTTATAATTCTTCTTGTCATATTTGTGAGAACGAATTCTAGATTGAAGCAATTGACTGGTTTGCCCAATATAGACACCTTCACAGTTAATACATGGTATCTCGTAAACAATTATATATTACACACATATATATATATATATATATATATATATATATATATATATATATATATATATATATGTATATATATATATATATATATATATATATATATATATATATATATATATAACTGTTTTGGATGGGTTGGAGTCAATAAAAGGGGCTATTGGTTAACTATTTTTTTATTCTCGAGCTTTCAATTGTGTTTACAATTATTATCAAGAGCTAAAAAAGACAAAATACTTACAAGGTTGAACTAAAAAGAAAAAACAATTTTTGTTAACTTACCAAATAAAAATTAGTTTAGTAAGTAAAAATTACTGCTAAACATCTTCAAAATATTTAATACAAAAATGCTTTAATCTAATAAATGTTTCTCCGAAAATTTTTATAATTTTGAAAACATTTTTTTAATACAAAAATAATTGAATTTATAAATAAGTTCAAATAGCAACCAATTACAAATAGCCTCAATGTCATAAATGCCAACATAAAATTTTTATTTTTGACAATTATATTGCCAAAAGTAAAATTTCGTTTAAACATTCTTTTTTGTTTAGTAACAAAAAGAAGAAGATTTATTCACCGTTGACAGATGTCTGAAAGAATGTAACAGATATATGGAGAATTAAATATGATATTTTACAAGTTTTATATATAAATCATAAAGAAAGAATATAATTATAAATTTTGCTTAAATTTTGAATTTCTGATCTTTTGTTTAAATTTTTATCACTTTTGCTAATACAAACCATTTCCAAAAAAGTCCTTTTAAATTTATTACTTTCACTACATAAAATTTTAATGTTATCAAAATCCATAATATGGTCTTTATCGATTACATGCTCTGCCAAAGCACAAGATGGTTTTTTAATTCTGCAATCACTTTTGTGAGAAATAATGCGATTTGAAAGATTTCTTCCGGTCTCACCAACATATTCAGCCTCACACTGAGTACAACTAATGCTGTATACTAAATTCGTTTTTTCAAATTTGTCTATAGGATATTTAGTTTTAGAATATAAAGATGAAATAGTTTTGTTGTTCTTTGTTGCTATTTTTATATTGTCAATAACCTTTAGTGTTTGTATTAATTTAGGTGTTAATGATGGTATAAAAGGTAGTGAATGATAATAGATGTTCTGATTGTTAGATACAATGTTTTGAGATTGAGCAAAAAATGGTGTTAAATTATTTATATTACCAATATTAGAAAAAAGCATCCTATGTAGCATATCTGGAGGATTAAATTCGTTTTTTTTTGTATTAGCAAAAGTGATAAAAATTTAAACAAAAGATCAGAAATTCAAAATTTAAGCAAAATTTATAATTATATTCTTTCTTTATGATTTATATATAAAATTTGTAAAATGTCATATTTAATTCTCCATATATCTGTTACATTCTTTCAGACATCTGTCAACGGTGAATAAATCTTCTTCTTTTTTGTTACTAAACAAAAAAGAATGTTTAAACGAAATTTTACTTTTGGCAATATAATTGTCAAAAATAAAAATTTTATGTTGGCATTTATGACATTGAGGCTATTTGTAATTGGTTGCTATTTGAACTTATTTATAAATTCAATTATTTTTGTATTAAAAAAATGTTTTCAAAATTATAAAAATTTTCGGAGAAACATTTATTAGATTAAAGCATTTTTGTATTAAATATTTTGAAGATGTTTAGCAGTAATTTTTACTTACTAAACTAATTTTTATTTGGTAAGTTAACAAAAATTGTTTTTTCTTTTTAGTTCAACCTTGTAACTATTTTGTCTTTTTTAGCTCTTGATAATAATTGTAAACACAATTGAAAGCTCGAGAATAAAAAAATAGTTAACCAATAGCCCCTTTTATTGACTCCAACCCATCCAAAACAGTTATATATTTGTTCCAAACGAGTCACAAGTACTTCTTTTTTCTTATTCTTATATATATATATATATATATATATATATATATATATATATATATATATATATATATATATATATATCATCTTTCGATTTTATGAAGATATTAACCATCTGAAGGTTTCGCATTGTCACTCTGTATAATAAAAAAAATTTGCGGCGTACCATTTTGTCACAATTGTCGCTTTTCTAGGTGGAACTCCGCAATTCTATGTCAGGGTGATTTCAGAGTAATATAAAAATAACCACAACATTATTAAATTATTATTTTCATATTAATTTAAGTTTATAATCCAGCACAAAGAAACGTTGTAAATAAACATAAAAAATTCGAAGATATGAAAATTTTTATTTTAAAATTTTTGTCTATGTGTAGTCTGTGTACTGGTTTTAACGATAAATATGAGAATGGGCCATCATTTGAGGAAGATAGTTTTTATCAATCTATTCCAGAGTAAGTTCCTTTTTGTTAATTTAATTTTGCTTTAATAGTCATTGTGTAACGAAATTTAAATATCAGGGGAAGAAAAGTAACCAAAACAAATCGATTCGATTTAATTTTTCGATAGAAACACATTTAATTATATGTAAAATTGAATTTAACAATTAACAAAACTATAATGATGAAATATTTTCAATTGTTTGCTTGTTCTTCTTTTGTTAATATTAAGTATTATCTTAAATTTTCTTTTTTTTTTTACTAAAGACACAGAAGTGTACTTACATTAAAATCTGGTCAGTAAGACCAATTATCAATTTGTTTCTAACTTAAATTACTAATGAAATCTTAAAATTAGGTGTCTACTCACTAGTATCTTTCCTATTATTTCTAATAACTAGCATTAAATTTAGCATGTATACTCGCACAACACTTTACTCTGCTTTTCACTCACTCATTATACCAGTTCAAAAGGCTTTGTTCTTTTGAGCCTTCTCTCTAGGTTCGTATTGTCGAGGAGCTGGATAGCCTCGACGTTTACGTGATGATGGAGTCGTTGTTCATGGCTCCCTGCAAATTTCTTGATTATCTGATTGACGTCTTCCATCTTGAGGTCCCGGTGAAGGTCGTTGTTCCTATCGTACCAAGGCTGGAATATTTGGATTACTTTGATGTTACTAGGCTTGGCACAGCCCCAGAGTTGGCAGCCATAGGTCCATACTGGTTTCAGTATTTGTTTATAGATTAGTTTGAGTTTATTATTTATGGATAGAGAGGAATGTCTTCCCATCAACCAATACATTTTCTTGTAGCGGATGCCTAGTTCTTCTCTTTTCTTCTTCACATGAGCTTTCCAGCGAAGTTTTGCATCAAGAGTGATCCCCAAGTACTTTGCTGATGTTGCAATAGGCACTTGGACATCATTTATTCTAATTGTAATATTATTAATTCTCTTATTGGTAAAATTTATATGGACTGATTTATTCTCATTCAGCTTAATTTTCCATTTTTTGGTCCATTCATGGATTTTATTTATTGAATTTTGTAGTTTTTCTGTAGCTTCTTCGACGGTGTCACTTACCGCTAAGACAGCGGTGTCATCTGCGAAGGTAGATTAAATTTTCTTGATGTCAAATTAAATTGATATAAGAATCTCTGGCGGTCATTTTGCCAGCAATTTGGTTTGCAGATAATACAGTAATCTTCTCTGATAGTCACAATAGAGTAATATAGAAACAGTTGGTGAGACACGGGCAAAACCAGGTACAAGTACCTAGTCGAAAAAAATCGTCGTATTTGAAATAATTTTGAGAATAATTTTGTAGCTTTATAGAAAAAAAAACTTGGAAAAAACATCCGTACTTTCATTTGGCAGTTTGATATTTCCAAAAAATATATTTCACTATGTACGTCCCTTTCCATATCAGTTGGCCCAACGTTAGATTGATAAAAAAAGTAAATTTTAGAAGTTTTAATGCACCCAACACTATTTTTGAATTTTCTAATTATAGAAAATATTTTATAACGTAATGAAAATTATTGGTTAAACAGAATAATAATAAATTTAAAAAACGCATAGAATATGTAATATTAAAAAAAAATGTGAGTTACATCCCCTTTCTTTTTAATGACATCCACAATTCTTCAAAGCATAGTTTTTACCAAGTTCTGACAAAATTCTAATGTAAACGAATCCCATATTTCTCACAATTTTTCCTTCAATTCGTTAACGGATCTGGCAGGATGTTTTCTCAAATCTTTTTTCATTTCGCACCACAAAGTATCTATCGGGGACAAGTCGGGGATGTTAGAAACCCATTTCAGAAGTGGTATGCTATGGTCTTCAATCCAATTTTTTTTGAGGTATGGCAACCTGCGCCGTCCTGTTGGAAGACAAAATCTTCCGCTGATGTTAAACGGGGTTCCATAATCGGCAAAAGACATTCTTTTAAAATATTTAAATATTTGTCTGTGTTTACAATCCCATCGATAAAATGTAGTTTACCCACACCTTTAGACGACATGTCGCCCCAGATCATGACAGATGCAGGACATTTGACTTTTCTCTTCAGACAGTCGGGATGAAAAGCTTTATTTTTCCTTCAAATGACGCGACTCGTACTGTCTCTAACACACACTTCAAATCTGGTCTCATTACTCCATTGTATTGAATCCCATTAAAACTAAGTCATTTAAATCTTTATGCTCTTTTGAACATCTAGTCTATTTTTTTTTTTGTTTTAATGTTAAAAGTGGCTTTTTCTTAGCCTAAAATAAAATGAAATTTATTAAAAGCAATTCGTACTAATTTTTTTAACTATAAAACTTACTTTGTACGTACCAAATCCTAATTTGCGGGCTTTTCGGAGACATGTTGATCTAGAAACGTGTCTTCCAATAACGTCACTCCATAAAACGCTTAACTCCCTATAATTTGCTCGTCGATTTTTCACTATAATGCGTCTTAATACCCTTTCGATCTGCTTCGGTTATTTTACGTTTTCGTACATTTCTAGGTTTTGTGACGATCGAACATGTAGTTTTGTATATTCTGACTATATTTCTTACACTATAGCGTAACAATTGCAACATATTCGCGATTTCCGAATTGAATTTTCCAGAATTAAAAAATCTAATAATTATTGAACAAATTTTCTTATCGATAACTTTACCTCGACCCATTGTACATTCCACAAACGGCAAAAAGCTTTACAGTACTACAAAATACATTTGACAGTAACTGACAATATTATTGTTTTGATGTCATTTTTCCATAGCTACCTCCGGATTTAACGTATTAATGAAAAAAAGTGAATGCATAGCCAAGGTTTCGTGAAATTGTTTTTATTGTTGAAAAAAAAATAAAAAACTATAAGGGTTTGTTTTTAATAAATATTTAATAAAATGCCACATTTTTAATAAAATACCATATTAATTAATATGGGAACTTATAAAAACATTCAGAGTATAATTTGTTTATGGTAATCTACTTAAACTGCAAATTCCATAGATGGGCCAACTGATAGGGGAAGGGGCTCGTATCTGTAGGAATACAATTTAAAACAGTTTCAAAGTACCCGGTTTTATCACACCCGTTTGCTAAAACCGGGTGCATGCCTAAAAATATGCGGCTGTATTGTTCAATTTAAGTTTTAATAGGTGTATGAAAATCATTACGAGAAACATACTAACGAAAAATGGTTAATATTCTTTTTAATGATGCTCTTAGGAACAAAAATCCCAAATAAATTAATCGTCATTTTCGCATCATGGGGCAACTTGTTACAATTTAAGCACTGTATGAAATCTTCATTCGATTTAAAATTTGAAAATAAATCGTTGCAATAGATGCAAGCCTCATCCAAATTATATTCTTCTGAACTGTCTGAATCTTCTTTAACTTATATTGTTATTCTTATATATTATTCTCAAGCTATTTTCTTGTGTCATCTTATTGCAATTTACTTTTTTTGTTAGGAATAAACCACAATTGTACTTTAAAATTAAGTTTATTTGATTATTTCCACTTTTGACATAGTAAGACCCAAACATGTAATCCATGTTCTGTATAATAGAGAAGTTCCCCTAAATATTATAAAAATTGTATTGTAGAGTTTTATTTTTGTATTCGTAGGAAGTCGTAGGCTGCTTTGTACTCTATATATATGTGATGAGTATTAATGCCATATTCCAGTGTTTTTTCCAAAATTTGCTTCAGGGTTGCGATCTGATGAATTGTCGATTTACCACCTCTAAAACCAGTCTGGTATTTTCCTACTATCCGTTATGCAGGTGGTGCCTTACGGTAACATAGTACTGTGGAAAATATTTGATACGCTGCATATAGAAGCATAATTCCTCTGTGGTTAGAGCATTCAAAGATATCTCCTTTTTTGTGGATGGTGCAAAGTATTCCAATATGCCAATCATTGGGGAGGGATTTCTGTGTCCATATTTCTTTTATAATATGCTGTAATGCCATTATGGCATTATGGCCACCTTTTTTTTTTGTCAATTGTCAATTTTATTGCGACAAAAAATATTTCATGGAACTGCTCTCCATTACATTTGAAACCAGCTGTGCAGGTAATATCCATAGGTCACCACTAATGTTGTCCATTTGAGTAATTTTAAACTTATTATCAAAAATGTAGACATACCACATTTTTTTTTATTCTGTATTTTAGCTTCTCTGAAGAAGATTGGACTATTGAAACCAACTTGCATCATTCAAATATTGACCACCATTCTAATCGTATCACCCCGACAACTCTATATGAATGGAGCTATGTTAACTTCACATGGAATAATCTCGAACAATACACAGAAGCAATTAACACAAAAAGATACGTACCACAAAATCTTCTCATTGGAGGCATTCGATTTTTCAAAAACGATATGTACATGTCTTTACCAAAGTATCGTCCAGGAGTCCCAGCAACTTTAACTGTTGTGCCGAAAGCTGAGAGTAAGTCGACGAATGTTTTGATGACGCCTTTTCCGAGTTGGGAGGAAAACGATGATTCTGATTGCGATAATCTGCAAAATGTTCTGGGAATAGAAATAGACACTCAAGGTAATAGTTTTCAAAGTAATCTTTAGCCAACCTATGTTATTTTTAAATTGTTAAAAGGTAAAGGATTTATGAACTATCTTTAGAATATTTATGGTTCTGTGATTGGAAAAATTATTTGAATTAAATCTTATCGCCTGTTATGGCTGTATGTTTCTGAATGAGCCCGAAATAATAATAATTAACGTCATCGAGAAGCGTGTAAACAATTTTGCGGTATACAGTAGTTTACATAGGCCCTTTGCTTCTATTTTCTTCGTTAATTTTTTTCACTTTTTCTGGTCGTTTGCTCTCTCTCTCCAATTTTGCACTCCTATACCATTTAAATTATCTTTAACTGCTTCTAACCACTTTTTCCCTGGTCTTCATCTCTTCATTTTACCTCCGCCTCCTCCAAAAAGCCCCTTTTTTTACATAACGTTTCTCTGGCATTCGAGTGATGTGACCTAACCACCTGACTCTCTGTGCTTTGCTCTCACAGGCATACACTGCCATTGGCCGAATGACTGTTTCATATATTCGAATTTTTGATGCCCTACATACATTTTTTGCTTTTAGAATATTGTTTAATGAGCCCATTGCTCTACTTCCTTTTAATAGTCTCTTTTCTATTTCTTTTTCTTCTTCTCCTTTATTCGTTATTGTTACTCCCAAATACTCGAACTGGCTGACATTTTGAGTTTTGTAATCCTTTCCTCTCGTTTTAAGTGTGACCAATTTATTGTATTCTGTTATCTCACCACGCATTTCCATATACACTGTTTTCGCATCATTTATATACAACCCAAATTTTCTCGCTTCATCTTCAAAGTTTAAACATGTGTTTAAGTTCTTTTTTTGTTCTTGTTAAGATCATCTGCGTACGCTATACATTGCTGTTTATAGTGGAAAATGGTAACCGTAGTTTGCATCTTACTTTTTCTCCTTATTGCCTCGTAGACAAAGATAAACAGATCAGTGCGAAGTGGTTTCCCTTGTCTTAATCCTCTTGTAACCTAAAACAGATTTGACATACTTCCTTCTATGACCACTCTATTGGTACTTATTAGCGATATTTTCAACAATTTTATCAACTTTTTTGATATTCCTAAACTTTGTAGAGCTTTATACAACTTTTCCCGATCGATAGAGTCATACGCCTGTTTAAAATCAATGAAGAGCATGTAGAGTCCTAGGTTTTGTTGGTAACTGTTATTTTGTATCAATTTTAAGGTAAATATTCCGCTGTTGATCTTCCTGCTCTAAATCCTCCTTGGTAATCACCCACTATGCCATTCTAGTATTTTTTCAATCTATTACGCATGATCTTTGCGAAATAGCGAAATACCTAAAATACCGAAGAAAACGTGGTTCCAGCTAATTATTCAAGAAAATATATCACAACTGTAACACATCTTAGATTTGGCCACGCCTGTTATCCCACACATCTACATAAAATGCATGTTCTCGAAAATGATCTTTGTCAAAATTGTATTTTTTTCGAATGTCAAAAATATAAGGTTAAAACAGATCAATTTATTCAACAATTACATGATCTTAATGTACAGGCCCTGTTTAATATCCTTAGTCTCTTAGCTAATGGAAATGAGAGAATTTATAATGCATTATTAAAGTTTTTGTCAAGTACCAAAATGTCTTGTAGTGTCAACTATCAAAAAAATATATGTATATGCGAAATTGTGGTGAGCAACTTGGACAGTCAAGACAGACAAGATTGGGTAGATAGCTGCTTAGGAGTTTGCTGTGAAACTCTGAGAACCTCATCATCTTGTTTGTATGTAAATATAGATAAAAATGAGATGATAAAAAAAGTGATTTGAATTATATTATGTGTACCGTTTTTTGAACACACTGATGATGTTGAAAAGATGCTATATTTAACTTGTATCTTATTTTAATTTTAGTTCTTAAAGCATATTATTCAGCTTTTCGTTATTGATATTTTATGGACTTTACGGTCATAAAATTTTTATGTTTAAGGTATTAGTCATGTTGTAACTGGCTGATTGACACCTAGTTTATGCCAATAAAAAAAAATATTTTGTACACAACATCCAGTAGTCCAGGTTAACATCCTGGCATTTTCTCCTCTCTCCACGCTCTTAGTATCAAATTACTAGCTTTCTTTGCAATGTGCTCAATCTTTCCTTTAAAATTTCCGCCGGGATTCCATTCTCCCCTGCGCTTTTACCATTTTTAAGCCATTTTATTGTTTCCTTTACTTCCTGTTCGATTGGTTTCTCTACGTACTCCTCTTCATTATCCTCTGATTGGCCCATTGCCTCATCTGTTTGCATCTGTTGTTCATTATTTAGCAGCTCTTCAAAATATTGTGCCCATCCGTTTAATTTCTCTGGAGTATTTTCCAGGAGCAGTCTTTCTTTATTTGTACAAAAAATTGTTTGCGTCTTATTTGTTTGTCTGTTTCTCTTCACTTCTTGATAGACATTTTTTCTATATATAATATTCTCTCTTTTTTGCCTGCAGATTCTTTTAGCTTATTTCCTTTTTGTCTTATGTTCCGTAATTGTTTCTTATGTTTTATTGTCTTTTTTCAACTTTGCCTTCTTTCTTAGCATTAGTGCTCTCTTACATTCCTCGTCGAACCAGTCTTCTTCTCTCTTCGCTCCTGTATTGCTTAAGCAAATATTAACTGCGTCTGTCATTGATGTTTCGATTTTACTCCATTCTTCTTCCAATGTATCAGAAATTAAGTTGTCTTCCTCTAATCTTGTGTTAATCTCATTTTCTAACCTCTTTGCCACTTGTTGGTCCTTAAATAAGGCCACGTTATATCCCTTTCTATCTTTTAAAACATTTAGTTTTACAGGTAGATCTTGTTTAAGTTTGGCTATTACCAATATATGATCACTACTGGCATCTGCATCTCTGTAACTTCTGCAATCTCTTATAAAGCTGGCATGTTTGTGCATTTTGAAATATTTGTAGAAGTCCAAGGAAGGTTTAGAAGTTGAGAAAATATGATGAAATTGTAGGAAAAATATTAAAAACAACAATTTTGTTTTTAACATACAAACAGTTATATCTTATACGCCTTTGGATTGACGTCACTAAAACCATGGCTATCTTCACGTCTATTTACTATTTTTACTTTAATGCGAATGAATGAATTTCGATTCGACACCGAAGAGATTTTTTTTTTTAATCCATTGACTTTTAAAATTTTATTATTGAAATACTTCTTAAAAGACGTTTTTCCTAATGTTTCTTATGTATATTTACTTTCAGGAACTTTGTGGGTACTGGATGGTGTACGAGTAAACAACATGAGCATAGATTGTCCTGCAAAATTGTTACTGTTCGACCTCAACCAAAACGGGGCTCTAATACACACATACACCTTCCCAAATGAAATATGCCTGCAAAACGGGGGATTCTTAAACGATCTCGTAGTGGATGAAACAGATGGCGGTTTAGCGTACATCACTGACAACTCTAACATAGACCCTGGTTTGATCGTCTATTCGAGGCTGCAAAACAAATCTTGGAAGTTTAGAGATGGTACAATGTTTGCTGACTTAAGAACGTCCCGCTTTGTTGTAGATACTGCTGTCATTAGTACACCTTTGCCGATCGATGGAATAGCTTTGTCGCCGAGTTCTCTAGGGCACAGAAAAGTTTTTTTCTCTACTGTTGGTGGCTTAGACTTGTACAGTATTAGTACAGATATTCTCAAAAACGAGTCTTCAATCAGCAATGGTTTATGGAGGTAAGAGTAAATTATTATTATTATACGATTGCTGCGTTTATTTCATCTCTTTCAACTAAAAATTAAATATCTGTAATCAATTTGACTATTTTGTTACTCATTAATTAAGTTCCGATATTATACGCAATATATTTCTGTATTATATATTTTTTAGATATGGTGTTAGTTTACTGGGAACGAAACAAGGACACACTGACGGAATGATGATCGACGCAGACAACACCCTATACTACACCTTGATAGATCTATACGGTATTGGAAAATGGAACGTTGAAGACGTTTTTGATTCCTCCGAAGTTATTTATCGGAATAGAACTACGGTAATTTGGGCCGACAGTATTGCTATGGACCAACAAGGATGTTTGTACTTTACCGCAAGTTCCGCTCATAGATATTTATTCCCAACAACCGAGCTGCAACTGACTTCTACTATTAGTTTTAGAATTTTTAGAATGTATACTGGGACGAAGAGTTACTTATTTTAAAATTATTATTTTATTTTTTATTTATTTACATAAAGTACCACCATAACTATGGCCATTGTTACAGGAATACTAACTGTAGGTATATGTTACCGAATACCGAAAACAAATAATAAATATATAACTTATATAATTAATGTCTATTAAATTCAATCTTGTGGTACAGCTGAGCAGTTTTTAGAAACAGTATAGTTTTTATGGTATTTTATGGTATTTTTATGGTTTACACCCTACTCTGTAGGGTGGTTGAGCATTTTCTTAAGAGGAAGTTTTAAGCAGAGACAAAACGATGCAAAAATAACAAAGAAAATGTTACAATGGAAGCCCATAGGAAGGCGAAAAAAAGGAAGGCCCAGAACGAGATGGTTGGATGACGTGGAAGACGACCTGAAAACAATGAACATAAGACAATGGAGAAGAAGGGCACAAGAGAGATCTGAATGGAAGGACATAGCCAGACAGGCAAAGACCCATCCAGGGTTATGATGCCAAAAGAAGAAGATGAAGAAGAAGTTTTAAGTCTAATGCCTTATACAGGTTGGTGAATGATTTGCAGTCGGTGAGCATGTGTTACACGGTCAACATTGCAATACTGGCAAGTTGGATGAGTGCCTGAGGACATCAAGAAACCATGCCTAAGTCTGGTGTGGTTAATTCGGAGTCTTCTATTAATTGATGCTTCTCTTCTAGTTAGGAAGTCTAGGAAGAGATGGCCATTAAATGACTGGAGTTCATGAAGAGATGTTTTGCTCTGTTGTCATAAGTTTTACCAAGTATCCTCTACTGACTTTTTTAAAACGAGTTTGAGAACATTAGATAGTTAAATTATGGTTATTTAAGTACTATGGTTAGTAGCTTCTTTGGCACAATGAACTGCTGTTTCATTACCAGTAATTACAGTACAAGAAAATAGCCATATCAGAGAGACTGTTACATCGTGAGCAGATTTTGGTATATGGTCATGTGATTTTTACATTGACTAACAACAGATATAAGTGGGGAATTGTTGAATAAAATTTGGGACAAGGGAATGGAGTTTGTTTTCCAGATATTGATTCTTCATTTTATTTGATGGTCGAGGCTGCGGTTCAGAATCTAAATCAGTATCGAAGGTGAATGTTTGCGAAAGAACGGAAGTTAGAATCGGCGTCATTGTGGGTAATTCACCTTGGAATTTTTCGATTAATTTACGGAAATATCACGGCAGGTTTCACAAGAAGAATTGAGGCATATTGCATTGCATTTGAGGCCTACTTGTCAGCAACTAACATACTTTTACAGTTTCCCTTGCATTTGCAGAAAATTAATTTTAGAAATTCGGGGGATACCGGAGTTTTGAAAGTTTACCTATACTTATACCTCCGTGGAAAAAAGTTTTTGCAAGAAAAAAGCATGGGACAAAAAACAAAAATCGCATGATTTTCTGTTTTTTTTTTTGCTTCGTTTGTTGAATATATTTTTGTCAGAAAAAATTATTTTTAATTTTAAAAGATGATATTTAGATAGGAAATTTAATTTTGAACAAATTTTCCAAAGATGTCCTTAAAATCTTCCTTAAAAAACTGATAGGACTCTTAAAGCATATTTTGTAGAAAATTGAGCAGTGTATTTCGAAAGATAAAAACTTATTATTTACATACTGTCACTGTCACTGCTAAATCTTAAAATTTATCAGTTAACTTATTCTGTTCAACTTCAAAAAATGGCTCCACATGTTAGCAAAGAACTAAAAGCAAGAATTATAACGAAATTAGAAGATGATTGGTCACTATCTGCCGTAGCGAACCATTTTAACGTAATCAGAATAACAGTTTTTAATATTAGGTAATAAAAGATGGAGAGAACAAGAAACTCTTGAAAGAAAGCAAGGTTCTGGAAGACCAAAGATATCTACAGATCATGAAGATCCTACGCTTTTGGAGAGATTAGAAGAGAATCCTTTTGAAGATGCGAAAACTGCAAGAATTATGTCACAGTTTTCGGGAAGAAAGACAACAACTTGGCGCAGAATTAAAGCATCGCATCTTAGGTACCGAACTGCAGCAAAAAACAAACTCTTACACCACAACAGAAGCAATCAAGACTTATATTTGCTTTAAACGATTAGGTACAAAATCAAGATTTTTGGGACAGGATAATATTTACAGATGAGAAAATTTTTCAATCTTCTAAAAAGGGCAAAATTGGGGTGTATACACAAGATAATAATAGATTTAGTTCTCTATATGTTGATAGATATCGAGCAGCCGGTCATTTGAGCGCCAATGTATGGGGATGGATTTCATCTAGAGGAATGGGAATGGTATGGTGTATTGATGGCAGTTTTGTTGGGCAGACTTATCTGAATATTCTAGAAAACATCATGTTTCCCAGTGTACAACAGTTGTATTCAGAAAATAATTTTATCCTACAACAAGACAATTGTCCTGTTCACACTGCAAATATAATAAACCAGTGGCTTCAGAATATCAACATCGAAACTCTACCATGGCCCAGCTACAGTCCAGATTTAAACCCAATGGAGAATGTGTGGGGGGTTATTATAAAACGGTTGTATCAGCGTAATTTTATACTTCAAAATCTTGAAGAACTGTGGCACGGTACACAACAGGTTTGGAAAGAGCTCTCCGAAGAAGACAATTTCATAGTTTCTTTCACGCAGATGGACCGAAGACTACAAGCTGTTATCAATGCTGATTGAGATATTACAAAATATTAATTTTATTTTTACATACCTAAATTTAGTATAGTTTTGGTCTTCCAGACCCTCGCTTTCTTTCCAGAGATTGTTGTTCCCTCCATTTTTTATTAATAGAAAAACTGTGGTTCTGCTTAAGTTAAAATGTTTTGCTACCTCTGATGGTGCCCAGTTATCTTTTAATTTGGTTACAATTCTTGCTTTACTATATTGTTTGGTTAAGTCGTTTGTTTTATTCCTTAATAATAATAAAAATAATAACAACAACCCTATTTTATGTAAAAACTATCATTTATATTATATACTCTTTATAAAATGCAGAAATTCAAAATAATATCAAAATTTAGACCTTAATAATTATTACTATTTATAAATTAACATATTTAATCAATTGTTTGTTGTTTGTTTGTTTATTTTATTATTTGTCTGTCATAATAAATATAATATAATATCAGACCAATCAAAAACACTGCTCAAAATGATCAAATCTTACTAATAGTCGTATCAGTTTTTTAGGAACCAGCTTATATGTACGAAAACTGCATAAAATTCACCCAAATTCACCCAAATTGACCCGTTTCTCAAAACGCATCCCTTTAAATGGTAGCACTCTGTAGTTTTTTCACATTTGGGCGCCCATTGACCATTGACCTTATAAAACAATAAACCCTCTACGTTGTAGTTCCTTTCTAAAGTACAAAATCAATAGCCTAATTCCCTAATTAAATTTATGAACGCATCTATTCGAAACAAATTCGTACGTACTTTTTATCAATTCAACTAAACCATTACAAAAAAAAAATCACATATTGATTCAAGTGTAGACTATTACCCAATTGTATCTTGATAGAGTGCAAATATGATTAACAAATTGACATAGTCGAGGCAAGTTGCTGTAAAATTTAAAATATACTACGTAATTACAGCGCTACTTTCATTATTCAATTGTGCATTGTTATTCTGCTTCAATTTAGTTGCATGTATACATTCCACTGTAAGTTCAAAACGATATTTTAACACATACAACTAAAAGCAAAGTCGTAACTATGGTGAGTATATTATTTTTTAAATTATTTTTACCAAATAGATTATTAATGTTTGTTTGCGTACTGATCTAAAATAAATATAAACAAAATAGGTATTTCTCTACATACACTATTTAAAAGTTTATTGTATGGCCGTTCTGTCTCTTCACAGTACAACAAACTGCTAATAAAAACTCGCTAACGATAATTTTATATGTAGGTATATTTTGACATACATGCATCATATTTTCGACATCAGATCACGACATTGTTTTATTGACCATACAACACAATGGCAATCGCTGTGACATGTTCATCGAGCAAAAAGACAAGAGCATTGTCTTTTTGCTCGATGGACATGTTGCACGTTTCCACCTCTATATTCATTTCACAGTAGGTACGAATTGTCGCAATTGTCACATTGACATTAAAAATTTCAAACGAAGTTCTGAAAGAATAAACAAATAATTAATAAAATGCCTATTACGTTGTATACCGTCCAAGAAAAAGTGCAACTTGGTAACATGGTACTTTCAGGGTCATTCGATACGCGAAGTAACTGATTTATTTATTGTTGCCTTCGAAAATAGACCCCCACCAAGTGTTACAACAGTTAAAAATACCATTAAACATTTTCAAACTTCGGGATGTGTAAACAGTTGTAAAATGTGTCATGTTAGACCTGTCGATGAGGAGCGTCAAACAGGGATATTGATATTTGTGCTTTTGTGGAAGCTAGTAAACCCTGCAATAGTGTACAAAATGCTAGGAAAGTTTACGTGAATTATCGAACTGTCCAGCGAGTTCTCAAAAGGAATGGGTAGGTACCACTGTTTTAAGATACATCGACACAAGGACTGTTTCCGGATGATAACTTTAGGCGGATGGAGTTTTGTGAAATTATGTTAGATCTTCTTCAAGTGCCGTCTCCATCAATGGAGGTTAGCGGTTATGGTGGCAAACGTTTGTCTATCTTCAGCTGTTCTTAAGAGTTCCTCAAATCCAAGTCCTGTCCAGTTTCTGATATTACGTAACCAGGACAATTTTTTTCTTCCAATTCCTCGCTTTCCTTCTATTTTGCCTTTTATTATCAACTGAGGGATGTAGTATTTCTCGTTGCGCAACAAATGCCCTAAATAACTGGTTTTTCTTCTATGTTAGATAAACAGAATGAAAATGTACACTTTTTAAAAAATTTTATTTTCTGACGAATCTTCATTTTCATTACATAAAAAACACAATCCATCAGTTGAAAGGTATTATTCTCGGAAAAATCCGCACCTCAGTGTTGCAGTGCGAACGCAGCATCCGCAAAAAATAAATGTTTGGACTGGGATGTTAGGCGACCATATTTTCAGTCTATTTTTTATCGATGGAAACCTAAACGGGCCCAAATATTTACAACTTTTACAGAATGGGATCATTCCGGCAGTTCGACGCCTTCCCGTTAATTTTCATGAGGTTTAATTCCAACAGGATGGGTGTTCGGCTCACAACTCTAGAGCAACCATTGACTTCAATCAAACGTTTCCTGATTGACTGATAAGTACACGTGGTACAATTAAATAGCCCGCTAGATTCTGTGACTTAGCGCCTGACGATTTCTTTTTTGGGGTTTTCTCAAAGAAAACATTTAGGCATCAGTTTAAAAGGGCCACAAACCTAGTCGAATTACGGGCAAAAATACTTCATTTCTCTGCAAGCATTACACCAACCCTACTCCAAAATATGAGGAGAAATCTGTATGACATATTTGGTTACTGTTTAGAACAAGGAGGTGGAATATTTGAGTCCCTAATTCATTAATTTGCTTTCCTAATTTTTATTTTTTGTTAAGTATATTTTATGAAGTTTGTAGGTTCTTAATAAGTAGTATTTTTTATGTTTAACTTTGGAAGAATTTTATTGTTTTTTTTTTATTTAAAAGTACAAACGATTCTTATTCTGAATTTTTTTCTTCTTTCTTGTCTTATTGTTATAAGCTCTAATTTCCAGTGGCTATAATGCTGTTGAAGATGTAGGCCTATTGTCTTCTGATTGTACTGTGGCTGAGGAAGGGATAGTTACTGAGTGTTGGACATTCAAAGAAGCAGTGGCTTCCAAGTGTACTGTAGTAGTAGACCTCTAAAAACTGACACATCTAATGGTTTTAATAAATGTATCGTGTGTGGAGGTAACTTAAATAAATCTGTGGACACATGGATAGCATGGCCATCGTAAATTAATAAAACTGTTCTCTCCTTTGTAATATTAGGTAAAAAACATCTCTAAACCTCGAGACGTTATAGAAACTGCAGTCTGGGATGTTGTATTTTCATTAATCTAATTATTTATTACGTATTTGCCTTTAAATACACAGAGAAGAATCATTTGACCATGATACGGAACTGATCTTCCGTATGCTTTTTGTACCAATTGCACCAACGACCTTTGTTTTACTATTATTTAATTGTCTCGTCGCAATTAAATATCTGTTCTGGTTTCCCCTTAAGGTTTAGTTCTTCCACAGTTTTTGGTAATATTTCAAAAAAACTATAGAGGACCCAAGGGTTCACCTGATCGCATCTAACATGTTCAAAACTCCTAGGTTTCTTTATTGACAGATGGTTCGTAGTTTTAAATGATCTAAACCAGTCAGGGCCTGGTCTCTGGTCTTTAAATCTACTCTTGATATTATTCTGTCTTATATACAATTGTACTAAGTCTAATACTTCCTCTCTGGATAGGCCAAACTCATTTTTGTCCATAATTTTTATGCAATCGGCAATTTCTTTTTCCTCAAGAGACGACAAATATGACTGAACTCCTCTACCACCGTTTCCTTTTTTTTTGAAGTCAGTCCAGTCCCACTCGTTCCTTTCACTCGATGCTTCAGTGTAGATCGTGAAATATTGTAAAATAATGATGCACCCCGTGTCGTCTTGATACCATTTCTAATATTCTCAACTGCCCTATCAAGGTTTCGTGGTATATGAGGAGCCAGCACCTTTCTGAGTTTTTTTTATGTACGTTCTAACCATTTTCTAAAACAAAAATAATCTGATATAATCTAGGCTTTGAAAAAGTAAAGGATGAAAAAAAATTTTAGCTCCTGAGGTCCTGAGTGGTAACTGGACCAGGCCCTGGTCCAGTTTCTCCCGATATGGGTCCCAGTTACCCCGAAAGAGCAAAAGCTCTCTCACTCTAACCTCAAAACAAATAAAATAAGCATGCAAAACTAATTTAAACATTGTTAATAGAATATGAATCAACACTTTCACTAAAAAACATGGTAAAAATACTTACCTTGATAATCAAAACAATAATGTAAATCAGCAGCCAAAAGTACTATGTAGGTTAGAATTAATGGTTTGGAGGAAGGCACATTCTTGCAGTACAGCAAACAGCAAAAAACTTAAATACATTTACAGTTTAAGAATGAAAAAGGTATGGCTCGGACACCCCCTGGATCCAGTTGCCCCTCATCATCCTAACACTTCTACTCTTCCATATGCTATTTTAAAACAACGTAAACCTTGATATCCATCTCGAAACTGTTTAACTTGCTTTTTCTCCCTCCTTTTCTTTTCCTCATATAAAATCTTGGCATACTGCACTGTAAATATAGTTTTTCTTTGTTTTTTATCATTTACTTATTGCTTTCCCTTTTTTTTGTTCCAGCATTGTTCGGTACTACTGACGTTACTTTTACCTACAGTGATCTATGGAGATCAAAGATTTCCACGAAAATCACTAGGTTCTCGTTGCAGAAAATCAATACCCAACAAAGCATCTTCTTCATACATGGAAGATCAAATAGCCAATTCTAAAGTAACTTGTCCGGATATCTTGGATCCCTGCCATCTATTGATCGACACCGATACTGATTTCTTCGCAGTTTATTACAACCACACAAGACCCTACAGTCTTAAACTCAGTATTTCATTCAAAACTGCGCTGGGAATTGAAAAAGTCTTCTTCGAGCAAAGCGAAGACATGTTCAGAGCTTATACGAAGAGCTTAATTCAAAACGTAATGCAATTTGATGGTATCAGTTGGCATGCAAATATTGACGAGACTGATTACGATTTGATGGTAAACTTCTTGTTTGACAGATACTCACATTTCCATTACAAACTCAAAACCATACCTGAAGATGAAAATCGAAATGTTATAGAACTTTGTGTTAAGAGCGATGGTAGTTTTGATCCAGCTAAAATGCTGGTAGTTCATGTAGCTTATTAAAACTGGTTCAATATGTATTTTTTTTTATTTAATAAACACCAATAATATGCTTAAGAACATTACATTCTGATCCTACAATATGATTGATAAGCAACTTTTTGCTAGCCTAAATTATTACTAAAAACTTAAGACTAATGATAAACTCACTAGAACCTATCCCTTAGGTTCTGTTAATTTATTGCACAAATAAATACTCCTCATGAGAGAGTATATATTGCACAAAAATTTCTTAAGTAAAGGTTGTGTCTTTTCTATATGTGAAAAATTGTTCTTCAAAAGGAAGTAATATTTAATCATTGACTAGATATGTTTACTATCTCCTTTGCAGCCTTATCTTCAGTGTTTTTTCAGCTTTTGGTCTCAGAAGTTTATGTAGTAGCATAACGCACTAGAATATCTGTTTTACCGCAATATGTGTTGCCTATATTCACATATTTTGCCCAAAATGGAAATGGTGCTATTACAAAAAAATCTAATCTGTGAAAAGAAATAAATGGCAATATATTTTTCATGTCTAATTTCTTCATTTTTTCCATAGTACTCCTCCAATCAAATCTCCATCATCTTAAAATACACTAGTAGAAATAGTTTTAGATGTTGCCACTTTAACCAGAGGCAAAAGTAACCTAAAAATGAAATGTTGAATTTAAACCGAAAAATATCTTTTAGAGTAGAGTTCTTTATCACACCAAGACTACCAATGCCTCTTAATTCTGTAAAAAAAATTCTTGATAGGAATTATGCCATGAAGTACACATATTGTTCAAATTTCAGTTATTATTTTTAATATTGTAATGTAAAATTGCGTTAGCATTTTGCGTCACGAACCCTCTTCTGTGTTGCCAAGAGCAATTTTAATAAGCAACCGACGCTCACTTCGCAATAGACTGTTTTTCAACCTTGTCAAGCACAGTTGTATAGTAAATATTCGACAATCAGTCTCGTTGTTTTATATTTTTCACTTCTAGAGAGTCTGTTTGAATCTATCAGGCAGACTAATAAAATAATTGTTCGACGAAATCAAAGTCTCGTTATTCTACACTTCTACTTCTTTTCTACAAGAAAAGTTCTTAATCAGCATAACATACAGTCCATTCCAATCGAAGTTGTTTCTGCACATATCCTGGCTCTGGCGATAGAGATTTAAATTCGAAGAAAATTAATTTAATATATTTATTAGAAATCAACAAATAATCCTAAATTCAATTTGCATTTATTTTCTGTATGTAAACAACAATAAGTCTTCTTTGACCAATAAGTTTCTTACTAGCTTTCTGTCCAGTCATATTTCGCTTTTTGGTCTCATGAGATAGTGAAATAAAAGCGATGTATTTAATAACGTATTAATATAATTTTCCTTATATTACATTTTTTTTGAGATATGTTATAGAGTTACTATAATATCGTGAATCTTGTGTTTGCTCTCTTCACTAACTGCCTTTTTTTATGATGCCTGTAACTATTCCTCACATTTCAACACTTCTCTTAACTTTGGACGAATTTATTTTGGCAACTAACCAAACCAAAACCAAGTTAATTATTATTTTGGGAAAAAACTCAAACAGCCGTCAAAAACGAATTACTTGTATCACAGTTTAACCTGTATGCTTACCATTCTTATTTGGTTATGTTTGCAACAGGTGTGCCAACATAAATAATCATAATGGACCAGAGCCATATATAGGCTTAATCAAGAACTTTTATCTTGTTCTCATAAACTTAAAATCAAACTCAAAACTGTGCTTTGACAACAAACAAAAGTCAAAGTGGGAAAAAGGCTAGTAATAAACCACACTGTTCAAAAGTATATACATTTAATAAAAATTATTCTTAAATCAAAAGATGACAACAATGCAGCCATAACAACAAACAGTATTTTGTTATTTAATAATCACAAATTCAGAAATTATTCTCTCAACGTTTTGATCTTATACGTATATAATCACAAAATATAAAATGTAACAACGAACAGTTTGAAATATTAAAAGTGATGTATGAGTTAAAATCCTTTGATGATCAGTTTCTACACTAATCAAATTTACCCCAAAAGTAGGCAACCAGTAATGCGATAATTAATACAAAACGTTAGGAAAAAAATTAAAAGGTAATGAAGAGTTCAGTACTGTCCCTAATACAGACTGTATAATCATTATTATATCATTTACTCAGACGAAGGGAACTGTTTAATGAAAATCATGCCTTAGACGGGAGAAATCGAGTCTGGTAGGTCCTGAAGACGGACTATGGGGGAAAGTGGGGCAAAAATGAATAAGGCATGTTGCTCAGATAAATAAGAACATTATTTTAACTAAAATGAAGAAAAGAACATGAAATAATTCTTTAAAAGAGGAAAAGACTGGAGGGAGCATTGCAAATCCAACCAAGCCTATATCTTCTGCAGATTATTACTCATTTCAGACCCTTTGAAGTTAGTTTTAACTATGAAAAAGGTTAGAGTTTGTGTCATTTGCTCGGAAAGTGGTAAATCATTCGTCTTTAGTTTACCATCACACACTCAGACAATCAAAAATGACAAATATCTTGAAATTTGAATGTTGAAACGTAAATAAAATGTTGTTTTTTGTATTATCTGGTATTACAACTAGAAAATTATAAATCTTCCTGCCACAGTTTGAAAAATAAGACTGTAAATACTGAAGAAGTACTTGAACATCGTTAAAATATGAAAACTGACATGAATATTATGTATATCACAATCACAGTCACTGTCACAGTATCACAGTGACAGTCTATAGGGCGAAATTCCTCAAATACAACAATACTCATCTATCCCGTCAATAATTACAGTCTTAACAGATCTTTAAGACAACTAAAGTAAGTTGTAACTCTGACAATGGTTAGAAATGGCCACTCTGTCTGAACATGGTAAAGAATCCGTCTTTAAGTTTAACACCAGATCCTCGTGCAATCAAAAATAATAAAAAAAATGACAAATATCTTTAAATTTGAAAGTCGAAATGTAAATAAAATGTTAGTTTTTGTATTATATGGTACTCCACCTAATAATTTATAAATCTTCCTACCACAGCTTGTAAAATATCACTGTACATATTGAAGAACATTCATAAAATAAGGTTTCAAAGAAAACGCAGACGAATCGTTAAAGTTTTTTTTAAGTATGTAAACATACATTTTGTCAAAATAGTTCGCAAAAATATTATCTCGTTTAAATAAAATAAAACTGAACGTTTAAACGGTCGAATCAGAATTTTGAAGTAGTATTTAAGACCCATCCATCACTTTTAATTTCAAAACTGTAATAAAAATCGATCAACATACATCAGTGATTCACAGTGTCGTCTTTTTACAAAAAGTGATGACCCAAATAATTACGAATAAAAGAAGAATAGATGTAAGTCAATAGCACCTGCAATGTGTGTTGCCTATACTATCACATTTGCATAAATAAGAACTCTGACAGAATAAACACCGAAGAAACTTAACAAAACACAAAAAATTACAGGACAATTGTTACAGATAACTCCACTAAGAAAAAAGGAATTTAGAGATTAGAAAACCAAAAATATTGAAGATTAAAACGACTACTAAGAAAACTAGAATTGGAATATACCGTTCTCATTATTTCTGGTGATTTCTTTCCGTAGTATCGATTCCTTCTTTAGAACTGAACATTTTTGTAGGAGTTTATTGCAAACCAATAGTAGCTCACTCAACAGAAGATGCAAACAAATGTTAAACCAAAAATTTAGCCACATTCGAAAATTATTTTAAACGTTTAAAATTATTCTTAGATTCAGATGATTAAACTTTATTAAAAAATCCGACTCATTTAATCACTCTGATCTTTAATAGTGAGGATACAGAACTGAAACCAGCTTAACAATGGTACGATGATCCATTAATGAAAAACTAAAATGGAATTACACCATAACAGTTCTTTTTGGCGATTCCTTAGTTAAAACTAATTCATGTTCTTTCGGATTCTGGTTCAAACTAATAAATAATGCAACCAAACCAAAAATACAGCATTGCCACAGTCGCAAATTGTTTTAACCGTTTAAGACTATTATTTAAAACTCATTGTTATCACACTGACCATTAATCGTGACGAAACACGACAGAAACAAGACTGAAAAAGGTAAAGCTGCTATAAATATGATGATCACTGATACTGTAAGCATAGATCAAGACTAGTATCGTTGGGTTACGTATTGGTGATGACAAACAGAACTGGAACAAAGTGCTAAAAGTCTGATTCTGACCGAAACTTTCGAGACAAACACTGAGAAGTCACTGATAATATGAATAGATCTTCAGGTGCTGTTTTTAATATAAAAAATGATAAAAAATCGTTTACACAAAATAGTATGTAAGCTTTCGCTGTAACATTCAATAGAAAATTATCAGATTCTTTTTTGACGCTCTTCCTTCTTTTTAAATAATAAGAAAATAGATAAAAATTGTGAAAAATCAGTCGGTTTTCTCAGAAAATGTGTATCATCCCTCATGTTCGGGCAATGAATCTCCCGATTCGTCAAATTTGGATTTCGATGGTGTTTCTCTTTGGTCTACAATAGCCTAGAAATAAAAGAACGTTATTACCGGGAAAACTTCTTGTCTGTTGGAATACAAACCTGCAAGTTTTTTACTTCTCTTTCATGAAACGCGGTACTGCCTTCGGACGATGCTAACGACGCTGATAGAGGAGACGAATGAGGACTGAAGCCCGCTGTAGTCGTTACGTTTACTTCGTGACAGCTACTAGTGTCGGGTGAATGCACAGAAGTTTTTCCTAGTTCTAGTCTTTGCCACAAATCGAGAATTTTCTCTTCCAGGCTTCGATTTATCGTCAATTGAGTTTGGTACTTGCTCTCCACTGCCTTAAACGACAAAAAATTGATATATAATAAATTTATGCACATCACCTAAAGACATAATTGCTTTGGTAGTACTAGAGATATACTCACAAAGTACCCAGAGTTATATAAATCACTTGGGAAGTACTTATATAAGTATAATTGCTTTAGAAAGTGCCTGGAAATATACGGCTGATTTTGGAAGTACCTAGAGAGGGATCACGACTTAAAGAGATGTATTTAAAAAGTACCAAGAGATCTAGAACGTATCTAGATATGTATGACTAATATATTCAAAACTAGAGGCTTATGGCTCAGTTGGGAAGTACTTTTTGTCCCTTTAGTACGTACCTGTCGACGTATAACTATTTCAGGAAGTAATTACGGCTGTATTCAGTAAATACCAAGAGACGTGATTCTTTTGGGAAGTATTTACATCTTTATAAGTAATTTTGGTAGTATCTAAAGGGTTACAACTCATTTGGGAAGTACTTACATATGTATGGCAGTTTTAAAAGTACCTGGGCATGTAGGACTGATTTTAAAAGTAACTCAGACCATAATAATCATTATAGAAGTAATTAGAGACGTATTTAGGAAGTACCTAAGGATCTATGACTCCTTTAGGTAGTATCTAGAGGCGTTTGACTAATTTCTACTAAGGTAGCACCTAAAGATATATGACTAATTTTGGAAGTACTTATTGCTGAGGTACCTATGGACATATAATTGATACAGAAAGTACGGGCCGTAATCAGTAAGTATCAAGAGACGTAATTCCTTTAGGAAGTATCTATACCGGGTGCTGAATCGCCAAACGGGCCATGGGAAACTCGCAAATAGTACTACTACTAGTTAACAATAAATAGTATTTTGTAAGCATTAAATTATATTGTTTACAAAGCAATAAAGTTGATGAAATGTACTCAGTTCACGAAAAATCGCGATAATGTTATATTCAGGCAATAGTGCGAGCACTGCCAGATATTTATTTAATGTAAGATACTTTAATACACTCCAATTCAATTTCAGGTTATACAACAATTCAAAGAATTTCAATATAGTTTTACTGTGATCCTTCCTTTTTTGGCGCCATTTTGTACTAAGCAGTATCTCAATCGATTGTAAAATTCTCGTTTAACATTAGCCAGAACACGTGGCGTTATTTTTGCACACTCTTCAATAATTCGCATTTTTAATTTTAATACTTCTTTATCTGTAAATTTTTGGTCAGAATTAATTTTTGATTTTAGATGCCACCAGATAAAATAATCGTTTGGAGCTAGATCTCCCGATCTCGGGTGGCATTTAATGTTACAGTCAGGTCCAATCAAACAATTATTATTACAGCTGTTTTTAAGGAATTCCTTAACCACCCAGTTATTGTGCGCAGGACATCCATCCATTTGTAAACAAATTTCTTCGTCATTTGGAGCTATTTCCGCAAGTCTGGCTAAAATTTCTTCTTGTAGCAAGTCTAAAAACTTTTTTGAATTTAAATTTTCCTCATAGAAAAATGGTCCAATAATATTGTGTTCACATATTCCTAACCAGACATTTATTTTTCGACGATATTGGGTATGGCTTTCAATAATATCCTCAGGCTTTCCTGTCGACCAAATCCTATAATTTTGAACATTTGGTTCATTATTTAATGTACAAATAAAATTTCTTAACAAAATTCCGCTCGTCACTCAACATTTCCTTCTCTTAGTTCTTGAAGACATTGAAATTTATATGAACGGAAATTATTCATTTTCAAAATTTTTAAGACCGTGGAATTATGAATATTAAACTGATCTACAATGGTCCGAAAACTTATTTTAGGATTTTTTACAACTGCTGTTAATACATTTATTTAATTTTGATTTTCTAAATTTCTTGGTACCTCAGCAATATTGTCTGTACAGGTACAATTAGAAATCACGGTCCTAGTATTTTCAAAATTTTGTAAAATCCTCTGAATTGTTGTATGACTTGGAATTGGTTCATTGCGATATCTTACGCTAAATAAAGAACTGGCAATTCGCGCACTATTGCATGAATAAAACATTTTTATTATTGCTACTTTCTCCTCAACTGAATACATTTTTAATTAACTTTATTGTTTTTTAAACAATAAATCACAAAATAAAAATTTTGGCAATTCAAATATTGTCAAATATCAGAAACATCAATATAACCAAACGCAACATGTCATACACATTCTTGCACAGCGTGTGGCCTGACTTTAAGGGGTGGCCTGAAAATGTATTATGGTCTTGCAAAATTTTGGAATACGTTTAATTCGTAGAAAAATTTTAACATTTGTTTTCGATGAATATTTTAGTTCTCTACAAACAGTTTTTCTTGACTTTTGGTGTAAAATAATTAGGGAAGCAGGAATTCAACAATTTAGACTTTTCCACTGGGTTTCCTATGGCCCGTTTGACGATTCACCACCCTGTAGAGGTATAACAAAAAACGTTGAAAGAATAGGGAGGTATGCCTCATTTGGGAAAGACTTACAAAGTTAAAATAAAAAACTACACAACACAGACTGTTTTAGGATGTATTTAGTGAAGTACTTAACTTTACACAATACCTCAAGATTATGGTACTGATATTATTACCTACTTAGGTACCGAGACATATAACTCATTTAAGAAGTGAATAGGTACTTATTTCTAAAGTACCAAGAATATATTATTTCTGTAGAGATATATCTAGAGACGTATCACTAATTTCGTGTGGAGCACTTAGGAAGTACTTATATGTATATTACTGCTTTATAAAGTACTTGGAGACATATAACTAAATTTTTAAGCACTTAGGAAGTATAATTACTTCAGAAAGTCACTAGGAACGTATTTAGGAAGTACTTAGAGAAATATTACCGTGAGAAAGTTCCGATATGTGAGTACTGTAAGAAATAACTAGAGACGTATGAACAATTTCTATAGTACATAAAGGCGCATGGCTCACTGGAGAAGTAGCTATAAATGTATTGCAGAGTTAAAAGCACCTGGGGAGGTATAACTAATTTTGGAAGTACCCAGGAACGTATAACTGCTTCAGGAAGTATCGACAAACACATAACTCACTTGGGAAGTATTAAGAGAAGAATGACTAATTTCGATGGTACCTAAAGGCGTATGGCGTATTTAGGAAGTACTTATATGTATATTGCTACTTTATAAAGTACTTACAGATATATAACTAAATTTTGAAGTACTAAGGAACGTATAATCACTTTGGAAAGTCAATAGAGACGTATTTAGGAAGTACCGAGAGAAATATTTCCGTGAGGAAGTTCCGAGTGATACAGGAGTACCTACTGTAAGAAAAAAGTAGATAGGTATGAATAATTTCTGTAGTACATAGAGGCGTATGGCTCACTGGAGAAATAGTTATAAATCTATTGCAGATTTAGAACGCACCTGGGGAGGTATAACTAATTTTGGAAGTATCCAGGAACATATAACCGCTTCAAGAAGTACCGAGAGACACCTAACTCATTTAGAATATCGAAAGGCGTATGATTAATTTCATCAATGACAAATTACATTAAAAAAATGTTTCAGAAAGTACCTAGAGATGCGTAAGTAAGTAGTACTTAGGAACGTCTCCATTTACTTTCTAGATCATTGTTTTTCAAATATTACCAATTTATATACAAATTTTCGCAACTTTTAACAATACGACGATGTCAGGGTCAACAATTTATTCAATTTTTAATTAATTTCGGGTACTTAGTTACTTACCTCCAATTTCTCAAACTTTTCCTCATTAATGGCGCACAGCATTTGTTTCTGAGATAAAATTAGATCGTCCTTTGAGATTATCACATGATCTAACTCGATAACTCTGTTCCTGTAGGCTTCTAAACTTGCGATTTTGTTATCTAGCTGTTGATTGAGAACTAAAATGGAGTAGAAACGTTTTTGTGAGTAAAAAAGAAGATAAATTTTCAATTAATAGTTTTTTTTCACTATTTGCCGTGTCAAACAATAAAGAATATATAAAATACCTTTGACTTCGTCATGGCATGCTTTTCGTACTTCGTCCATCTCGCACTGATACACTTTACCTATATCTAAACTGTCTAATCTCTCTTGGTATTTGGCTTGCAGTTCTCCGATCATGACCAAGTCTTTATTCACTTGCTCCAACTCCTTTTTGCCCTTTTCCCCTTGTAGCGCCTGTTGTTTCGCTACCTGAAACAAATCAAAGGTAGAACGACAAAAAAACAACGTGAGATTCCTAATTCCAAACAAATATTACTTACATTTACTTCTGCTAGTGCGTCTATTAGTTCCGCTTGCAATTCCAATAGTTTCGTATCTGATATCGAACATTTTGATTTAAAATCAGTCAAGTCTTTCGTCAAACGATCGTTGTTCTCCTCCAAAGTTTTAACTTCCTCTTGGAGTGATTTACACTAAAAAAAAAGTAATAATGGTTTATTTGGATTAACTTTGGGAGGCAAATACATTTTCACATTATTTCTTCTCGTTTTTTATTTGAATATTACCTTTATTGTCATATTTTGGGAAGAAAGCATTACAATTTGCCTTATTCGTTTTCCATTTTGGAGTAAATTGCTGTGGGTTCTGTATATGGTTAAGTTTTCAATAAGTATTGAAAAATGGTCACTTCCATATGTGTATGACAAAACTTCTCAGTATATATTAACAACTAAATGTGGATCACCTAAAGAGAAATCAATAGCCGATGATTCTCCTGTCGATAAATTAAATCTTGTGGGACTACCATCATTTAAATAATTTAAATTGGAGTCAGTTATGTTTTGTATCACTATACCTTTTATAGTTGTATCCTTGAAGCCTCAGATTGTGTTGTGCCCATTAAGAACTCCGAGAATAATTCGTGGTGTTGGTATTTGGTGTACAATTTCTTGAAGCTCATCATAGTTACTATGTTTATTTGTAACAGGTTTAGTAATCTCAACTGCTATTGCTTCCAGATTAGTTGTAAGTGGAAAATGTTTATGATCTATGGATTTGTTTACTAAAATTGCGTGAGCTGTTTGTTCGGTCTTTACGAAAGCATGTAAACTGTTTTGGCGAATATGGGTTAGAAAATACAAGATTAGTTTCCTGTAGACAAGTACGAATGCAGGGAAATAGAACAATACGAACGAAAATACGACAGTTACAATATGCACAAAAAAATAAAATCAATGACAAACAAGAGGAAATTCAATAAGTCACCCAACAGCATAAAAGATGGCGATGGAAATCTTATCTCGGAGCCATCAACGATCTTAGAAACATGGAAATCATACATAGAAAAATTATTTGCATCTGACAGGACTGATGATCACCTATATGGAGAAGGAGAAACAGGACCTTCAATCCTTAAATCGGAGATAGAAGATGCCATTGCAGCACTAAAAAACAATAAGTCAGCAGGTCCGGACAATGTACCCTGCGAAATATTAAAGATCCTATGTAAATCAGACAAACAGTTCCTTGATAATCTAGTTGAACTTTTTAACAACATATATAATAGCGGTAAAATCCAGGAGAACTGGCTGCAGTCAACATTTATTACAATACCGAAGAAACCAAATGCCCAGATCTGTGATGACTTCCGGCTTATAAGCTTGATCAATCATGTCACTAAAGCGTTCACTAAGATCATTCATAGAAGAATATATGATAAATGTGAGTCAAATATTGATAGATCGCAGTTTGGCTTTCGGAAAGCACTTGGAACTAGAGAAGCAATTTTCGCTTTCCAGGTGCTTATACAGCGGTGTAGAGACGTTGATATGGACGTGTATTTGTGCTTTGTGGATTTTAGAAAAGCATTTGACAATGTCAATCATGAACAATTGATAGATATTCTGCGAAAGACAGGTATTGACGACAAGGACATTCGAATTGTGGCAAACCTATACTGGGGTCAAACAGCAAGAGCAAAAATTGGCAACGAACTCACTGAAAGTGTGCAGATCAAAAGAGGTGTCCGTCAGGGGTGTATATTATCCCCACTCCTATTCAATATTTATTCCGAAGAAATATTTAACAAATGTATGGAAAATGCAAATGAGGGCATAAAAATAAACGGCGAGTTAACGAACAATATAAGATATGCCGACGACACGGTGATCCTTGCCAGTACCATAGACGAATTACAGCAGGTAATGGAAAGAGTTTATTCAGTTAGTGAGAAATACGGCCTGAGCCTCAACTTCAAGAAGACAAAGTGGATGCTGATAAGCAGGAAGCAACAGCCTGCTCGACAGTTACGGATAAGTAACATACTAATTGACCATGTAGAATCTTATGTGTACCTTGGCACGAACGTAAATGCAAAATGGGAACAGGCCACAGAAATTAAGGCGAGAATAGAACGAGCTAGAACAGCATTTAGCAATATGAAAAAGCTCCTCATAAGCAGGGATTTGTCTCTTCCCCTAAAACTACGTCTAGTTAAATGCTACATTTTTCCGATCTTACTGTATGGTGTGGAGGCCTGGACGCTGACGGAGACGCTCACGAAAAAACTAGAAGCCATTCGAAATGTGGGTGTACCGACGCATTCTTCGTATATCCTGGACCGAACATGTCACCAACATAGAGGTAATCCAAAGAATCGGAAAGGAGAGAGAAATCGTGAATACAATTAAACAAAGAAAGCTTGAATATCTAGGCCACATATTGAGACACGATAAGTACCGTCTACTGCAATTGATTGTCCAGGGAAAAATAGACAGTAAGCGAGGGCCAGGCAGGAGAAGACACTCGTGGCTCCAAAATCTGAGGAAGTGGTTCGGGCTCACATCGGTCGAACTATTCAGAAGCGCTGCAAACAAGATCAGAATTGCCATGTTAATAGCCAACGTTCGCAACGGACAGGGCACTTGAAGAAGAAGAAGAAGACAAGTAATTTCGGAACAGTGTTCTGATTGAATGATATTGAGCATTGGTAAACGATGGAAAAGTCAATCAATATTTCACTGTAAAATAGAGTTGAATATTATGTTTCAGTTGAAGAGAGTTCGCTGTCAGTAGGGTCTTGCCCGAGAAAACGTAGCAGTTTGGTTTTTAGCCTTGTAAAATGATGTTTTGTAGCTTTGTCTGAAATATATTGATAAAGAGATGGTAAGCAAATGTATGAGACCAAGGAAACCAGATGTGTATTTCTAAACAATTTAAATAGATAATTGGCTGCCTTGAATATTTTCAATGAGCATCATTAGCTGGTCATAGTTTAAAACAGGTGGTGTTGGATAGTTTACTTATAAATGATTCGAGTGTATCGCGGGTAGGTAATAAGTAATTCGGTTTTTTAGATTATTGAGTTTGAAAAAGTAGTAGTTTCACTGATAATAAGCAAAATATCAAGAGCCGAAACATTTCGTGTTTACAACTCCCACTCGGAAAAACAAATTACTTTTGTTTTTTCCCGGAAAAGATTAGATTACACTGCAGGAATTTAAACCTTCGTAACAATTTAGTGATTATCACACGATCTTACCTGTGTCTCCCAATAATTAATCGTTTTATTCAGTTTCTTGTCCTCGTTCGACCTCTCCTTTTTGTAACTATCTAATTGGGCTCTCAGATCGTCCAGGTCTTTCTGTTGGAGCTGAACGGTATCCCTCTAAAATATAACATTGATGTATATATATATATATATATATATATATATATATATATATATATATATTGTTAATAGAAAATTAAATTCATCGACCGGTAAAGTCGTTTCACCCTATAAATAGGAATGTTAGATTGATTTCTAATTTATTAGAAAGTAGGCAGATAGGAGAATAGATATTTGTACGATAATATATGATAACAATAGAGGATATTCATAAACGATTAATGTTAACAGCCCGAAGATAGCAATTTTAGAATATAAGGTTTAATTCTTTTGTTTGCAAAGAAATTGGACAAAGAATTAGAAAGTTTTGTGGTCAGGAATAAGTATACAATAACCGAAATAGTGTTATATGTATTGTCTCTAGAAACTTGGAAACAAAGAAAAGATCTTGTTTATGTAAAATTCGGAATACCAAGGTTATGTGATATCATAATGGCATTGAGCTTGTGTTTGACAAGTCACAGAATTTGATTGGTCGAAAGGGATGGCGTGGTAGGTAGGATGTGTGTGTGTCTGATTGGTGAAAAGGAGAAGGAGGGATTGAAGTGAAGGAAGTCGTGCTTTGCTCGGGAAAAGGAAGATTACTGTGATTTGAACGTCGGAAGAAGCAAGTTGATTTTGTTCCATATCCTGCAGTGAAAGTTAGTAGAGTTTTTGTCAAATAATAATTATGAAAGGTGTTTTGTGTCTGTGGAATGGGTCCCAAGGATTGGTAGCAGTGGACAACGAAAGTACATCCTGTAACAAACAAACAGGTGTGTAGTATATTTGGTATTAGTCGATTAAGTGAAAATCATTTCGACTAGAAAGAAATTGGGTACCTGTGAGACAGGAGTTTGGTCCAGGAGCTTTTGGAGAGACTGTTGCGGCGATAGTGTGTGAGAGAGACGTTGACAAGCAGAGGAGATAAGCAGGCGTGCGTAACTAGATCATTAATTTGGTTTTTTTTAATATTTTATTCAGTGATTTCATTTCATAATAAATATAATCTTTTAATTCCAATATAAAAAAATAAAAGAAGTAATATTTCTTAAAAAAAAATTCTTTGTCTTGATTTAATTTAAAAAAGAAAATACAGAGAAGAGATTTGTTATTTGAATACAAGTCCAAACAATTATTGATAATTTTGTATAGGAATTTTTTTATAGAATTTACAGAATTTGTATAGAAATTATTTAGTAGTTTAATATCACAAAATTATTTGGTTTAATTTATTTTCCTATTGTCCATCCTTTCCTCGAAGGCAACTGCTTAAAGAATACTTTGATTTAAACAAAAATAAAATTTGCAATTGTACTTACAAGTGCTGAATTATATTCTTCTAACGACCTAGTGCTCTTGGCGTCCGATAGCAGTCTTCTGTTTCTGTACGCGTGCGTTTCTCTCCTATGTCTTTCGAACAAAAGTTGTTGATGTACTAGTTCCAGCTGTTCTTTCATGTGTTCTTTACTTTGTTTATCGCTGGAGCGAACGGCGACATCAATGTAACTAAAAAAGAGTTTGGTATTTGAAAAAAAAAAATGTTTTACAGGTTTAGTTTCATTGGTGTGCAAGATTTGTTCGCTGCATTTGAAATAGAATCTAATAAGAATAAAATCATCTCGTTAGTATTATTAATAACTGGCTTCAATGTGACCGGTTCCTCTACGGTACGCCTGACCAGTTAGCATTAACCATCGACCACTTAACTGTAGATATAAACCTCGTATTTTCCGTTTTAATATTATTGATACATTCGAATAGGAAAGTGATCGGATTCATATGTATCTTGTATAACAGTCCAGTCAAAAGTTGAGCATAAATTGGAAGATCAAAAGGTGAGATCTACAACAGATTTGGCATAACCTGGAGGAGTAGCCCTAGTAGCCGATCCATTGTTTACGATAATTAAATGAGGAACCGAATCCATGGCTTCCACTAATATATTACCCTCTGAAGAAGATGCATTTGATCCCCATAATCCGTGGTGCGCATTCAAATCCCCAGAAATAATACGGTCATTGTTAATTTGTGAAAAAAGGTTGACATAATCTTGCACTGATACTTTCGCTTTTACTGGTCGGTATAAACTCAGAATCGTATACTTTTTCTTGTCAATACTAACGTCTACGCCACAAACTTCCAAGTTTTGATTGAAATTATTAACAAATGAAATAGGTTCGTAATTGATGCTATTTGATATAAGTATTAAATACTTATTATACAATAAATGGTACTTACTGATCTAAGGTATCATAAATAGAAGACGGAAGCGTTTTTTCCTCCGTGATATTAAAAGGAGCAGGACTAGCGTCCGGACTGGGCTTCATCTCCGAGTTCTCCAACGAGGGAAATACGCCCAAGAAGAGGTGCTCGTAGGGCCAGAACGTTTCCGTCTGCGTCGTTGTACAACTGTACGTTTTGCTAAACTTATTCTCCGCTTTCGCTAGAGTAGAGTTGTTGGTGGCGGATTTACTTTTCTGCGGTGCGAAATTACCGATCTTTTCTTGAATATCCTCGTCGGTTTCTCTCAAAGGCCTGTCCATATTGTCTTTTGAAGGGTTCGTGGGACTCTTTTTCATTTCTGGACAGGAGACTGCGCGTCTAACTGTTGTACTAGGAGAAAATGGTATACCTGGAACAAACCGTAAGGAAAAGTAAATAATTATAAATGTTAAAAAGGTTTTCCTGACTTATTTCGGTAAATTAAATGAGAAATTAATAAATAATACTATTTACAATTCTCCAAGAAAATAACGCACTAGTTCAATAAATCAATTTTATTTGTAAACATGCAAAGAATAAAAAATAAAACTTCACCAGATTTATTCTACATTTTATTCGTAATTATAACAATTTGTCTAATCATCACAAATTGTTGAAGTACAGGAGAAAAAAAAATAAAACGGAAAATTCTAAAAAAATAATGATAAGAAAAGTAAACTAAAATATGAAAAAAGTCTTAATAACGAGTGTTTCCACCTCTACTACGTATAACAGCCACACATCGTTGGCCCATACTTAAAATTAATTGCCGTATTTCATTTTTGTCTAGTTCTCTTCAAATCTGGATCAGCCTCTCTCCCACTTCCTGTAAGTTGTTTGGTTTGATCGGTGTCGCTCTTAATCGCCTACCAAGGATATCCCAGAGATTTTCAATCGGATTTAAATCCGGACTATGTGCTGGCCATTCCATAGTGTTAATTTCTACCTCTTCTAGATAATTTCTGACGATCTGTATAGCGTGAGGTCTGGCATTATCTTGCATTAGTAAGAAATTTTCACCGATATAAGGAGCGAATAGTACTACATGCTACTCCAGGATCTCCAATACGTACCTTTCAGCTGTAACAGTTCCATTTTGTATGACCACTAGGTCCGTACTTGCGGTCAAAAAATACCACCCCACACCATAACGGATCCTCCTCCAAAAAATGTGGTGTGTGAGAAGTTACACTGAGCATATCGTTCGTTGGGTCATCGTAACACACGAACACGTCTGTCGTTATTGTACAAACAAAATTGGGATTCATCAGTAAATAGCACTCGTTCCCCGTCAGTCTCTAACCAATTAACGTGGTGTTCTCTGGCAAAATGTAGTCTCCCCTTTCGATGCTCTGCAGTTAATATAGGACCTAGGGCGGCAATCCTAGGTGTTAAGTTGGAGTCTCTAAGTCGCTGGCGAACAGTTTCAGTACTAATTTGTATAGCATGCACGTCTCGAAGCTGAATTTGTAGACTTCGATGTGTTAAAAAACGTTGTCGAAGAGCAGAAATTCCTAAAAATCGATCTTGAATAGGGGTAGTTACCCGGTTTCGTCCTTGCCCTGGTCTGCGAGTATGATCCCCTGTTTCGAGGAATCTTTCTAACACCCGTGAGGCGGATGTGTGGGACACATTAAACCGACGACCAATTCTTCGGTAACTCCAACCTTCTTCCGACAGTATCACTGCTTGGGCACATTCATCTCGGATTAAATTACGTGATTGACGCTCCATAATAAACACAATTAACAATAATCAACAATTAAACAGTAGCCGAATAAAATTCGTGAACACTTGGAAATTAGTATATTTATAGAATTAGTACATTTTTTGCTTCTTTTTAGTTTGTTGCAAAAAAAACTATAGCGATAAAACAGTCAATTAATATAGAGTGTACGAATAGCATATACAAGGAGCTTGCAAAATATAACACTACAATGGAAATTTTTATTTATTAATAAAATATTTTAATATTTCAAAGTGATACGTTAATTTCTTGGAGAAGTGTATTACCTATCAAGTATGTACTGATAAAAAAAATAGTATTCCACACTTATAATTTAAAAAATGTAGGATATACATACCGTTTCCGGGACTACTTCCCGTAGAAGTCTCTAATTTCTCTGGTTCCGGATTGCATGTACTGTGATGTCTCAATCGCTGTACCCGTTTCGCAAAATTATTCATAGACTTAGAATTTGGCATGTGCAGACCTCCTTCAGTACACGGCGAACCATGTTCGGGTTCTTCGCCCAACTTCGCATCTAAAACTATCAGGAAATCAAAAGATAGATAAATAAATAAAAAATTATACATATGACAAATGATGGCTTGACGTCTTACGTCACCTTGTCATTTTTTGGAGTTATGTATGTATACTGTCTATTATATTACATAGACACATGGAAGTATAAACATAGATGAACCCAGCAATAAGATACCTTAAACACACACTGTTTTGAAGCTTCGATATTCCTAGACAAGAGGGTAAAGGGGAGTAAAACGGGTATCGATAGACTGTGATACTTCCTCAATGAGCATAAGCGTGCTTGAATTTTTACTCGCGGGGATAATTATTCAGACGTTAATAATTGGAAGTAGTAATAATGTATAAAAACACGTTTTTATATAAAAAATAAAATACAATTTTATTTGCTTTAAAATTAATACAATAAAATATAGTTGAGCTTAAGTTAATTTTTTAATAGGTATCAAATAATCCTACGATAAAAAAAAACAATTAAAAAATATACATTTGTCAAATTTAAGTACATACCTACATTTATCGATAATGTGTTAAAACATATTTTTTCAAATAGTGACAAATTTGTTTTAATACAAAATCAATAGATTCCACGTAGTAAGGGTTTCTGCTACAAAATTATTTATTGATCATTCCAAAGCTCTTGCTGACATTTGACATAAAATTATTTGCAAATATACCTACTTATTAAAAAGTAGGCGTGAAAATGAATAAATTATTGGAAAGCTATTTACCGAACAGAAATATTAAAGTAAAAAATGGTAAATAGACATAATAGAAGACGTTGGTATAGAAATAAATTTTTATTGATTGCGAAATAAAACAGTCTTAGTAAGAACGCTTCTTATGCGCACGGTGTTAGCATCTAAAGTAGTCCTCGTTACATGATGAATTCCAATTTTAAAATATTTCTCAAGAACCAATTTTAAAAGTTGCATAGAGTGACCATCGATTGCATCTTCATCATACATATGGTCACCAAAATGCTCATAGATTGATTTTGGGACATTTTGTATGGTTTTATTAATCAAAATATTCATAAGGTTTTTAACTAGTCTGTTGTAGATATTTATAGTTTTATTAAAAAATCTGAAATATTTTTCAGCTTCCTTACAAGTTTAAATAACCAAAAAGGATGCTTTTGAAAGGTTTTTTTATACTGTTTTCTCTGTTGAAGTTTAGAGTAAGTTTCATCATTAATCAATATTATTTGGAAACCTACATAGAAAAATAAATGAGTTTTATTCATTTCACTAATTTATTGTTAATTCATGAGAAATACTAAATTAAAAAGCTACTAAACAGATCTTTTTAATCAGATGATGTCTACTTACAATTTAAAAATATCTATACTAATTTCATGAACTAATATCTTGTTCAATACATTAATTGATATGAATAAACCCAATGGTACGCCTATGAAAGACATATTTTAAAATGTAAACACACAGGCTTCCTCAGTTCGTCATCTTAAATAATGTAAACAAACAGTACGTACACATTAAATGAGACATTGGGATGTAAACATTTCGTTTTTTTGCAAATGCAAAACTGTATCACCATTATTATAATTTATTTATTTCACTATTTACAAATATCACTTAAAATACAGCCAAAATATCGAAAAACAACTTTTCCTCATCTTGGGTAAAAAGTAAACAAAACATGGACATGACATGGAACAGCATTTGAAGTTTGACGTAGAGCCATAAGACAGAGAAATGTAAACACCGTTGCCATTAATAAATAGGTTTCAGTGCTTCTACATATAAAATAATTGGTTGATATCTGTTATACGCTATTATTAAATGATATGCACACTATGTGCACATTTGATGTTTTAATTACAATTAAATATATTAATATAAGTAATAAATTATTATTTTGGTTAGATAGCACCTGTAGAGTATAAAATAAATATAGTAATATTTTCAGCGATACGTGAATAAGATATTTTAATAAAAAAATGTGACAACATTTGAAGGTGCTGAGAATGTGACCTAGTCAAATAATTTTGGCTTCACATTCATGACAGCTGACAGCTGAGTCCATCTGTGTTTATACGTCCATGCATAGACATATAATACAAATAGACTGACTGTTGTAGTTCAAGCCAGTTCCCCCCAGTGCGACAGAGAAAACTGAAGCAAAGCAGTTCCTGCATCTCTTTTTAATGAACCGGGTTTATTGACCTCATCACCTTGTCATTGGTCATTTAGATCACGTGGTCTGTTGTCAGTTCAGTTTTCTCTGTCGCACTAGGGGAATGTGACTGTATTGTAGCTCTCAATACAGTGCTACAATACAGTAGGATTATAATTCAGTAACAGTTAGTAAACGTAAAGGTTTAAAATTATACATAAAATATATCTACCTTCGTCCAAATCCTGTATAGAAAAATGGTTTCCTCGATTCTTCGGGTCGTCGATTTTGCTCACAACTGACAAAACTTCGTCTTCAAGGCTACGAGGAGATTCGCATCTTTGGCTTGTACTAAAATGCCTTGAACTTAAATCCGCGTTCGTAATACGTAATGGACTAGATGGATTCGGTTTGCTACGAGTTAGATCTGTAGTCACTGACGTATCTGGAATCTACATAAAATTAATTAGCTCAAGAATTAGGTTAAAGTTACGGAACAGGTTGAAGTTTTTTAAGTTTAATAAGATGGAAGGAAAAACAATGTATTACCTGGAATCTGTCCAGCTTCAACTTGCTAACCTTATGCCTAATTGGTTCGTGTTTCATGTCTGTAGGAAAACTGAACGGTGATGATGGTTCCTTATGCATGGGTGATGACGGTTGTGAGTGTGAAGGAGTCGTTGATACGGAACCAGATCTGGTTTTCGAGGTGAAATTGGTCAGTGCGCGGGCTATATTGGAATTGAGTGGTTGAGATCGATTGGAAAGCGCTCGGTAGTCCTAGCGATGCATAAAGAATTATCGTCAGTGACATTTATGTTATGTTTTTAACCAAAATTCATCTCTTCGAAATTAATGAATTTGTAGTGAAAAGATGTTGATGTGCAGAGCAATAGGTTCTCCCATAGCCTCCGTAATGAAAGGCCAGAATATTGAAATTTGGTAACAGTGAATAGATGGCATATTAAAATATCTATTTGTGTTTATATATAAAATACAATCTGACAATAGTGATATAAAGAAAAGTGCACAAAAAAAAGTAAATTTCATAGTGCTTAAGACATTTCTTTCATATATGAGTTTAATTTTGATTGCCTAACTTTTCTTTTAAAATATTTTTATTATATCATATTTATAAACAGTGTATTTGGTGTACTAACGACTTTGTCCATTATCTAAGTAAAATAAATAATATTTTGTGTTAATTTAATCAAATATACTCAGATGCAAAAAAACGCAACGGAGAAAATTTTGGTCAAATTTAAAGTATTTCAGTTTTTTTATTTTTAGCCCTATTTTGATGATTTTTTTAGCACACTGTGTAAAAATTTATAAATTTTAATTTAGTATAGTGAGTTTTTTATTAAATATATATTTGATAATTTTATATTTGACTTATTATACGGGATTAATCGAAAGATGGTTTTTTATCCTAACTTTGAAACATCCTGTGGAATAATTCCGTTAGCGGATTTTCGTAAAACCTTGTTTTTCGGTTGCAACCATGTCTTCTAAGTATTATGTTTTTTGTTTCATGTGAAAATATGGATTGGTTGATTTTTAGGAGCGAAATGACTTTGCCACCCACAATTTACGACTTTTCCTATTATTACCATTATCTTTTGTATTAATTTGTAATACGACGATGAGGGTTTTGGTGACTGATATCGAAGGAATGTCATATCGACAACTTAAATGTAACTTAACCCAAGTATGCAAATAAAGAAAAATTACTAAAAAATAACTTAATGCTTTGTATTACCTTCCCTAGCCTCTATAACTGCCTGTGCACGTCGGCTCATGCTGTCTATGAGGTTGAAAATATCATCTTGCTGGATGTTTTGCCATTCCTCTCCTATAGCCAAGCGAAGTTCGTTAATTGAGGCTGGTGTGACATCGCGACCTCTAATATTTCTACCAAGCATGTCCCAAACTTACTCTATTGGGTTCAGATCTGGCGAACACACTGGCAAGTTCATTTTATTAATACAAACTTCCCCTAAATATTGCGTGACACACATTGCAAAGTGGGGTGCAGATTATCTTGCATTAATAGAAAATCATCGCCGATATATTGAGAAAAGGATACTATGTGATTCGCTAAAATTTCCTCAATATACCGGTGTGCAGTCAACGAACTCCCTCAATAAATACCAATTCAGTGTGCGCCTCTCGGGATATTCCTGCCAATACCATCACCGAACCCCCTCCATGGCTAACACGGGGACTGAAAACTCACTCCGCAAATCTCTCTCCAGTTCAACGCCATACTCGTTCTCTCCCTTCTGATGAGTACCTCGACTCATCCGTAAAAAGAAGATTACTCCATTGTCCTAAATTCCAATGTAAATGTTCCTTGTAAAATTGTAGTCTAGACACTCTGTGCTGTGGAATTAATTTGGGCCCAGTTGCTGGTCTGCAACTTTGCAAACCAAATTCATGTAATCTTCAACGAAGTGAAAATTATTGCATCGAACCGGTTGAAGCTGATTTCTTGTTTGCAACCCTGTTAAATGACGATTACGCAAAGCGTAATGAGTAATGAAATGCAGGCTAGATTATAGATATACTAAATTATTATACAAAATATACCTGCAGGCAACAACCACTGTCAGATTACATACTAACAGTAATCGCATAAAAATAGAACGGGGGGTTAGACAAGGAGACCCAATGTCACCTAAACTTTTTAATACAGTGCTAGAACATGCTTTTAAGAATTTGGATTGGATGACAAAGGGAATAAAAATAGATGGAGAATATCTAAACAACTTACGTTTCGCTGATGATATACTTAT
Organism: Diabrotica undecimpunctata; assembly: GCF_040954645.1. Taxonomy (NCBI): domain Eukaryota; kingdom Metazoa; phylum Arthropoda; class Insecta; order Coleoptera; family Chrysomelidae; genus Diabrotica; species Diabrotica undecimpunctata. The sequence continues at coordinate 1,885,374 of NC_092804.1, forward strand.
AATAGCTGAAGATCTAGGTATGGCAAGAGAGATGGTACAGGAACTCGTTGTGGCTACAGAAAGTGTAGGTTTAAATATAAATATCTCGAAAACAAAAATCATGACCAATTTGGTACCCAACCAGAACATCAGTATTGGTGGGAAAGAAATAGAACTCGTAGATAGATATAAATACCTGGGACATGAAATTATGATTGGCAGGGATAACCAGACTCATAAACTGAAGAGAAGAATCGGCCTTGGGTGGGCAGCATTTGGAAAACTGAGAGAAACTTTTAAAAGTGAGCTGCCCATATGCCTAAAGAGAAAGGTATTTGATCAGTGCGTCCTCCCAGTCTTGACGTACGGAGCAGAAACACTCACCTTAACAAAAGCAGCAGCTACCAAACTGAGAGTCACGCAGAGAAGAATGGAGCGGTCCATGTTGGGAATAACTCTGCGAGACAGAATAACCAACGAAGACATCAGGAGAAGAACCGGAGTGACTGACATCATCGAGAAGATAGCCAGACTAAAATGGAGATGGGCAGGACACATAGCCAGAATGACAGATGGGCGATGGACAAAGAGGTTATTGGAATGGAGGCCAAGGGAAGACAAGAGAAGCGTCGGTCGACCACCTACAAGATGGACTGACGATTTAAGAAGACTCAATAAAAACTGGATAAGAGCGGCGCAAGATAGACGGGGTTGGAAACATGAGGAAGAGGCCTATGTTCAGCAGTGGACTCTTGAGGCTGGATGATGATGAATGAGTGTGTAGTACTCTAGCCACATATTCAGAATTTCGTCCATCTTCAACCAGAGCAACGGATTTCGCACAATCTTCGAAATTAAGAACCATGATCAATTATAAGTAAACAAAATGTAAGTGTCAATATGACATAATGATAACAGTAACCAAAGCCACCTCGTCGTATTACAAAATAACTCTAAAATAATCATAATTAAAAAAGTCCTAAATTGTGGATGGTAAATTCATTTGGCTCTAAAAAATTAACCAAGTCAAATTTTGACATGGAACAAAAAACACACGAAAACAGTTTTACGAAAATTCGCAAATGGAATTATTCCACAGGATGTTTCAAAGTTCGGATAATAAAACCACGTTTTAATTAATCCCGTAAAATAAGTCAAATATAAAATTTTATCAAAAAACTGACTATACCTAATTAAAATTTATAAATTTATACAGTGTGCTGAAAAATCATCAAAATAGGGCTAAAAATAAAAAAATTTAAATACTTTGAATTTGACCAAAATTTTCTCCATTGCGTTTTTTGCATCTGAGTGCATAACTCTTTAAAATTGTATTCTTCCCGCTATAGGTCCACTATTATATCTATGTACAGACACTACAGGTCCTCTATTTGACAGCTGGACAGTGTTGCCACATCTAATTTTACGGCCTGTTCAAATAATACTATTACTATTCTTCTTTTTTCATATAATAGAAGACGTATTATGACAAAACTTAAGGTATTATGTCAAAAATCAGGTGATACGTGATATTTGACGTGAAACGTAAAGAAGAACGTGATTCGTGACGTTTTGACATAAAACATGGCTTTTAAGATTTCATACGTACAATTTGACATGAAATTTGAAGTAATATGTGACATGTGACGTGAAACATAACGTGGAACCTGACATTTGACGTGTGACGTGACATTTTACAAGATTTTTTGACATAATACGTAACGTTTTCACATCAAACATGAAATATTAATATAATACGTGACAACTTGTCATAAAACGTGACGTTTTGACCTTTCTTAAGTGCAATTTAACGTAAAAAGTAACTTGAAACGTAATATTTGAGCTCATACGTGACTTTTTGACATAATATATTACTTTTTATTGTTCTAAAACTTTTTCTTGTGGCATTTTAATATCATTTTAGATTAAGATTTTGACGTTTCGATTTCGAAACAGTTCTGAATATAACGATTTCTACAATGGAAAGCTGTGTGGAAAATCGAAAAGTCGGAATAAACATACATTCAATTGAAATCGTATAAAATAAGAATAAAAGTAGGAAAAAAAGCACAAACCCTTACTCTGACGGGAGTCGTTTCTGGAGTGGCCTCCATGGCAGCTTCTGGAGGTGAACTGCTTTGTAGAGAGGAAAAATGTGACGAATTTTCCTGAAACGGACACACAGAGAGTTAAAAAAAATTGTTGTAATGCTGCGTTGTAGTCAATTATCATCTAAAAGTGTGTACTTACTTTGAACATTACACTTGGACTAAAGAACGAAGGCGATTCCACTGCTGGCATTTGTAGGGTTGCTAAACTTTTCAAATTTTGTAGATGATATGAAGATTCTAAAAGTGATTTTCAAAATTATAAAAACAGTCTCTGATCTTAAGAGTTTATTAACGAAACATTCGTTAAACATAAAAAATCTCGTAAATCTTCTCTGGGGTCTATTTTTTAGATTTTATCTTAGATTAAAAGTAAAGTAAACTTACCGATGGTTGAATTTGAAGTTCCAGACCTAGATCTAAACCCAGACGTGTACTGACACGAATCGTGAGGACATCTGTCGGTTAAATCTAAACTAAACCTTTCGCATTCAACTATCACGTCATGAACCCCCATACTTCTCCACCTGAAAGCGAAATATTATACATTTCGTACAAACACGATAAAAAAATGTGCATAGGAAACAAAGCAATACGTAACAGAAACCAAATTTGGTGCATGGTTTGGCATTAATCTAGCCTTCGATAAGTACCGTTATTTATGTAACATGTCCCATTCGTTTTATGTCAAAAAGAAATAGTCATTACCGCAGATATCGTCAACAAAGTGCATAATATTATCACTGAAGATAAGTGGACTCAAAATTTGTAAAATAAAACAAGTCAACTGAGCTTTAAACTAACAGTATTATAGACGAAAACTTGGATATGAAAAAGATATCCACGTGATGGTAGCCGCCTTTCAGTTGTCTACCAAAAATTAACGTGTGTGGTATTGGAAGAATCTTTTGGCAATGATAAAACGCAACTCATTAATTTTTCATAATGAATTCATTTTTACGCGCAGGAGTCGGAGGAACTGTCAAAAAAGCTGTCAAAAGCCACCTAAGAAGACAACCAATTGCCCGAAAAGGTGATAAAGATTGTGTTCTGGTTTTTCAAACGTAATATTCTCATGTATTACTTGAAAAAGGATAAAACAATAACTAGCGTGTAGTAGGCAGTTCTATCGGACCGTTTCGTGGTCAAAAAACATGGTTTGTGACTCAAAACAATATTTTACATCAAGACAACGCATTCGTTCACAAAGTGGATTTGCAGAGGCAAAATTACACCAAATTTATGGAGCATCCACCGTATTCACCAGATTTAGCTTCGGGTATTTTCAAACTACAAAAAAATGCTCGAAAGTCGCTATTTTTGTAACTAAAAATAGTCACTTCACACTATTTTAAGAAGCTCGAGCAAAATTTATTCCAGGAAAGTGTAAAAGAAGTTGAATTAATGTCAAATAACCCCTTTTATGATAAAATTATTAAATGGGGTGAAAATCTTTATCCGTGCGAAAAACATCACGAATCCGTTGTCAAAATAAATGTATCTTTGTTTGCGAATTATACCTTTTGGGTACTCTGGGTATTAGTTTTTTCAATCTAAGACTGGAAAAAGTGGCGGACGGACAGACAAATGTACGGACGAACCAACGGAACGACGGGCGAACGAACGGAGTAATATAATACATCGAACTTTATTCTCGTACTCTTATTTCGAACCATTAAGAAAGATTTAACTAAACAGTTTTAAGCAATAAAAAATCTTTTAAATAAGTGATGAAATCGACCGTTACCTGATCAAAATTCATTTCATATAACAATAAAATACTGAAAGCTTTTGTTTTCAAAACATTCACAAATGACATAAGAATTTATAATAAATTTTGTGGAAGTTTTGAAAACAAAACTTTTCAGTGTTTTACTGTTACATAATAAAAATCATTTATATTCAACAATATCACGATTTTTTCTTAACTTACCTTTCTGTTGTTACCTCTGTTTCCTCGGTGGCTGTTACTAACGAAGGGTGCATTTTAACAGTGTCTAGCATTGGCTAAAAATATGAAAATTTAATGTAAACCTAATTTTGAAATAAGTTATGGAAAAAAACGTCGATGATCGCAATTAAAAAGCTTCAAACAGGAATCGAGAACATCGAGGAGACGATGTTGGCGCAGACAATAGGATAACTATGATGAACAGTGGCGTTCACAAAAATAGTTTAACCTGAACAATTATTTAGGAAGTGTATCACACTTTTATTACAATTGATACGTTAAAAATGAGATTTAGAGAAGATATTTGATATTGTGCATCATTTACTCCTGTGCAAAACAAATACATCGCATTTTTAGATGTAAATATTTTCATTATTGGATATAATGTTAAATAAAGCAATCGCTTTATCGATTCAAAAGTTCTATTCGACCAAGAACACTAAGAACTTGATAAAAAGATGGTAGTCGGAAAGTGGCAGGTATAGGTAGTAAGACTGATGAGCCAAAATTAGGACGGGCGAAATAGATGAAGAGATTGATTTATTTTGACCACTAGGGAGAACAATAACGCGCCACTGGCGCCAATTTTGAAAAATATGAAAACCTTGTGTCACACAATTCACAAATTCTTACTTTTAGAACATCATCGACTTTGACAGCTTTCCAAATCTCCTCAAATTTAATATAGACAATACTTGTACTAAATTTCACACAAACTTACCTTTATAGTATGGACAAATACTGGAGTATTCTTATCTTTGTACTGAACCTTGAGATATCCCAGAAAATTGCACGGATACATTCCATATAATCTTAAAAATAGAGCATACAGGGCGACCTGCATATGTATCAATTGGTCTTCGACAATTTTTCCTGGATTGCAATTCCAAGATGCTAGACGACTAGAAAAAATACACCAATCAACACGATTTCGTGTAATAAGTTACTAAAATGTTTCTAATTGGTGTTTTGCTTGGTATAGTATATAAAATTGTTTAAGCACACTATCATTAAGGACCCAAATGATCGCAGAATCTCTAAACTTAATACAAAGAATTATTTTGGTATAAAGAAAAACGCTATCGAATTCAAATCAATAGGTCTTCTTCCCATATTCACATGCATTTATTTTTCTTGGAGGAAAACCCCTAGAGTCTGTAAGATTGGTACATAGGTTCCTCTAACTCTTGAAGGAAAAAGTCTAGAAGCTTGAAACAACATACATAAGTTCCTCTTGGTGTAAGGAAGGGCCCTATTAAATTATTATCTACACGTCTTCTTCTCATATTCTCATATATTTCTTTTTCTTGAAGAAAAAGTCCTTGTTGTGAAGGTTGGCTCTAACTCTTGAAGGAAAAATCTTAGAAACTTGAAATTTGGTACTTGGGTTCATCTTGGTGTAAGGATGACCTTTATTGAATCCTTTTTTTTCCTGTTAATGGCCCTGGCAAGGCCAAAAGAGCAGTCATGTTTTCTCATAGCTTTATCTTAGTGTGTTAGTAAATGCCTAAAGATTTTGGTTACTTATTTTCATTATTGTTTTTTTTTTTAATATAAGCATCTATACCTTTGTAACTTTTCTTTTATTTTTATTGTTAGTTTCGTTTTGTTTGAACAAAAACTGACAGTTTTTGGTCAAAAACTGTCATTTTAATTAGTTGCCATCTAGAACCCATTCAGACATCGTCTGAGGGTCGCCAGCAACCCCTAGTGGGTGTCTTACGTTGCCATGCAAGTTATATGAGAAATACTCAAACATCACAACATATTTTTAAATGAAATGTAGGACATATTAAATTTTGTACCATCTAAAGGGTTTTTATCCAAGTATTGTGTGGCGTGACTCATGTCCACCTAGTAACAAAACACTGATGATGTGCTTTTTAGCCTGAAAACGTTCTGTGATCTAGCCCGAAAGAGATTTTAAATTACACTCGCGATCATAAAATACCGGTCACCTTGAAAATCACCGATATTTCATTTTTAACGAGCTTTATCGTAAATAATAATAACACAAATACAAACTAATGCATGTTTCTGAGAATTGTTGCGGTTTCCTTTGTAACAAAGAATTCCAACAGTGCCAATTTCGCGGTAAAGTGCACACTTCGCAAAATGAACGCTACCTGTAACTCCGCTTGTTTTAAATGTCTCGTTTGTGCTTCGACTTTCTGTTCAAATGCAAGGGACAAACGTTTATTATTGCCACCATTAGTGTTTATTAGTGCCATTATTGGTGTTGATTTTTTGACAAAAATGCCTTTGACTGTTGAAACGGCACAAATTGTTGCACTTGTGGAAGACGGTCACACTCAACGGCAAGTCGCAAGAACTGTTGGCGTATTCCTTTCTACGGTTCAACGAGTGCTTCAACGCTTTCAGGAGGCAAGTTTGCTAACCAGGCGACCGGGCTCTGGACGAAGAACAACGACCACGGCACTAGATGACCGTTTCCTTGTGTTTCAGTCTTTACGAAAGAGGAAGTATTTCAGAGGAAGTACGAAATCGCAATTTTAGTGTTGCAACAGTCAGAAGAAGACTTCGTTCTTCTTGACTATCTTCTCGGGTAATGGCTAGAGGACCGCCACTTCGCCGGGTGCCTCGAGTTGCACGAGTAGCTTTTGCTCGACAATACGCGCGTTGGGTAATTAACGATTGTAGCAAAGTGTTATTCTCAGATGAATCCCGTTTCTACCTAACTGGATCCGATGGACGTGTAAGAGTTTGGAGGAGAACCGGTGAACGATTTTCACAAGCTTGCATTGCTCCAAGAATGCCATTTGGTGGAGGCTCGGTCATGGCTTGGGGAGGTATATCTTCCGACTTCCACACAGAATTACCCTTCATCGAAAATGGGTCCCTAACTGCACGAAGGTACATTACGGAGATTCCGGAAGAACATGTTATGCCCAACATGGCACGGCTTGGAGAAAACGCCGTTTTTATGCAGGACAACGTGCGATCGCGCGTTACCAGGATCAGTATGTAATGCTTGGACGAAGTTGGAATTACGAAGGTAGCCTGGCCAGCTAGGTCTCCGGACCTGAATCCCATCGAACATCTCTGGGACGATTTGAAAAAACGTATTCAAACCCATACACCTCCTCCTAACAACGCACAGGAGCTTAAGGATCTGTTAGTGAGAGAGTGGAATAACATACCACAACATGTAATCCGGAGAAAAAGTGAGAGTATGTCCCGTCGTCTGCAAGAGGTTATTAGAGCAAGGGGAGGCAATACACGATATTGGTCATTGAAATTTCACTGATTTTTTACCACGTTCTGTATTTTCCATATTTTTTCCTATGTCTGTTTTATCAACAATTTGATTTGTTTTCTGTTTTTTTCAATAAAAACAATAAAAAACCATTTTTTTTTCTTTCAAAACAAACATTGATGACAAATAAAAAATACATTAGCCAAAAAAAAGGTTATTACTGCACCAGAGGCAAAAATATTGAAGAAACTTGAAATTTACAAGATGACCCGGATTTTATGATGGCGAGTGTATATATCTTTTATAAAGGATTTTAAATAAACTTTTGTGATATGAAATTTCGAGTTGTTTGACGATCTTACGACGCTGTTTTCGGAAAAAGCTACAGTTTGCATAAAAGTAAAAGTAAGTTAGATATTTCTTTAAGTTTTTAATAAATAATTAAATTTGTGTCACAAATGCAGATATTATTTGTTTCTGTAATGTTTTAATAAAATATGTGTGGTTTTTATATTAAACTTAGATACTTACCTGAAAATGTCAAAAATATCCCGTAAGTAATTCCCCATGGCAGAGGGAATCATTGGCAACAACACTATTAAAACGAGAAGGGCGCTTATCAATGGCAAAAGTTCCACTTCATTCTAGAAAGACATTATAAATGTAGACAAAATAGTAAAGTCTATTTCAGCCTCATTTCAAGAATAACAGTGAGAATCTACATTAATAAATAAAATTTAAAAAATTAATAAAAATTTTGAAAACGTTTATTATCTAGAAATGAAATTTTGTACCTTAGGAGAAATACATTTATACTCAAACTACAACACTGAATGTTACATTTAGATGTTTTCAGATAGAATGGTTCTTATTAATTGAGATCACTGACAATTAATTGTACTTTGAGTATATACAAAAATAATTAGTTAAACTGTGACTTACTCTGAGTAATTTTAGTAGATCCCTAAGGAGAATATGTTCTTGCAGTTTGTACAGCCAAGTCGGTTGTCTACGAGCTACATATCCGAAAAGTGTCAGAGCCTGAACTTTTATCTCTACTTTTGGACCTTTCATTGAATCTGATAACCTGAAAAGACGATTTTTCCCGGTAATCTATCTTCGTAGATGATATTAAACTGATCTCAAGCCAAATGTATGACTCAAATGCATGTTATTACTAGGATTTTTACACAATGTACTCATTTTACTCGAGATAATTTGACACAGAGGTCATTCCAGCAATCCCAAGATGAATTGTCACAATGACAAACCAGATATAGTCAACTATTCAACAATTATTAATATATGGTATATTATTGGCAAAATCCCTTCCAATAGACACCAGGTTTCCTACTGTGATACACTGGAGAAGGCCACATTTGAATTATAGTATATTTTTCAAAATTGTATTAATTTTAGCATAAAGCAACAAGTTTATGTCATCAGGCGATATTGTCATAGTGTGAGGTAAGTCTATGAGTCGTAAACAAGATTTTGGAGCAAATAAAAGTCACTAGGATGATATTTAGTAGCAATATGGTATGAACATCTACAAAAATTCATAAAAATAACAAATAATGACAATGTTAATGTTTTAGGCGCCTTCAATACCAAATTGAGAAGAGGAAGTAAACATTGTTGGAGAATTCAGTACGGGGACAGTAATGAAAGAGGAAAAAGATTGTTAGATGAAAGCTTTTTTTGGTATAAAGACAGACAGATTTCGAATGAAAAATACTAAGGCGAATCTATGGAGCGGTAAATGAAAATGGTGTCTGGAGAAGACGATACAACTTCGAACTCTATAGAATATACCAGGAACCAGATATCGTAAAACACATTAGACCCTGCTAGAAAAACGCTCCTTGATAGATCTATTGATCAAAGAAGAAGAGGAAGACCCAGAACAAGATTCCTATGTAACATAGATCAAGATATGAGAAATATGGAAATATGTGCTTGGCGGAGGAAGGTCATGGATAGGGACGACTGGAAAAAAATTCTTGGGGAGGCTAGGATCCACACAGGGTTGTAAAGCCAAAATGATGATGATGACAGACAATGAAAAACTTGTGACAGTTCATATTGAATGCTTTGCAATCGAAGAAAATGTTGTGATGCTGCTTTTCATATATAGTTACCGATAAAGTGTGTGACACAGAGTGTCCAAAATCGTAATAAAATACTTCAAGAATAAAAACATATCATGTCCAGAATGGCCAGAAAAGTTACCGGATCTTAGTCCCAGTGAAAATCTGTGGACTATTGTAAATGTTATTTTTTGTAAACTAGATTAGACAACAAAAACAAAACTGATTGAGACTGTAATCCAGATATGTTTCCAAACCAGTAAGTATCAGAAAAATTGTAAAAAAACTTCTTGATTATATGCCAAAATGTGTTCAAGTTATAAAAGTTTTTATTAAAAAATTTTTTATTTATTTTTTTATCTTTAACTAATAAATATTGTGTGCTTCAAATAATCACTTAAATGTCTTAACACTAATTCACAGAATACTGTAGATATTCCTCATACAGTCCACCATATGGGAATAGTAAAAAAAACTTAAGAATTATTTTAACATGATAAAATAATAAAAAATGATTTCTAGATATGCTAAAGATTGTTTAAAAATATAAATGAAACAAAAAAAGGTGTTTCATACCTATCAAACAAATATATATGGTGGGGTTCCTTGATATTGACCAAAATTTCCATAGCTCGAGGCGAACTGGTGCTTAAATAGTATTCGTACAATCCATTTAAGAGCCATGGTTCATTAACTGTAAAAAATTATAGCATATTTAATCAATCATTAAATTTCAACTAAAAACTATTCTAAATTGAATGATATACAGTATACTATAACTATAAACCTCTATAACGAGACAAATTTGGTTATAATGAGAGAAAATAAGATCGAAAAACGTTTTTTTTACGTTTTTATCGTTTGTTTCCTGATTGTGCTTTCGCGTCTTGAAAGTTGTGTTGTAGATTACATAGTCACATAAATTACACACTATGACTCCTAAAAGAAAAGCATTTACTTTAGAAGGAAAAACTAACATCCTTAAAGATGTTGAGAACGGAAAGAAAAAAGCAAAAGTTTGTCGTGAAAGAGGAATTTCAAGTTCCACTCTATCTACCATGCTTAAAAATAAACACAAGATTTTCGAAGCAGGTTCGTCTTTTTCCGGTAAATCGAAAAAACTACGTGCCGCAACTAATAAAGAACTCGATACTGCAATGGTCTAATGGTTTATCGTAACCAGAGCTGCGAATGTTCCAATAAGTGGACCACTGCTTCAAAAAAAAAGCAACACAGGTTTCGCAGGCGCTGGGTGGTGATGAGAATTTTAAAGCATCGAGTGGGTGGATGAGCTGTTTTAAGGATAGGCATGAAATTACGCGTGGAAAAATTTGCGGTGAAACGAAGAGTGTTTTCAAAGAAGTCACCGAGAACTGGTTGAAGTCATGGCCTACAATAAGATAAAATTACAGTGACGATAATGTTTTCAATGCCGACGAGCTGGGACTTTTTTTTAAACTTACTCTAGATAAGACCCTCAAATTCAACAATGAATGTTTTATAGGTGGCAAGTTATCAAAAGAAAGAGTAACTGTACTCGCGTGTGCCAACATGTCCAGTTCCGAAAAAAGGAAGTTAGCCATCATTGGGAAGTATCAAAAACCACGATGTTTCAGCAGTGTGAATCAGCTTCCTGTCACATATACATTTAATAAAAAACCGTAGATGACAGCAGAGATTTTTAGTGGAGAACTTTTGAAGTGAGACAGAGAGTTGGGACATCGAAAGATTCTTTTAATTATTGACAATTGTACAGCCCATCTGAAAGTTAACAGTTTAAAAAACATTCAACTTCTTTTTTTACCCCCAAATTGCACATCTGTTCTGCAACCGATGGATCAGGAGATCAGGGAAGTGAATCCCCTGTTATTTTATTAGATGCCATAAATTTCATCCACAAGGCATGGAAAACGAAGAAGATGAGTATCCTGTAGCAGAGTGGTTGAGTTTACAACACCAAGGTCAAGAACTAACCCAACTGAACAATGATGACGAGTTTGCTAAATTCATTGCCATTGGTGATGACGTCATTGCTTGTGATCTTCCGACAGGTAATGAAATTATCGCGGAAGTAATAAATCCGCCGGCGGAGCGCGTTATCGTCAGTGATGAAGATGGAGAAGACAATCGCGCTGAATCTACGCAAGAAGTTTCTAATAGACACAATGAGGAAAGTGCTATATCATTGACAATAAAAGTAAACAACTCTTTTTTGTTTTAATGTATTCCATTGACAATGAAAGTAAACAACTTTTTTTCAAAAACACCATATAAAAAATAAAATTTGATATCTGATGATTGCATCTTAAGTTTTATACCAAGCACAATTTTTTATAAGGATTAACATCTTCGTAAACATTTTCGTAAAATTAATAATAAAAAAGTTTCCCATATGATGCCGAGCTAATTGGACACATTGTATATATATTTATATTAATTAAAAAACAGCGACGCACCTGATTTTTTCAAAGTCCCAAACATGATATTTTTCTAGTTCCCTGAACTATGAAATACCTTGTCATTTAGAGCTAGATTTTTTTCTATAGAAAGCTGAATTTAGAACTAGACTAGGCTACGGAAGTCCTTTAGCAATAAAAGTACAAAAAATAAGAAATGTATAAATTAAATGATCTACAAGAAGGAAAATAAATCATGTGCATTCATACAAATTCTGTATGTTTAGGCCACATTAGTTATCCTAATATCACAAATTTTATATAAAATTTTTTTCATGAACAAAACAACTAATTTTTCAGACCAAAACCCTATTATCAAAGTAAATAAACAATTCAAACAATATTTAGTTGTAAAAAAGTGAACCAATTAAAGATAAAGATATTTAATGCTTAGTAAATATTAGAGTAAATAAAGGTTTGATGTTACATCAGTTTTTTAAAAGCCAAACTTGTTCAGCTTGACATACAGTAAAATCTTAGATTGTTGCATCATCTAAAAATGCCAATATATTCATGAAGAAACATGGGAAATATAAGCATGTAGAATATCTATAAAAACAAGTATTAACTTTTTGTTTACTGAACAATATTTCTGTTAAAAAAATAGAAAACAAACACTTAAGAAAAAAGATGTTCTGAAATTGTTTTTGTGTTGCATGTTTATGTTAAATACATATTGTATTTATGTGGGGTTATTTCAAAAAAGATATTATAAAACAAGTAGTTACTGTACTGTACACAACTATAATCATTGACAAAATTCAATAAGGAGAGAAAATCCAAGAATTAGTCACAAATGGACCATACAAAAAACAAAACCAACTTTAATAACCCATTATAGCAGGACACTACACCTATACAAAGTCTCAAAAATACACAAAGCCAACATACACCTTAGACCAATTTGTAGGCATGGGTTACTTACAGCACACTGTCAAAGTTCCTCCTAGATGTAATACAACCATTAGCACATAACACAATAACATTTACAAAGAATTCACAGCATTTTCTGCAAAAACTAGCAGAAATAGCTTGCAATCCTAACAATACCCTAGTCAGTTTTGATATTACCAGCCTTTTCGCAAATATATACCTTTGACAGAAACTTAAAAATAATAATAACTGAACTAGGGAGGGATGGTACATTGTCAAATTGGCTGAAACACAGTGCCAATTAATAAACAACTACAAGTCAAAAGAAATCAGTGTTTTATAATAATCTTTTTTGAAAATGACTTCTGGATTGGAGATCAAAACGTCAAAAACTAGATTCATATTAAAATTAATTGTGGTTTAATCCCATATTAATACAATAAGTATCTAATTCTGAACAAAATATATGAAAGTACAGACATATTAGAAAACTTGTACAGAAATAAAACCTGCAAGACTTATTTTACAACAAAAATAAGACTATTTGAAGTAGCTCAAAAATAAACAAAAAATATTATAATGTACATACAGAAATAAATTAAGATTCAGAAAACACAATAAGTGGTCTCGATCTTGTAAACTATCACTTAAAAATGAAAGAGAAATATAGTCTTAAAGTGTCAAAGAGAAATCTATAGCATTCCCAAACCACATAAAGAATACATATACCCAGAACAATACAATGGAACCCATTGAAGAAGATATTAGCTTCAACTACAAAAAGATCATTCCAGAGAGATTCCTAACAAAAACATGAAGAATGGAGTAATTCTCATCAAGGAAGAAATTAAGATCCATACAAAATATAAAGACTGTCTGAAAATGTGCCTTAAACATCAATAAATTTTGCATTGTATAAAGCCCTCCCATACTTTTAATTCATAAAGTGGTTCTTAAAGCTCAAAGTAGTCAAATATACTAATACTGTTATGCATACCATATATTTATTGGGCATAAATATTATTCAATGTTTATAGTTTGCTCAATAAGCTACAACTTAAAGCCAAATTGAACCTACAGTCTATTGGGCCTAAATATAGCCTAACATAACCTTGGGAATTCTTACAAAAAAGGCAAATTGATAAACATGAAAAATGTTTCTTATTCCTCAATAAATTCACTTTTATTTTCATATTTTCATTTATATAATTATTAAAGTTTGTAAATACTTATACACTACATCCATTACAGTGTTTTTAAAACAAAAAACTATTTAAAGTATAAGTACACACTTTTTTGATTGAAATATTCTCAACAAAAACTACTTCTTTTTCTAACAACATGTTTATACATGTTTAGACATAGTTTATTAAAAATCCATAAAAAAATCGTACTCAACTAAGTTTTAATCAATTAGTAAGAAACATTTCAATAGATTCTTCTTATATCTAACTTAAAAACTTATTGTAGGGGATGTGTCTAATGTGTGGGCTTCTTTAAAAATTCTCTAAAGATGATTCTAATGAATTTATATGTATATGTATGTATGTATATATATATATATATATATATATATATATATATATATATATATATATATATATATATATATATATATATATATATATATATATATATATATTTAGTTGAAAAAAATGTTCCTACCTTTTAAGAAGAGTTCTCGAAGTTTTTCCTTGGCATCCTCGACGGCTTTTTTGTCATTAGATTCTAGGTTTTCAAAAAGATCAGTCATGTTGTATAAAAAGGTGAGGAAAAAGACATGAATTTTAAATGGGCTAATAAACAGGTCTCATTTTATTAAACTGGATGCTTGCAGAGGAGTCTGAAATATTAAAATTTATCAAATGTAGAAGTTTGACAGTAATTGGTTTTAACAGAAGTATAGATGCGTTTATTAGAATTGTATTTTAATCGAAATTACCTTAAATGTGAATTTTTAGAAAAAGTCAAGGTTCTGGCATTTGGCTCTTGACAGCTGACGCTGACATCTGATTTATAATCGAGAATTTCCAAGGATGATTGAAAAAATCGATTAAATCGGTATTTAATCCATGGTTTCATTATCGGTAAATTAATCGAAGATTAGATGTAATATTGGTTGCAGTGGATAATTTTAAATATTCAGATTCATCTTATTTTGTCACTTTGTATCTATTTGGTGCTTATAGTAGGGATAATTGTGAATATATGTACAGAAAAAAATTCAAATCGTTCTTATAAAATTCTTTATTATAAAAAATAACATTAACTCTAAATACACATTACATAATTATTTCACTGGTACAAACTGAACAAGTCTCTTGATTTTACGCAACATTGCTTCGACTAGACCCCTATCAGACTCGGTGCGGTCCTAAAAAAAAAAGATAATTGCTTATTATATATGTGAACTAAGAAGATAATTTGCATAACTTAACCTAACATAATCTTCGTCTGTATTTTCTATAAAAAACACTCATACGCATACTAAAACTTCATTATTACACATATATGATTTGATTGTAATGACTAAATTGATCAAATACTTACTTGTGCGGTATCCAACAGCTGTTTCGTGAAACTGTCGTTAAATAATGACACCAAACCATGTTTTAAACTGCTAATGACATCCGTAGATACTTTCCAAGTGGCCTCGGACGCCGATGCAAGAGTGGCTGGAAATAAAAATGAAGAATATTAAATTCACATCATCCATTTGCTTATAAATATAAACGACAATAATTACGGCGTACGGTAAAAGTTTAATAGCATTCCGAGCAGCTCTCAGCAATGCGACTACGATGGAGTAGGCCAGTGCCAAAGAGAAGTTAACAGCAGTTAAAAAAAACAGGGACAGCATAATTTTTCACCACCACATGAAAATATTCCATAGTAGTGGAATTGTCCAGTGGAAAAACCATGAACAACAGACATTCCCGATCAATAAGTGGTTGGATGGACCATATTATCAGCTGAATGCCCAGTGGAGGCCAGACGAAGCCTTTTTATAGAGTAATTTAATCCACCACCTCTCCTAAGAGTAACAGCCCAAAAACGACCAAAAAAGAAGAAGAGGACAATGAATTTTTAACATATAACAATTTAAATCATTGACAACTAAATTTTTATTGTATTTTGACATTTCGTAGACAAATCTACCAAAATTCTAGTATCATATAAAGAAATACACAATTTAACATCTTCAGAAGATGTTAAAACAATTTCAAAATTAATAAAGTCTAGTTAATTAAGAGGAACAATGAATAAAGTAATTTACAGTATCAAACGTGAACAAACCCCGGAAAGTTGCTATACACCAGAGAATAATTCTCGAGAATTTCAGAAGGCACACGGTTTATTGAACAAAAGACTTGAAAGGGGGACGATGTTGAACAAAACAGTTTCCAAAAAAAGCGGGAATTGTTCTATATCAGAAATCAAAATGATCCGAATGGAAATGCCGAAGTTGGGGTCTGAACATGCTGTCGTACATATAAAACAGCCCAAGCCAGTACTCAGGAGAGACGAGAATGAAGAAAATCACAAGGTTAGTGTTTTAATATGCGTTCACCTTCTTTCTTCATTCATATTAATATTTTGTAGGTAAATTCTGTAATACCAACACCCAAATTCGATTCGTTAATCTCTGAAGTACGAGAAACGTCGAGGAAATTAAAACAAATTAGAAAAATACTGCAGGAAAGACATGAGTCGAATATCGAAACGAAACAACAGGTAGTTCAAAATCCTCATTCAAGAGGAAAATATCCATTTAACCTGAATACAGTATATAAAAACTCTAACGAAATAAACAAAGAATGCTTAGCAAGAGAAAACAAATATGCAGATCGAGACATCAAAATTATATATAAAAATTTATTTATAGAAGTGCAAGAAAGTCTTCAAGAAATCCCTGAAGAAGATTTAAACAAATTAATAACAAAAACTTCCGTTGTCAGCGACAGCAACGATCCTGTAACAAGAAATGAATTGAAAACAATAGATAACCATACAAAAAACGAAGAAAATTCACCAGGGCATCAAAAAGTTAACATAGTTAATAAAAATGTAAATAAGGCGACACAGAAGAAAGATTTGGATCCCTTCCTTCGTTCTGAATCTCCCCCGGAAGGCAAAAACCGCAAAACACAACCAATAGAACCACAACCAAACATCAACAACATAAGATATGAACTAAAAAACATGAACTTGGTGAAAAAGAAACCTAACCTAGAAAAAAACAGGAAATTATTAAAATTCGAAGACAAAACTATCAATAGACATTGTAAACCACAACGGAACAAAAGTTTGAAGCACAGAATATGCCAAGAAAATATACCCTTGTATCATTTCAATAATATTAAAGCGATACTATGTGGAAAACTGAGGAAAAACATCTCCAATCGTTTCATCGAAAATTATTCAGATGGACCAGATAAGAAAATATTCGACAAAGAAACGTGCGAAAATTTTAAGCCTATTTGGAAAATACCGAACAAATAAATAGTGCGATAGTCTCTTCGAATGTAAAATAATAATGTTTCTGTTAACATTCTATTTTTATTATACTCTTTTTTTTTGGACTTTCATTTTCCCACATCAATCCAGTTTATAGACATAAATAAACCTAATAAGGGGATAAAATTTATACAATTTATTCTAGAGGATTAATTAATAACTTGCTAAAGACGATAAGTTGTTTTTCTTGAAAGAACAATAATTCTAAATGAAAAATTGTTGTTCCCTACGAGGAAAAACAATTATTAAGAGATACAATGTCCCCAAATGTAACAAAAATTTGTTAAATATAAAATTCCTAAGTGAAACAATTTGTTCTATAGCAAGTCTTAAGTGACAATCAAATTTAAAAATTGGTCTTCTTAATAGGAACAACAATTAGTAACGGGTACAATGACCCTAAGGGGATCACATATGGACAAACATTAGTTCTATAGGATTTTAGAGAGCTTTCCTGAGCAAAAATGTGTTTCTAAGGGGAAAAGCAATTATTATGAGGTACAATGTTTCCCAGCGGAACAACAATTAGTTAAATATACAATTCCCAAATGAAGCAACAATTTGTTCTATGGGAGAAGTCACTTAATCAAAATAAAAAATTGTAGTTCCTAAATGGAACGAAAATTATTAAGAGTTACAATGACCCTAAAGGCATCAAATTTTCTAGAGGGTTAATGGGGATTCTAGATATTCCTGAGCAAAAATTTGCTCTAGCTAGACGATTACTAAACAACTTGTTGAAGAGGACATATTGTTTTTCTTAAGAGTAACCACAATTCCAAACTTTTTAAAGAGGATAAATTGTTATTCTTGAGAGGAACAATAATTCTAGATGAACAATTGTTGTTCCCAAAGAGGAAAAGTATCTATTAAGATTTACAATGTTCCCACGTGGAACAAAAATTTATTACATACAACTCCTAACGGAACTCCGCCTGCAGTTTTGTTGGGTAGATTGAGTTGCTCGACAGAACTGTTGCCGGTCCCAAGCGCGAATAAAGGAGGAGAATAAGAGAAAAGACTCTACAAGAGGCTGAGATCTCCAGATATCCGAAACCATACCCTGAGGGAAGTATGTGTGGATAAGTAAAATAAAGTGTGTTATAAAGAAAGATGAATGGGTGATGATCTAAGTTAAGCAGATTTGTTAAAAGTGTGGAGATTACTGTAATATTGTAAATTATATGTATTCTTACCGAGTGAAATATTGATGTGTGTTTAATTATGTGGATTAATGTAGGAAGTGGTCAAAATGATTGGTTAATATAAATACTGCTAGTATATTACTTAACTTATAACTTAGGTGCCCTACATGTTCAAATATTACATATTTGGTACCTGAAAAAAATTTTATGGGTATCTAAGTTATAAGTAATATCTGGAAATGGCAATTTTTTTTTTTTGTTAAATGTGTTTTAACAGATTATTGAGATTATTATTATTTTAAGATTGATAAAACTGATGGGTATAAATTGAATCTACTTGGTTAGAGTTGTGATTTGTGGCGTTTTATTGTTGTTGTGATAAGGAAATTGACTGAACAATACGTTACTAAAGAGTTATGATTGATAAGAGTAGATTCAGATGTGTGGCTTGACGTTAGATGGACCATGAAATGATCTGATTGAATTATTGTGTGATTGTGAGTGGTTTATAAAGGGGGAAATAGAATAGTCTAATCTGATTTTGGTTATGTCGCAAAGGAGCATGAAGAACATTAGGCAGAGGGATCAGACAGGCAAGTTTAGAATACCAGAAAGAAGTGGGGAATGGATTTCTAACACGAACAACAATTAGGAAAAAATAAAGTGACCCTAGGGGATCAAATATTTGTTGAATGGGCAATTCTTAAGGGGAACAACAATTTATTCTAGCAGATAAATTTCAGAACAATTACTTTAAAAGGATGTCTTAGAAAATCACTGCTTTTAAACGAATTTTTTAACGATGCAAATACAGATTAATTGAAGAGACTCTTTAATATTCTGTAAATAATGTCCTACTTTATATCAATATTTAAACTTCTAAGAGCTACAAATAACAATAAATACTTACTATCTTGTCTCAAAGATGAATTCGACAAGGACGCTTCGAAGTTCTTGGTTCTCGGAATGGCTTTCAGCATGTAAAAATCAAGGTGAATCCATATAAGATACAAACAATTGTCTATGATGTAAGCACAATAGTTAATCTCCTTCTTCTTCTTTTCTAAACGCTCTGAAACAATGTCGTAAGCCTTTTCCCTCATGCTCAAAATATCTACCATATCCAGGGATTCGTTAAGGTATTCTTTAAGTTCCGCAGAATTTTTGTTCGGAATATCCTTAAGCTCTCTGACTAAGAGCTCGTGAGCGACTCTTTCTTGGTGGTGCAAGTTCACCACACTTATGAGTTCCTGAACGACGATGCCTAGAGACGGATCTTGTTCGTTGTTGCCGGATAGTTTACTGTAACCCAGCAGTAGGGGATCACTTAATGTTGGGTAAAATAGTACATTGATCCCTGCACGATTTACGTCGTTATTTGCAATCAAATGCCTTGCGTAGGAAAGAAGATTCGAGACGATTTGCATGGCGAACAAAAGCCTATCGGATGTTTGGAATGTAATCGACTCCAACGACGAATAACTAGTTAATTTCCTCACGTTTTCATCTGAGAGAATGAACTTTGGTAGCAGAGATAACATCAGCTTTTGGATTCTGTGTAATTGAGCTCGGTTGTTTTGTACGACGTTGGGGCTTTCTAGAACGTTTATTAAATTATTGCTAGCAGTTCTGGAAAATATCGAGGTGAGTAGGGCGAGTTCTTTGAGCGATGTTGGGGCAATTTCCACACATCCCGATCTCAAAATCAACTCCACCACATCGAGATGGCTCAGCAGGAAGAACATTATTTGAGAAACTGCACTCTGGTTCTCAGTACCGAGTGTAGTTAATACAGCATTGCAAATATGTAACGTGGGAAGCCACAATTGCAGATATTTTTGCTCCAACGGTGGCAAAAAGTCTTCGAACACATCGTCCGACTGCCAGAATTTAGAAATCTCCGGGTGATACGTAAAAACATTCATATTGCTAAAAACTGTGAATAATTTTTGTTCCATTAACAGTTCGCTGCCGATTTGTGTACCTGCTAATCTAGTCAACAATAGCATCTTAGCTGTATAGAGGTATAAAGGTTTGATCGACTCTGTTTGTGATTCTACCATGTTTCTTAGTTCGTTGTTGCTGCTTTCTATACTTTGGATAATGTGTTTTAAGTAGCCTCGTCCAGATAAGTGCATCATCCAATCTATGTTGCCGGAGAGGATCATTAAATGAGTAAAAGCCGACATTGATAGAATTTTACAAACTTCTTGACCTCCAACGCAGTCCTGGCAAATTATTTCTATCAGTTTATCGCCGAACTTGGAGAACACTTCAGCCGAGAACTCCAACGACGTAGTTTCTTCCTTTGGATCCAGCTTGGAACTGTCTAAACGACTCACAAACAAGCTGTTATTGAACGTTAGTTCCTCTTGAGGTATATCTTTATCAGTCAACTGTAAAAACGACACCAAAGACGCGTACAAGTTCACTCGTAGTTCTCCGTTAACTACGTCTGAAACCATAAGCCACTTGGTAAGATTATCTAAAATTTCCTTCAGCAACGGTTGGTGAACCTTTAAGATTCGAATTGGAGAATCTTCACCCGGTTCTGAGATCTTCTCCAGTTTCATTTCACGCACGTACGATCTTTTAATGTTGTACATTAGCATCAAAACTGTCCCAGACAGCAACCTCGCTACTTCTGGAAGCAGTTCAGACTTAGATATGTCCTTTAATAGAGGTTTGAGTAAGGCAAGACTGACAATTTGTTGTTCTTGTACCGACAATATCTCCATCGGCGTGTATAGCACTAGGACTTCGGTGACTTGTCTCCAAGCATCGGCGAATTGGACCATAATAGCACAAGCCTCGTTTCTTTTGTTCAATTCCAACGCGTATTTTAACACTTTCTGTATTTCGTGAGTTATAGCCTGGATCTGACCCATCACTGAAGTTCCTTGTAGCGTCTTTAGCTCATCGTATAATATAACGTGTAATTTTCGTAAGTCGATCAGTTTCGGCGACGATTTTTGTTGGCAACTTTGTAGAATTTGCGACAGAACGTTATTGTCGAAGTATTCCCAATTCGGCATCTCTACTGCAGGCAAATCTAATTCGAAATACGGTATCAACCTTGTTAAAAAGTTGTCAGATTTCCCTACTTCGGGATGCAAAGCTGTAAGATTCAAGGCCATCTTGGAAACTCCCATCAACGTGTCTTTTTGTCTGCTTTCATCGGTAGGTAAGTTGATCAGAAACACTTTCAACTGCTTGAGGTAAGTTACTTGTTTTAACTGACTCAGTATTTTCAGTTCCACTGCCAGTACTTTCATCAACCACGTAATTTGACCGTATTCAGCTAGTCCCTCTCCTATATTCTTAGCAGCTTCACTCAGCTGCTCTTGATAAAAAGTCCTATTCTGTCTTATAAACCTCAGTATGGGCCCCGATGTCTTCGTATTGCAGGAAAGCAGATACAACAGATGATAAACAGATTCTAGAAGTGTCGGTGAAGGTTTTTCGAAGCTTCTATTTATCGCCGTGTCCATCATCGACAGAATCGAATGGAAAGATGTTCGGGGGAATCCCAAAACGCCCGGAAACTGGAATTCGGTCTTAGAAACGTCTTTCTTCATATCAAAACCGAGTAAAAAGTGAGTGAAATTCGGTGCATTGTACGACAACGTTTGTTTCATCAACTTGATTATTTCTCGTTTAGTGTTTTCTATCAGTTCTTTGTTTTCATCGCAACAATTATCTAAGCACTCTACAAAGCCATTTCTGATAAAGTCGATGGAGTCTTCTGAGGTAAGCAGCACACTCATCAGTTGGTTGTGTATGACACACGAGCTGGTTATGTGGTTCAATATTTTTACGGTCAAATAAGAATGTTCGGGCATGTGTATCTGGTAGGCGACCAATTTGGCCATATTTATGCAATGATCCGGCTTTCCCGTTCGACGATTTATGGACATCAACAGCTTATTTATACTCGTCAATACCATGGAAGCTGAGGACGATGTCAGAAGGTTGAAAAATTTGTTCTGCAACACCAACACCCTGTGGATAATGTTCAGAGAAGATAAAACGCAGGTTTTAATAGTTTCTTCGCCTGAAAAAGGAGCATATGCCTCAAAGAACCGATTGCTTTCGTCAAAAACGTTCATGATGATGTAAAATAACTCAGATTTACTGTTCAATTGGAGCATCAAGTGATAACCGGGAGAGGACGATTCGCTTTGTGTATTTCCGGGAAAATCTGAGGTTTTTGGATCGTAGTGGTTTAAGAACTTCTCGAAAAGTTTCAAGCACAACAAAGCAACTTCCCACTTCTCGGTCGGATTGCGGTACGATCGTGAGTAGTGTTTGTTAAACACTGAGTTGATTATGAACGAAAGATAGGGATCGAATCCAGGGTTTCTGGGACCAGCACCGAGCATTCTTGGAATACCGAAATTTGTGAGCTCGTCGATTAGTTTGAGCATCGCTCTCGTCAAAGGATACTCCTCCATGCGGGACTCTATTTCTTCTAGCTCTGTTTGTATACCTGGCAAGAAAAAGTATCAATATTAATATTATCTGGTGCTACAAAATCCGCTGACTTACCTCTAGGAACATAGCTCGACGTCGTTGGAATAGTGACTAAAATCTGCGACGCTTCCAAATTCTCCCACGTTTGCGTCGCATTTTCCGAGCTTTTCGCCAACGCAGCTAGCGTTAGGAGAAGATCCGCTTTCAGCGGTATCGGTACCGAACAAGTGACAAGACCCAAAAGAACCGTCAGCGGCGACCAACCGGGATGTTCGCAAAGGGCCAGGCGAGAGAATTCGTCATGTTCGGCTACGGCGCGGATGAGCTCGAGGACTGCATGTAGGCCTTCCAGTTCTTGCGGTGAGACTCCCTTGAAAATAAAGGAACGCATTAATATAAGCGTTTAAATGCATAAAACTTTGTAATAACTCCTGAATACCTAATTACGAGCCCCTTCCCATATCAGTTGGCCCACCTATGGAATATCTTTATAGTTCCCATATTAATTAATATGGCATTTTTATTAATATTTATTAAAAACATTACCCTTATGGTTTTTTATTTATTTTCAACAATAACAAAAATTCACTAAACCCTGGCTATGCATTCACTTATGTCAACATACGTTGATTTTTTCATAATTACGTTAAATCTAGAGGTAGCTATGGAAAAATGACATCAAAACAATAATATTGTCAGTCAATGTCAAATGTATTTTGTAGTATTGTAAAGCTTTTTGCCGTTCGTGGATTGTACAATGGGTCGAGGTAAAGTTATCGATGTGAAAATTTGTTCAATCATTATTAGATTTTTTAATTCTGGAAAATCCAATTCAGAAATCGCGAATATGTTGCAATTGTCACGCTATAGTGTAAGAAATATAGTAAGAAGATACAAAACTACAGGTTCCGTCGTCACAAAAGCTAGAAATTCACGAAAAATAAAATAACCGAAGCAGATCTAAGGGCATTAAAACGCATTATAGTGAAAAATCGACGAGCAAATTTTTTGGAGTTAAACGTTTTATGGAGTGACATAAACAAGAAAACATATGTTAAGTGTCTCTTGGAATAGAATATACATCCAATGTTTATTTTACTCAGCCCAAATTGTGTTCGAAGTTTTGAATTAAGATGGGCGTGAGAAGCGCCCGCTGTGGAACACTCTTAGCCCGTGGGGGAATTTTTGTGCCTGAAATTGCGATGATGTTTGAGAAATATTATTCATTACCGGTCGGGCTTCTAAACAAGCCGTTAGTCCGGCATTCTTGCGCCGGCATTCTTGCATTCGAGCTTTAAGAGAAATTAAGTAAAAATTTCTGTTTTCGTTAATAAGAATATAGTTATTTATTGCAGAGATTCACTTATAAACCAAGAAATACTGGCCTGCTTTGGGAATACAGAGCCTTTTTCTACACTACTATGAACATATTCAATTGAAGAGAACAAAATCAAAGATTTTAAGCTCATAACACCTCCAGCCTACCTCTTACCTGATTTGATGTCTTGTGATTACTTATAAATGTAGGAAAACAGTTTAAAAACAATTAAATTGTGGAATCTATTATTAATATCCATTTGGAAAACAAATAAGAGGACAATTTAAATATCAAACTGCATTTATTTGTTAAATTGCATGATATATTAGGCGTCCTTGAAATATACAGGAAAAACATATTGCCATCAAATTTCCATGCCACGAATTTCTACTGGCAATAAACCATCCCAAAACAAACACAGAACTATTCAGATTACCCTTGTATATAAACGAATATATCACTTACCTTGTGGAAAGTTGCTCTACTCATGTATACAGTATCAGCTTGTTGGGGGACTTCCTGTCTCAAGTTGCTATAATATTGAGAAAATGACATGAAGAAGTGGTCCCAGGACAGGTTCGTTGAAACATGTGACCCAACTTGTTTCAGCATGTTGAAGCAATGCCTCGCTGTATTTTGAGAAGAAGCCAGTCCACTCAACATCATTATATAAGGAACAAACAATGTAGAAGGCAAAATGTCACCCGCTAGCTTGATGAATTTAAAAAGACACATTGACCTTGCTACAGATCTCTCTGAGGTCATTTGGCTGGCATTCATCTCTAGAGGGCTCCAAAAATCTGCCACGAATCCAGTTTTCAACTCATCATTTCTATAAAACTTGCCCATAGCCAACAACATCATTTCAAAATATCTGGGTAAGTTGGAGGGGACTTCCAAACCTTCTCTTATATACACCTGCATTGTCCTAGCAATCTCATCTGCTCTCATTCTTAAATCTTTTATTTTAGGATACATAAAAAATATAAAATCTGTAATCAAGTTGTGCATTCTTTTGTACAAAAAGTGTTCCTTGTACAAACTTTTGTTTTCCAAAAATATGTTGAGCAGAAAATCAAATACATTCATCTCTATAGCTGAATCTACCAAAGTTTCTTCTTTAAGAATGGCCTCTTGGAAACGGAAACTTTGTGGGGTATCCCTTAAGGCACTGATGCAAACTGCTACCCCAAATGTTGATAAAGCTTGCAAACCTAGCAAATAATAAAGACATTTAGACCAGGGCAGATCTGTTTTGAAATGGATGTGAGAGGTGGGCTCTCAAATAGGTCGAGAACATTAATAGAAAAATTAAAATATTTAAAAATTATAAATATTACTATTAATAATTTACCTTCACTTAACCATTTGGACTTCGATAGAGTAAACTCGTTAACAATTGTCTGAACATAAGTTGGGTCATCAAATATAGGCAATGACTGAACAGCCTTTTCCCCATCCTCTCTAGTATGCAATACACTTATATCCAATGCAGCTAAAAAAGCCATTTCAAGGTACAAATTTACATCATTGATTTTACCAGAAGCTTCATCCTCTAATTTAGTTTCTCTTAGATAATTAATCAGAGATATTGTGGCATTTTTGGGCAGTCCACACTGAGCTGACCATGTGAAAACTATATCAGATAAAACCTGTCTTATGTCATTGAACATATCCACAACTTGGCGGCGGTGTTTTGAACCTCCTAGGGCTAGATTTGCTTGAAGGAGTTCTATTTCTTTTGTGAGATCAAGGGTCCTGAGTAATTCAAAGATTCTGGTAAACAGGCCACCCTCCATCAACTCATCTACCAAAAATAATATAAAATCACAATTAAGAATAGAAATTTGAATAAAAAAAATGCCTAAAAGAATTTATCTATGAATAAATTACTGAAAACATTTTGAAGAACTATTTCACCACTTACCTGTATAGTCTGTGATATACCTGGCAAGATCAGGATTGCAAGTAACATTCCATTGCACCCCATTTCTAGCCTGCACCAAGTACAAAAGTGTTGTAACTAGTGCCTTTCTACCATCATAATATAAAAGAACTGCAACTAAGCCTCTAGGTAGACCTGGATAATATGGCATCTGCATCTGTGCTGTGCACAGCAAATCTAAGGCCACTAATTCATTAAGTAAAAACATATCAGACAGAATTATGGCTTCTTGGTACAGTTCATTAGATATTACTTGATGACCAATGCCTCTTACATTTATTCCATCTACCATACCCTTCTTAAGTTCTTCTCTAGCTTTTGCATTTTTAGGCTGAAAATGCATTAAATAATATTTACAGTATTCGAATTACACCATTATCGAACATAAATCCAAATTCGTTAAAGTTTGTTTAGCAGTAAATGGTTGACTTCAATTAGTACCGAATATAAACATACTGAGTTAACAGATAATAGTATAAAAGGCCCGGTTTCAGGTAACAATGGTTTACCTGAGGTACAAGGTCTCAACAATGGGCCAAGTCAGATAAATTTAATAATATTTACAACCACACTAATGAAGTCAACCATTTTCCGCTAAACAAACTTTACCTCCAATGATGAATTGTTGTGTAAGCTTTGTTAATTAAAAATTAAATTCTATACATAAACATAAATATTTATTACCGGATTTTGGAGCAGTAAAAAGAAGTTTTGTTTGTGCCTCCTTAGAATACTTTCAAATTCGCCTACATTTAATTCATCAGATGTTTCGTTCAAGAAATTCCACACAATGTTTTTAAGTTCTTTGTAGGGGTTCCATAGATCTTCGGTTTTATTTGGAAGTAGTACTGAAATAATAAAAAAAATACTGCATAATTCATTTAAAAATAATACTGAAAATATTACCATCGTCCATTTTAACAGTTTTTCCTTAATTTCAAAATAATACACAATAGTCCACTTCCTAAAAATAAGGTTAAAATACAACCGCCGCCACTATAAGCACAGATTATACAAGAACACAGTACATAGCCCCCTAGTAAGGTAAGTCCATTAGAATTATTTGGGAGTTTCTAGCGCTATATACGGACGGGCCAAAACTAATTTTATTTGGCGGCAAATTTAAAACGTAAGTTTTGAATTTTTGCGGCAAATTCCAAAAGTATGCCTTTAAGGAAAAATAAATATGGTCATAAAATAAAAATATGCCAACCAAAGTTCTGAAAATGACAAAATACAGATATCCTGACACTTGTTTATTTGTATAATTGTCTTTGGTAAAGTATTGGCAACAAATACCTGTTGCCTCCCTCCTCCTGATTCCTTAAGCCCTTGTCTTTTTGTTGTTAGCTTGCAGATGGACAAGTTCATGTAGGAATATTTCCACCAATCTTCATTTAATCTTCCCATCCTGTTGAAGATCTTCCTATTGATAAACAAATCTAGATGCCTCTATATGCATTAGTAAAGTTTTGTTATCAGTTCCATACCTTCTAAAATACTCTTCCTTGAAGAAAGGACCATCTGTAGATAATAAAGTGTGAATTCTAGCATTTCTGGGATCTTGCTCTTCAGGATCTTGTAACTATTGCTCAGAAGTACCTAGGTCCATGAAAATCTATAATAATGAAATATTATTAAAATTAAGAATGTATGACTTCTTTTTATAAAATAAGGCAACTTTTAGGAAAGCAATTATAAGAGTTAATAAGTTTTAATGATTTTAAATTATATATAGTATATAAATAAACGATTCATGTTGGTTAAGATTTAAAGGTAATTTAACTACGGAAGCAAAATGTACTTTGGTATAATTAGGTGCTGTTCTTACCTGGTAACTCTTTAAATCTTCAGAATGTTTAATAGCTCTTTTGGAAATTGAATACTATTTGCGGCTATAATCAGCTTGTACTTTCGTTAAACTCAACCGCAATGTTTATTAGATATATAAAAATTGATGTATAGTGTTTTTATATCCTATCCTATTTTTAAAATTTGGAATACAATGTTTTTATAGCGCTATTTGGAATTTGCAAAAGCGCGTATTACAATGTTGCCAGTAACACTTTTTTTGCGGTTTATACTAAGATTCTTTAGAAATAAATAAGTTATTGTAAATTTAAGTTGTGAGTTTAGTAAAATTTGCTACAATCTTTGTTTTTTGGAAAACATTAAATAGTATAATCATTATTTGGGTAAATATGCAAAGCTAGTGAAGCCATGGCAACAGCACTGACATCAATGTCATATCGCTCTTGGTTTGGTATGTCATACCACGGTTCGTAGTAAACCGTGGTGTCATACCTCCACCCATCGAGCAAAAAGACAAAAGAGGGAATGTAAAGGTAGTGGGGGCAAAAATATTGTTAGACAGGAAGTGCCATCTTGAGAGGCCAAATTAAACAAGGAAAGAGAGTCTTTCCTTGTTTAAGAAATCAAATTTAGTTGGGTTATGTTATTATTTGTCCCAACTGTCACATGAAATCTTATTTATATTGAAGTTTTTTAACAATTGTTTCACATTTTAGACTGTTATCGTTAATATTTAATTAAAATTTTCTCGTCTAAGACACATTCTGAAAACTATTTTATAGCTACTGTTAATAAGTGTCGGAAAATTTAAATTTGGCGCATTCGCATTTCCGGATATGTCCGCCATCAGAGGCCACTTTTTTGGTCGCCTTTTCATAACGATTAGATTCCCTCTTTTGTCTTTTTGCTCGATGCCTCCACCTAACGTGACTAGTAGCGCCGTCGCCATTATGAACGGCTGGACCCATGCAATTCACTCTCCCTACCTTTCCTATTTCACTTACACTACTATTTGTGATATATACTGTGTACAAGAATCAAGAAGAAAATCATTAGACATTCAAACTGACAGGTTATAAAATAAACTGACATTTTGCATTGTCAATGTCAAAATTACTTTCGAATGTGGACATTTATCAGCTGAATTTATATAGCACATAGCCTTGCCTTTTAAATCAATAAATTCCAGTTTAAAATTCAAATTTATATTTTTATAAAATTCCAAATATTTTAAAAAACAACCTACATGCTGCTATAAATTAATTTTACATTTATTTTATGATCTGCCAGTTTTATTACTATTAAAACTAGACTCTTTCATTGGAAAATCCATTGATTTCGACTTCATTGTATGTTCTTTACCTCTAGCACATGTTATGGTATACTAATTATTGTTTATCCACTGCTGTTTAAATTCGAATTTAGACTACCTTTACAATCAATGTGAATGTGACAAGAAAATATTTTTCGAAGAACCTGTAAAAAGCGTTATGGAAAATTTGATTGAATATCTTCAGTTTGTTAAAAAATCTCTGGTGTGTACACTTAAATAAATTTTTAAGAGCTTCCTTTTAATCTTTGTTGTTTTTCTTAATTAACAGGAGAATCTAGACAGCTTTGAGGAAGTTCACATTGTACTTGGAAATGAATCCTGTGATATAGACTCCAGTGTTTCAGCTACAGCTTTAGCATATTTTTTACATATAAGTAGACCTAAACATATTTCCAAAGAAGCACTGGTAGTTGCTGTACAAAATGTTTCAGCTGAAAATTTTTTGTTTAGGACAGATAACTGTTTCTTGTATAGACAAATCCAGCTGCCTTTGGAGTATTTAGTATATAGGTCAGTATATCAATGTATACAGTGTGTAAAAATCATAAAATATCTCTCAGAAGTGAAACTCGACCTCTTTCACCTACTGTGCATTCCAACAAGCTATAAAAGTTCTTATCACTACACATTTTTATTGGATTTTAATAACTAGATTTCAAAAATGAGTAGATTGGCTTTGAATACCTTTCCACACTACAACCTGAAAGGATCTTATGTTAATAACAAATTTTATTTTTGTTGTAGGGACCAGTTAGACATTGATCATTTAGTTAAATCAAAAAAAGTGACTACAACTATTGTAGATCACCATGTTGTACCTAGAAGTTATCAAATTTTGGAAAAAACAGTGATTCAAATTTATGATCATAGACCTAGAGATGCTGCCTTTGACTTCGACTCAAAAGAAGTTGACATAAACATAGAAGGAGTTGGATCATGTGCAACTCTGATAGCTAATTCTATATTTAGTGGATGTGAAGATGTTTTGTTTAAAGAATTGGGATATTTACTATATGGTAAGTACATTTTTGTAACTGAAGTAGTCTGTTTTAAATAAATATGTATGATTTTAGCTGCTATACTATTTGACACTCAGGGTTTAAGTACAGACACTAAAAGAGCAAAAGAACTAGATTTTCAGATAGTTAAAAAGCTGGAACAGAAGTTCAACTTCACTGAACCTAGAATAGCAGTTTATGACAGAATATGGAATGCTCATAATGACATTTCAACTTTAAGCCCCAAACAAATCCTAGTAAAAGACCTGAAGATGGTAGAACACATTCCAGTACCAGGTCTGCCAATGTTAGTTGAAGATTTCCTGAAAATGCAAGGATCCTATGAAGCTGTACGGAAATTTGCAGAAGAAAGAGATACTCCACTTTTAATTTTAGTGGGAATTGATTGTTCTAATGAGATCAGGAGGGATGTAGCTCTTTTTTCTACGAATGAAGATGACCCAATTAGAAACAGAGTTTTAAATTTACTATGCAACTGTCAACAATTTAAAGGCTATGATTTTGAATTCAAGGAGGTTGATGTTAGTTGTGAAAGTGTTAAGTGTTTTAGGCAAGGGAATTTGACTTTGTCAAGGAAGCAAATCATTCCAGTTATTATAGATGCCTTAAAACTGCACTAAATAACTGAAAATATTGTTATAATCTCTGGTGTCTTGTATCATTATGTATATGTGCACAGCCACCTAAAGCTTACAAGCTGTGAAATAAAAATGGCAACGCCGCATCAGCTGTTAGAAGTAGTCCGACTGTAAAGAGCCCAACAAAATAATAAATAAAAGAGGAACATCATAATATTCGCTATAAAGTTTGAATTAAGTAAAAAAATCGTACAAAATAGTCTGATAAGGTACATATATATATCACATCTATTAAAACTGCAAAACATTGAATACAATGAGGTGTAATATTAATAGAATTTAAAAGTAATACAAGTGCATTCAGCTTACATTATTTATATAATTTATGTTAAAAAAAAAGAAAATAATCTTTTAATATTTTTGTAAACAACTTGCAGTTTATTGAATTCTAGTATCCCTTGAGCGAATATTATATTTATTAAGAGTGGCTTAAAAAAATGTTATTGAAATTCCAGGTATTTATTTTTTTAAAGTTGAAAGCTTGCGCTTTTTAGATAAACTTTTAGTTAGTTTCTTTGTCATAATTTCATTATTCTTGTTTTTTGTGAAGTTATTTAACAAAGTATTGGAGAAAATCACAGAAATTTTAAAATATAGTTCTCTAACAGCTGTTCCACAAACATCTGTTTATGTCCTTCACATAAACAGATACAAGTAATTCCTTCCTAATGTTAATGTTTGAAATAACTTTTATACACTCATCACTGCACTGATTGTCAATATTTAATAAATAAAAACAAATCCTTTCTTCTACAACTTTTATTTGCCAGTTTTTTAACTCAACCCTCTCACTAAAACTTTGTAAAAATTTCTTGAAATCCACGATAAGGTCTTTGTTTTCGAGTTCTTTTATATTATTTTCTTCCCAGAGACTTATTTCTGCTCGTCTAGTTTCAGGATTTTTTCTTGTTGGTGGTTTTGGGTTAGATAAATATGACGGTTGGTTTTCAAAAATTCTTGGTATCGCATTCTCTTTCAACTTGGGAAAAACCAAATTTCGTTGAAGAAGTACCATTTTTATCAATGAATGACTCACTTTCAATAATATCCGTTGCATCAAAATGTTTTTTACATACTACCGAACTAGAAGTTACTGTGAAATCTTCACGGTTAATAGATCTAACCCACTGAGTACGAAGGTGATCGTTTTTGGGAAAAGAGAATGTACTTTGGGCCTTTTCATACTTTAAAGTAGTTGCATAATTTGATTTGCAATTTGGTACACTGCAGTGTCTCGGCATCTGTAATTAAAAAAATATGTTAGAATATCATATTACTACTCCCTGTACCAATAAATTAACATCGACTTGGGGTTTGTAATTACTAAAGCAGTGTCTGAATTTGTGAATTTAACAGTTTGTACGTATTATTTGTCTGAATAATATATATCTAAATGCTTCATACAATTATTACAATATACGTAAAAAATACATACCTTTTTTTTAATCGAATAATTTACCAATAATACAAGAAATACAAACAAAATTAGCATAATCTCTCCAAGTAAACACAGGGCTATCGGACTACCTCCAACGTTGCCAATTTTCTCACTTCACGGCTTGTAAGCTTTAGGTGGCTGTGATATGTGACAACTTTAGGAAATATATTAAAATTTTAAACTGCTGTCTCTTATATGATGTGATTCCATTGGGACTTAATCCAAATTATTAAAACATATTTAGGCACTATTAATAAATATATAGTAAAATACATATTTGGGAAAGAAAATAAAATTCTGGCTTATATCTTTTGGATGGGTAACCAAATAGTACAACTCATCACAAAAAGAAGAATTAAAAAATAAAACTTTTTTATTAACCTAATTAATTTCAAATTAATTTTTTGTATTTCAGTTTCAGTTCTAAAAATAACTAGGTAGAAATGGAGTGTGTGATACAATATCTACAATTTGTTAAAGATTCTTTGGTAAGAATAAATATTTTTATATAAACAGTTTTCTGTATCTTTTCATCCTCTTCCTTTTTTTTGTGGGGAAGTACCTTATCTTATATTCTTATATTTTCGAATTTAAATATTCTTCAATGAATGTCCAACAGAACTTTTCTTTTTGGGAAATTCAACAAGGAAATTTTCGAAATTTCGGGTAATATGTCATTGATATTTTAAATTTTAACAAATAATTTTTAAAATCAAAATAGTACAGTGTTGCCCGATTTTTAATAAATAATGACTTACTAAACAATACCTCAATATAATAAGTGATAGATTCTTTTAATTGAAAGGTGTTTTACAGTTGAATATACATTGTATGTACTTCTTTTTCATTGAATAATGTTATTTTTTATTAAATATTATACTTGTTATTCAATGTCATTTTTTAAATTTGCATATTACAATAGGCATAAGTTAAGAGATAGATTTGGCAAATGCACTGTAATTTACACTATTAGATTAGATTATGTTTTTTGTAATTCAATAAACTTATTGATGATTTAATTTTATCTTAATTTTTATTTAAATTTCATCTTATTATCTCATTTGCATATTACAATAGGCATAAGTTAAGAGATAGATTTGGCAAATGCACTTTAATTTACACTATTAGATTAGATTATTTTTTTACATTCAATAAACTTATTGATGATTTATTTTTATCTTAATTTTTATTTAAATTTCATCTTAATTTTATAAAAATCGGACAGCAATGCAACTGAATTGTAAGTTGCCTATATTTGGCGCAACTTCTTTAGCATAGCATGTATGTGCTGTATCGTATCCGTTAATTAAAACGAATTGAATCCATTATTTAACTTAATTCGTTTATTTTTAATGGTTTTGAAGAAATTACAAATTTTACTGGTATGTAATTTAATTTGCAGTTAATTCAAAACTACTTTTTCGATCGGGAAACAATCTGAACTTCCCGTCCTATTTGGACTAACACCGGAATGTTATTTTGTATCGCTAAGCCAAAGAATATTATTCTTTGACTAATGCTAAACATTAGTTCTTTTCATTGAAGAATATATTACAGTTTTTCCCTAGTTACTTATCTTTAATATTAATAAATTTAATTGATAAATCTATATATTTTTTTATATGATTCAGGCAAATCTGGAAAATGTACAAAACATCCACATAGTATTAGGCAACGAATCATGTGACATCGATTCCAGCGTGTCTGCAGTTCTTATAGCAAACTATTATAATACATTCAGACCAGATTTTATATCTGACGATGCATTAGTAGTACCTGTACAGAATGTTTCGAAAGAAGGCTTTCTATATCGTAATGACATTTGCTATTTGTATAATAAAATTGAATTACCTTTAGATCTTTTAGTTTATAGGTAAGTATTCTATGTAATTATAATTAAATATTAAATGACCTTACAATTTAAATAATGTATTTATTAAATATTGTCATAAATAATGACATTTTACTCTGTATTCCTGTTGTAACTGACCATAAAGTTGTAAATTTTATATTGGATATACAAAATTCACAACTTAGTAGTACTAGTGCAGTATCTTAACATTTTTTGCTTTGTTTAAAATAAGCTCAATTATAAAATTTATAAATTTCTGAAATTTTTAAACGTTTGATATCTCAAGAGCATATTAGTCAAATCTAAATCAAATTGCTTAAATAGAGCTACTCAAATAATAATTTGTAAAGTATATAAATAGTGTAGAGATTTTAGAATATTATCTTGAACTAGATTTACATCAAAAATAAAATTTCCTTATTTTAGAGACCAGATAAACTTTGAAGATCTAGTAAAAACTAAAAAGGTGACTGCCACTCTGGTAGACCATCATGTTTTAACAGAAAAAGACAAAATATTGGAGGAGGCAGTGATACAAGTTTTAGATCACAGACCCAAAGATCCGCATTGTTGTTGGGATTATTCTAGAGTGAAAGTTAGGATCGATAATGTTGGATCTTGTTGCACTCTCGTGGCTGATACGATATTTACCGCAAGAGACTATGATCTATGTACAGGATTAGCTTATCTGTTATATGGTAAGTTGTGGGGTAAACATAGGGGACAAATCTAAGAATGCTTTTCATTCTCATATTAACTTCATTAAGAAGGATACTTTAGAACCATCGATAAATCTGGATCCTTTGACCCCACCAACAGTTAGATTAACCAATAACTTGAACAGTCGACATCTTCTAGCAAGATTAAGGAAAATATTATATCTTGAAAGCCGTTAAACTACATCTTGCTTTTCTACACGACCAACCTGCTTCAGTATGTTACGAAGGATTCACCAACACAAGCGTTGAACTCGGCTTCCGAAGGACTTCCCACTAAGACTGAAGATCTACGAAAAATCCTTTTAGAATTTAACGATGCCTATGGAATTGGTCCAACTGAGGTGGAAGCTGATCTTGTCGCTTTTAGGCAAATTTTTTGATTGTGTAAATCACGACATTTTGATAAAAAAACTAAAGGCTATAGCGGGATAAGATGGTCAAAAGTGCCCCGCACTGATCAGCACCGCGACTTACAAGTGGTATAATAAAATTGAAGGGTGCGATCAAAAATAAGCGGAAATTCGATTTTTTCGCAATTTGCGAATTTGTAAGTTAAAAATGATTATTTTAACACTGATGATTCATAGCCCGTAAGAAAATAGATGAAAAAGCATACATCTAACTATTTGATTTTGAGGTAAGGTAAAAAAAAGTGGGAAAAGGATAAAAAAACGTGGTATTTTCGAATTTTATCTCTATATGAAAGAGTTAAATGGGAACTTTTACAAAAGAATGTGAAAATATGGAAGAAAAAATTTTGTATTATCAACTGAGTTTTGAGATTATGTGTAAATAAATGAGTAAAAAACGGTTTTTTTGATTTTTCGATGCTTTCTCTACAGAAATTGAAAATTCTGTCTTGGCCATTTAAAAGAACAAAAAAAAAATACATAAAAAATTACTATTTAAAAGTTAACCAAAAATTATTAATATAACCTAAGAAACTATTGAAAATTTCAATGATTTTCCTGAGCTCAATTTTCAATATAAAAATTTGAAAAAAATCAGGCTACTTTGTATTCAAAAGATTCATCTTCATGAAATATATATATATATATATATATATATATATATATATATATATATATATATATATATATATATATATATATATATATATATATATATATATAAATATTTGTTCGGATAAATTTCCGCGGTCAGATGAATGAAAATTACTTAGTTCTCGGGAAGAACCGCGTTGAGAATTTATTACTCTTTTCAGTAATAATTTCCTTTGAGTAATATGTACACCGAAAATGTACAATTTTCAGTGACAATAAAGCATATTTCTATTCTGTTTCAAACTTATAAAACATTTTTAACCCTCTTGTTACATTATATTTATTACTTCTTTCACTGTTTTAGCCACAATAGTGTGTGATTGCAAAGCACTAAATCCAAAAAAGAAAAAAGCAAAACATATGGATTGCCTGATAGCACAATTCCTAGAAGACAAATACGGCTTTGACCAAGATGGGAGAGTTGATCTTTTTAAGAAGATAAAACGCCTGCGTTCGGATGTATCGAATCTAAAACCGATTCAAATCCTTCAAAAAGACACCAAAACTGTAGAGGGAGTACCCGTACCCTCATTGCCAATAAGCGTTCAAGATTTTCTAAAACTAGATGGTCTGGAAAATGGTTATAAAGCGTTAGAACGTTTTGCAACCGAGTCAAAGGCACTTTGTGTTGTTTTAAAGGGTTCAAACGCTGGCCAATCAGAAATAGGGGTTTTCTACACGAAGGAAGGCGAGCAGCTGAAAGAGAAAATTCTGCTTATGCTGCTAAATAGCAATCAATACAAAGGTTATGATTTCGACTTTACTGAACTCAAAACGGAATTTAAAAATGTAGTTTTACTGAATCAGGGAAATCGAGAATTGACCAGGAAGCAGATAATACCATTGATAAAAGATGCTGTGATAGGTGGAAACTCTGTATTAGAATAAAAACTACTTTATTGTCAGCTTTAGATAGCTAAAACCACAAGTTGAGGATGTTGTTAGTTTTTAAATAAGCAGAAATGTTAGTATAGTGGAGTAATACCGGACAATAGTAACTGTAAATTTATTTTTATGTAATTTTGTATTTGTAACCTAACCTGACATAACCTATTTCATGTTTGTGGTCTCAGGCATTAATTTTCTGAGGATTTATCGTTCATAAAATCAACATGACTAGTCCTGGATTTGTTTAATTTGATTCTCTACCTCTTTATTTCGTCAGCAATCTATTTCATCCAGTTTTTACGTCTTTTATTGATTTTAAGTGATTTTTTTCAAGTACCAGGACTTTAAAGTTATCAGCGAAATAGCCATACTATTCTGATTTTTTTTTTGTATACTTATATATACTATATATTTTTCATACTATATATTGTATAGATATTTTTGTATACTATATATTTTTCATTGAAGAACATTGAAATAAACAATTCTGTTACATTTGCTGTAAATGTTTCATTGTAAAATATATTTAGGCTCTTTTAATTAGATTATCAACAGTTTTGCCCAGTCATCGATTTGTTTTTATCCAATTTTGTATTTGTAACCTAACCTAACATAACCTATTTCATGTTTGTGGTCTCAGATTAATTCTCTGTTACTTTTTCATTCATAAAATCAACATGAATTGTCCTGAATTTGTTTAATTTGATTCTCCTCCGCTTTGTTCGGCCAGCAATTTGTTCTACCCAATTTTCGTACATTCTTTATTGTTTTTAAGTGAGTTTTTCATTCGTTAAATAATCTACCGATTGTCTTTGTTCTGTATTGTCTTTAACGGGAAATTTGCTGTAAAGTAGATTATTTGTCATGTGCAGAGTCACATGTTTCACATGTCACTTTTTTTCCGTTAAAAAATACTCAAATAAACAAACAGCTAATTTTTATGACATTGAAAAGAAACTAGTTTTTTTTTGTTCGTTAATTACTTCACTATTAGGATTTGTGTAATGGAGTGTCCAATTTTACTACGTTTTTAGATGTCATTATTGTACAGCGATTGCCAAATCTGCTGAACACAAGATAGGTATATACGAAGAAAAAAATTAATGTATTCATTGTGACGATTGAACTTGCAGATCCAATAATCGATAATCTTTATGAAACACACTATAGAGTTCATCCGGGTTGGCGTTCGCTACAATAATCGAGAACTTTTGAGTTTTTACTAATACAGCATTTATTATTTGCTATAGCACAGTATTATATTTTGAACTTTACTTTATATTTTTTATATATGTAAAAATATTGTTTATCTATGTTCTTATATATTATTTTTTGCAGAAAATAAGCTGCACACAATTTAGTTCTCTCTATTGTTCAAACACAAAGTATTACGTCTAAAGTTACCCCTAGATTGACTAATATTCATCAATAAATTGCATAACAAGCTATATTATACAATAATATGATCTGTCTATAGAAGTTACTGAAAAACTCAAGCAAATTTATGGGTATTGTGCAATAATATGGATTGCTTGTAAAAAACTATTGCAATATAATCGATATTGAGCAATGCTTTATGTGTAATAGTGAAAGAATATGGCACTACAAGTAATAATATTGACTCTGTCAGTATTACTGAAAAATGATTGTAATATATTGGATTTTGTGCAATAATATAAGGATAATTATGAAAAATTATTGAATAAGTGATATTGTGCAATAATATAGACTCCCTGATCATGTTAAAATACTTTTTTATAGTAACAGTTATCTTATACAATACTTATCGTTAGTATAGTTTGTCTCTTCTGTAGAAGATTGTATTCAATGTGTACAAGATTGTGCAATAATATTTTAGTTAGGATTGTTTATCAAAGTTTGGATTTAGAGAATTTACTGTTTGTTCGAACAAAATGGATTACAAAATAGTCGATAAAGTTCTGTAAGTAGGAAATACCACTTATCATACTGATTTGTTTAAATTGAACTTTTTAAACAATAGGAAACTGATCCAATATTGGTCAATATTACTTACGTATACTTACACTTGATACAATATTCCCCAGAAGGCACACTATTTATAAAAGTCTTGCGACAAAAAATTGCACAATCCTTACAATAAATTATTTATAAACTATCATTTATTTGTACGATATCTGTTACTGTATAGTACTATTGCAGTATTATCTATATACTGGCATATTATTGCATAATATCAACAATATGTGCAATAATTTGGCAGTATGACCTAGAGACAGTCTTATTCATTGCAAAATATCATTATTATGCTATATGTCAGTTTGATCGACAGTTAGTTATATTGTTCTGAAGCTATTTTCTTGTGGCATTTTAAATTAATTACTATTTAACTGGGAATAAGCCACAATTAAAGGTTAAAATACGTTTATTGACGTTTCAATTTCCACTTCGGAAATCGTTCTCAAAATACAAACATACAAACTAATGTTTGTATTTTGAGAACGATTTCCGAAGTGGAAATTAAAACGTCAATAAACGTATTTTAACCTTTAATTGTGGCTTATTCCCAGTAAAATAGTAATTAGTTATATTATTGCACAATATCACTATAAGATTTTAATGCGATCTACAGGCAGTCTATATGATTGCACAATATCACTCATCGAGCTATAATATTTCAATATGATATACAGACAGTCTTATTTATTCCACAATATCACTTATTGTCGTTCGATATATATTTGTGCTTTCTGGACGCTGCAATAATGTTTCATTTATATTTAGAAAAACTACTAATGAAATAGCTGCAATTTTTTTTCTTCGAAATTGGTTATTAGGGGTATGCCAGTATTTATTTATATCCTGTTTTATTTAAATTTTACTTTTTAAACAATAGAAAATAAATCTATCAATATAACAATTTTTTATTATTATTCAATTATTTTATAAAGGATTAAGATCCTTTATATATTCAATTAAGATATTTATACTTTTTATATACAATTTTATTATTTACAGGACGATATAAATGTATTATTTTGTGCCCCAAAGTACTCACTTAAAGCAGCATTTAAATTAACGGTTTTTGTCATGTTTCTTGCCTCTTGTAAAAATACTCATATTGCCAAACACTAAAGTTTATTTTAGGCTTTATCATTGATGAAGTCGTGCCGTATTTCTATATATTCATTCTTATTTGACTTGTTTCTCGTTAACTGTGCAATAGTTGATGCGACGACCCTGTCTTAGAAAACTTCATATTTAACACAATGCACCAAATAATAATACAGGTAAAAGTGTAACTTTATAAGGTATATGTATATGGCGAGACAATTATTGTTACACGAAGTAAGATGCATGACGAAAGGACTCTCAGGGTAGGCTTTCAGGTACCTAGTGATATTTCAGCTTTAGTGTGATTACTACTGGTATTTATATCTAAATATTTTACCAATATTTTATTAACAATTGTATTTTTTATAAATAAATGTTTTAAAAGTAAAGAGGTCTTTTCTTTCATGTATGAGTTAAGTTCATAAGTTATGGAATTTACACCCATAAGTGAAAGAATATCATACACAAGAGTAAACAGCAAACCGAACAAGTTGTTCATAATAAATGTCTATGCAGCCACAGAAAACAGTGTGACAAAACAGCAGTTCTATAAAACACAAGAAGAAAACGCCGAGAAAATCTCGAGAGAAGATATATAAATCCTTATAAGAGATTTCAACTCCCAAATAGGCAAAGAAAATTGCTGCAGGGAGGTTGCAGATGCAAACTCAGTACATGACACAACAAACGATAACGGAGGAAGACTATATAATTTAGCAGACATAAGTACCACGGGATATATACACAAAATAACATGGATGAAACCAGGAAGTCTGGAGGGAAATTAAATAGAAAATGTACTGATTAAAAAGACACACAAACAATCTATAAATGACGTTAGATCTCGAAGAGTGGCCAACATCTATTCGGACCATATGCTATTGATTACAAAATATAAAATAAAAACAACGAAGAATCAAAAACGAAAAGCACCGAGAAAATTGAAAAAAGAAAGAAGTAAGAAGAAGATTTGTACAAGAAGTAATGCCCGAAGAATGGAAGAAGGGGATTATAGTGACAATCCCAAAACACAGAGACCATAGAATATGCAAAAACTACCGAGCAATTAATTTACTGACTATAACATATAAAGTAATGACTGGTATAATTAGAGATTAGATTAGAACAAAGCCTAGGGGATTACCAGTACGGTTTTAGAAAAGGAAGATGCACAATAGACGCTATACATACGATAAAACAAGTGATAGAGAAAATATACGAGTACGACGGAGAAACACATATACTTTTCCTATATTGTAAACAGGTGTTTGACAAACTAAACAGAAGAAAAATGATCCAAGACTTACAAGAGAGTAATATACCAAATAAAATTATAAGAATGATAGAAACGACAATGTGAGATTTCCAAGCAATAATAGACACAGGAAGAGAAAGAACAGAAATAATAAAAATAAAAAATGGTTGCTAAAGCAACAGTTTGTTGCTTCTACTACGGCAGGAAAGATTGTTCTCACGTTCAGAGCGTTTGTTACTAGCTGCTCCGAAGATTTCTTTTAGGATGAAATACGAATAAGCGGATATACAGACGCACTGTACGTGAAATCAAATCTTAACTGTCTTTCCTTTTAACCCTGTATATAATTACTAATAAATAAGAGTAAAATACAAATACGGTGTAGATAAAAGTTTATGGTCGGTATAGTAGAATTTAACAGGATATCTAACACAGATATAAAATCATATTTTCAGCGAGTAGACAAAGATAACAATCATATTTCTCCTTGGTCTCCCCTCCACAATCCTCATGCACGTCCATTAGTGAACGCCAGACGATTATGCCTGATCCAGCTTATACGTAAGAAACAGCGGCAGGGTTGCTTATTACATATTTAAATTAAAACATTGAATTCATTCAAAAAATTGGCGATCAGTGGTGCGGTTAGATTGCCATTCAAAACTGGATGATGATATTAAAAATAAAACAATAATTGACACAAATACTGGTACAAAATTTCTTAAATCCATGAGAAATTTACAGATTCGCATTTTTATTTGACGAAATTATAACTTAATTTCCAATAAAACAAGATAATTTTGGCAACATCGTCATTTGTCCGTTCTCTTCAATGGTAAACTGCATACGAGACAGGCTGAACGCTATGCTATGTTCTTTTTGGAGGTAACCGCGTAAGTGTGAAGATAAAAATTCGATATTTCGACTATTTACACAACAGAAGGATGGGTACGAATAATAAAATGGTACTTTGGGGGCAATTTAGTATAAGAAACTATTATTTATTATGCCTTTTGAAAATATGCCAATACCTATAGAAAAAACTGTATTGGCCATTATTCATCAATTTGAAAAGTTTGGTTGTACTAATGGCAGATGTAAAAAATGCTGCCCATCAGATCAACCTCGAGAAAAGAAAATTTCTCAAGAACGAGAAATACAAGTTTGTGCATTGGCTGAAGCGACGCCGTATTCAAGTGAACAAATTGTCGATGAACTTGATTTGAATGTAAAAACAGTAAGGAATATTTTGAAAAGAAACAACTACCATTGTTATAAAGTGCAGACAACTCAAGAAATATTTCCTGATGATCAATTTAAACGGATGCAATTTCGTGAAATTCTGATGGAGAGATGCCATGCAATTTTTTACAATATATAATATTTAAAATATTTTTTTTACAGATGAGTCCTCCTTCACAATTCACAAGAAACAATCCATGAGTTGTACGTTATTGGTCTCAGAAGAATAAGCATTTGAGTGTGTCTCTGCGTACGCAGTATCCACAAAAGTTGAATGTTTGGACTGGAATTTTGGGAGAAATTTAAACGCAGTCAAATATCTCCAATTACTGCAAAATCAAATTATTCCTGCACTTCATCGTCTTCAAATTAACTTTAACGAAGTTTGGTTTCAACAAGATGGCTGTCCTGCACATAATGAAAAACCGTTTTTTGAAAAACCGAGACTATTTAGCGTTAATTTTTGATGAACGTGTCATTAGTACAGACCGTACAATAAAATGGCCACTTCGGTCACCCGACTTAGCTCCTCAAGATTTTTATTTTTGGGGGATGCTAAAAACGAAATTGTACAGGCATGAGTTCGAGCTAGCCACCAACTTGGAGGAACTGAAGGAAAAGATAATCCAACTTAGCCAAAACATATCGGCAGATGAACTCAACGCCATGAGAAATGCGTTGTATAATAGATTTTGTTACTGTTCGTTACAATTTAGTGGTCTGTTTGAACATTTAATTACCTAAGAATTTTATTTGGTTTAGAATTTCTAATTGTTTGGAATTATTTTTAATTTAAACAGTAGTGTTGGAATTATTTTTTATTTGATTTCATTTTTATAGAACAAATTTTATACTTTTATACTAATTTTTATCTTTTTTTGTTTCATTTTTATAGAACTAATTCTTATCTTCACACCTACTACCTCCAAAAAATCTAAACGAAAACATGGTTTCAAAGATATTATTTAGAAAATACCAAATAATGTCTTATTTTTAATCAAAAGACGAAATTTTTTACACCTACTCCTTCCGAATGCTTTACTAGTCCTATCTTTATTCATTATGCTTTATGAAAGACCAACCCACGAACCCATGCAATAGGCATGGCATACAGCATTGCCAGTCCCAAAAAAATTATTTCCCCAAATTGTGTTTCAAAAGTTGCCAGATTTTGAACAGAATTCCCCAGATTTATATATTTCAGCTTTTAACTAACCTTCTCCTACATGCATGCAACCCGTGTTGGGCTGTGTGTGGCCTGTCATGTAGGTTACCGATATTATATCCAGCCATAGGAGTTTTCAAGGCTACCTGTTTGTTTTGAGCTTCTGTCATTGGGCGTATATTAATATTATACACGGATTATATGACATATGACAGCTCGAAACAAATGAGAAGCGTTGTATGGTCCTATTGGTAGCACTGACAGGCATAGTAATTGTTTTTGACATTATTGACAGTATGACAGTTATTATATAGAATTACAGGAAATGACACATGACAATGCCTCATGACTCCTAAGAAGTCTTGATAATTTTATTTGTTTCTTGTAAGTCGGGGAACCCCGGACCTACACAGGTTGTTCATAATAGATGACAGTGTCAAGGAAGCCCAGGCAATATCATTGTTCGCGATAGCACTAATTCAACAAACTGTATTGATTGTGGCCTATATGTGGAATCAGTCACCGCGATCTTATCTTG
Organism: Diabrotica undecimpunctata; assembly: GCF_040954645.1. Lineage (NCBI taxonomy): Eukaryota > Metazoa > Arthropoda > Insecta > Coleoptera > Chrysomelidae > Diabrotica > Diabrotica undecimpunctata. Next base: position 1,929,503 of record NC_092804.1, read on the forward strand.
TCCTTGTAGTACATTTAATATTAACATAATTACTCTACTTTCAAAAATAACGATTTTTTTACTAAATTTAATAACATATTTTAGCCAGTTTAATCTCCCCAGATATTAGTCACTTTAAAAAAGTTTTTCGCCCGTCCTCAAAGATTCTCAATTTTCCCCAGTTCTGAGGAAAAATCCCCAGACCTGGCATCTCTGATGGTATACCAAACTAGTTCTGTTCTGCTGGTTACCACAGTATTAAAATCAAAGTGTCGTTACTTTGACGACGCGAAGCTGCCAAATAATTTTGTGTGAAGCTTTTTTATTGTGGCGTCATAATGCAGTTTATTATTTTTATTGGAAATAAGGCACAATGTGACTTTAAAATAAGGTTATTTTGATGTTTAAATTTTTAATTCGGAAATCGTGCTTAAAATACGAAACATTAATAAATTTTATTTATATGAAACGATTTCCGAAGTGGAAATCAAAATGTTAAATTAAACTTATTGGAAAGGAAAATTGCGGCATATTTCCAATAAAAAACAGTAAGCTGCCATTTAAATCAATTCGCACAAATTTGATTATCTTAGAACATTGTTAAAATGCTGAAAAGACATCAGGACAAATAAAACCAATAAGTTTGGCAACGTTGCACTTCCCCTCTTCTGTTGAATTTATTATTTCCACTAATGCATTATCGACGATATAAAGAACGGACCTAATATACCTCTCTCTTTTTAAACAGGTGTTTCTCACTCCATCTCACGTAAGGTCCATACTGACGATAGATTATTACCCAGGTTGTATGAAGTTGCTGAAGAAACGAAGAATGCAATACCTCTCTGGATTCTACAATAACACAACACTTTAACATTGAATAACTCTATTTCTATTTTTTGTCACTTGTACCCTTTTGCTTCTAACCCTTTCAAATATAATGGATAAAGATACAAAAACTCAACGTAAAGATTTAGGGCCGGTTGTTCGAACGCTAATCAAAACTTGATTGTAATCAAATATTTAATTACAATCAAATACGTCACAGCAGCTGTCAAAATTATTAAAAATTGCTTATTATTATTGATTTGTAAATAAAAACATGAAGTTAACACCAGAAAGAGTTTAATTATGGTCTATTTTAAATTAAAACGCAAAATAATAAAATTGAATAAAATAAATCAGTCAACATAACCTCAAACTGTGACGTATTTGATTGTAATTAAAGATTTGGTTACAATCAAGTTTTGATTAGCTTTCGAACAGTCGGCCCTTAAACTCTTAAAATTTAGCACCATTAATCATTTAAACAACACAATATTTTGCTTAATACTTTTTATTAAACTAAAGTTCTGCTCGCCAATCACCTACAAAACGAATTTATTTGTACTTAAGGTTGATAACGTAAATAAACAACTTCTCTGAAGGAAACTTAAAGATTTAAACTCTTAAAACTTAACATCATTTAATGAAGACAATAATTTGCTTAATACTAGATTTTTAAGGAACTAAAGTTTTGCTCGCCAATCACATAGAACAATTATTCATGACTATTAAACGACCCCCAGTATTTATTCATTAAGTATTCCTTATCCACGGATGTCACGTTATGGTACGTATGAACTTCAGGGGCGTATCCGTAAGGTACGGCTTGTTCCATTCTAGGAAAATATCCCGAATACTCGGGACTATGAATCTGTGGGCAAGTACCAGGAATATTTTGGTTGTGGTAACGAGGATAAGGAGTGTTTTGGATTCTAAAAGAACTGTTAAGGTCGCTGTTGGGTACTTCGTTGTCTCTGTATATTTTTCTTGATGACGGAGTTGTGAGGTTGGTGTTTGTTATGTTTTGGAGGGGAAACGGTCTAGACTCTGCGTATTCTTCTGAACTGGCGGTCCTCTGCAAAGCGGCCATTGGTTGAGCAATTTCAGTCTAAAAAGAAACAATACATGTAAATAGGACGAAAAAGCTCATCAGAACAATATAATAAAAACAGCATTGGCTTCTATTTTCCCTATTATCAACTTCAATTTGATCAATTATTTTTATACAAAGCGTCAGTGAATATGGAAAAGCTTTATTACTAGAGAGAGACTACCATGAAGACTGAGTTCTTTGTGTTCGTCGAACACAAAGAACACGGTCCACATACCTGGTGTGTGAGGAAATTTGTGGATACCCTGTATATTGTTGATTTGTGGTTGACCCTGTGTGTTGTTTGGAATCTGCATTAGTGAGTAACAATTTATGTATTTTGATGGATACTGGATTGGCATTGGCTGGCTGTTTGATGCCAATGATGCCTAGCTGCTAACCATCTTAGATACGCAGATGATGTAGTACTAATAGCCGACACGTGGAATGCACTGAATACGATGATTGAGGTGCTAGACACAGAATCCCTAAAAAAAGGACTGAAAATGAATTTCAGCAAAACTAAACTAATGTCAAACAAAGATGACAAACCTATGATACACATCCAAGGGACAGAGATAGATCACGTAGATGTATATACATTTCTGGGTAAAAATGTCAAGGTAAGCAAAGAAAATCGACTACCGAAATAAGCAGACGTGTAAAAATGGGATGGACAGCATTCGGAAGGCTCTCATACGTACTTAAAAATAAAAATATACCTCAAAGACTGCGAACCAAAGTGTTTAATTACTGTATCCTACCTGTACTTACATATGGAGCTCAAACCTGGACATTCACTAAAATGGAGAAGATCAGAAAAACTCAGAGAGCTATGGAACGACAGATGCTGGGTATCTCACTCAAAGACCATACAACCAATGAAGACATTCGTAATAGAACAACAGTAAAAGATGCTGTCGAACAAGCAGCTAAACTGAAATGGAAATGAGCTGGACATAACGATCGTCTTAAGGATGGCCGATGGAATAAAGAAATCGGGAATTGGCGGCCATATGAAGCCAAAAGACCGCAAATGCGCTAGAGCGACGACATTAAAAGAACTGCAGGACCAATGTGGAAACGTCTGAAAAACAATAGAGATTAATGGCGAGAATTAGGAGAGGCCTTTGGAGTCTAGATATGCACTATATGAAGCCAATTTAAATCTCCACAAAAAAAACATTTTTAATGACCATTTCATTTTTCCTTAATAAAATATACTTCAAGACTTTTTGACGTTGCTTGTAATAAATTTGGCAACACGGTGAGTCTACTTTGTCTACAACAGATTTTGGCGTCAAAAATGTTAATTGGGATGCAAATTTGTGTGGTGATAAATAAATCAGTAGAAAATGAATCAGAAAATCCTATTGAATTTCGACTTTATTGTTATGAGTAAATTTATATATACAGTGAAACTTGGTTATAGCGGCATTGAAGGGTCCAGTAAAAAATGACGCTATATCAGAGTGACGTTAATAAAAGATGTAGAAAAAAATGAAATTTTAACGAGGCAAAATTTTATTACAGCATTATTTATTATTACAGCTGCATTTAGGATAAAAAATTAAGAAATAAAACATATCATGTATATGAAACGTACACTTTTTATGAAAAAGTTATCTAATGCTGAAAAAAGTCAGTTATTTTCTTCTGCACAACCCTTTCCAAAAAATAAAGTTTTTCTGAAGTGTCCTTAAAAATCTGAGCTGCTTCTTAGGTAGTTGTGGATGCCTCCTTTAACTGGTAAAACATGGATATGGTCTCAGCAGCTCTGATTGCTTCTTGGATTGTAGGACAATCAACGCCGTCTTCTTCTTCTTCATTATCTTCATCAACATCCATTTCCACATTTTGCACTTGTTCCACAATTTCTTTATCACTTAAAACTTGAAATGTTTCTACCTGGTCGTCTACTGAAAATTTCATGTAATACATTTAATGTAGGATACAGGACATACATTTAATGTAGGAGTCAAGATCAGTTCCAAACTCTCTCTGGTTTGCATTAAATTTTTGTATCCACTCTGACAAAGGCATTTCGTCATCCTCGTCAACATCCTGAAGATTGGGAGAAACTACAGTCAATTTAGCTTAACAAAAGCACTTACAAATTGTCACTGAACTGCATCAAGGATGGTAATGTTCACGGGTTTCCCATGGTCCATACAAAAAATCATCCTTTTCAAAAGCTGTTTCCGATAATGGCACTTAAAATTCTTATGACTCCTTGGTTCATAGGCTGCAGGACACTCGTGCAGTTAGCTGGTAAGAAAGCTAGGTTGATATTGGTCAAAATAAGTTTGGTATGGGCTGCACAGTTGTCAACTAAGAAAAGAGAGTCCCTTGTCCCACTTTCTCAATTCTTCTCCAAAAATAGCAGAAGTCATCCACGCTTTTTTGTTGGCCATGTAGTTTACAAGCAGTGTTTTTATGTTTTTGAAACATCAAACTTTTCCCATTTGTCTGGCGTCAATTTGTAAAAGACACCAGTTTCATCGCCATTAAAGATATCTTCATCCGTGTATGGTTGCCTTAGTTATAGCCATATGTTTTGTAACCAATCACCTGTCACGTTCTCGTCCATACATTTTACCTCTCTAACAATTTTCGCGAAGGAAATTAAGTGCCGGGCTTTAAACCGATCTAGCCAGTTGTTAGAGAATGTGAAATCTTCACCAAACAGTTTTCAGAACTCTGTAGCTTTCTCCTTTAAAAGTGGCCCGGACACAGGAATATCAGAACTGCGACACTGCTTAAACCATTTGAGTAGAGCTGAATCTACAACACCACGAATGCATTTTCTAATCTTTTTAACATTTTCTCCCTCTTAATTAAAGGCTTTTAAAATTTTGCCCTTGTTTTTTAGGATTGAGCCGACAGTCGAATTAACAAGTCCAAATTGCTGACATACATTAGCAATTTTTCGACCACTTTCAAGTGCTCTTATAACACGCACTTTATCTTCCGCCTTCCTTTTAGTACTACAACTTGCCATATTAAAAAATAAAAAGTTAAATACTAAATTAAAATGTAAAAACAAAACAAGCCGAACAGAATTTCACGGTAGCGAAAATTTCTTAAACTGACTGTTCTGAAACAGAAAATTTGACTGTTAGGATGGCACTAATAAATGAGAAATGATAGAACTGTCAAGGTCACATAACTCTACACAGAAGGGATAATCGGGCTTTCTCACATTTTCGAAAGGAACAATGTCACAAAGCCGGAAACGCATTGCACTTTATTCTTCATAAAATAAAAAACCAAAATCTACTGTAAAATTTTATGACGCTATAGACGAGGCTTACTTTATTTTGGCCGATAAAACCGGATTTTTAATAATGTTATCGAATAGTATTTGGCCCGACCTATTGAAAATTGACGTTACAACCGAGATGACGTAACTACCGAGGCCGTAATATCCAAGGTCCACTGTATACGTAGATTTAAGAGTAATAAAAGACAGTATCGCATAAAAACTTACCTGGTACATATTTCCGCAGCAAGGATCCACGCTGACATACTGTTGACTAAGCGACACAGGCATCATATCACGCTGGGCATAACCTTGCTGGGAATAACTCTTCATAGGCATTCCTGTTCGATAAGTCTTTCCTGGTTGTCCGTAGTCTACGTAACGGGAGCAGTGTACGGGTTGGGATATCAGTCTGGGAGGTCTGTAGGGGTTTCGGTAAGGTACTGTGTCGTAGCCGTAGTACCCATCTGGTGCAACCACTTCATGCCTGCGAGGGAAGTCGTCCGGATAGAAAGGGTAGTTGTTTCGTATCTTAGAATCGATATACTCTTGTGATCGGGGATTAAATTCGTTGGAAATGTTATGGGGAAGATATTTGTTGCTTAGATGAGGGATGTTTACATCTAGATCGTCTTCACTTAAATCGTCCCCATGTTGAGAATTAAATATAGCTCTAGAAGTGTTTAGATCTAATTTTGGAGTTTCTTTAACGGACCGAACCGATTCGTTATCCAAATCGTCGTTACTTTCTACATTTTCCTTGTTTTCATTTTCTGGTGAACGATTTCGCTCTCTCTTTGGCGTCTGTTTGGCTTTTCTTGTATTACTAAGAGGCATCAATTGCGAATAATAATCCACAGCATTATTAGGAGCACTATGAGGTAAAACCTTCGGTGTACTCGTTGTACTTTTCGTTTTAAACCCGTCTAAGAGCTGCGTGGAACAAATATTCGAGAATTTTTCGATATTATCTATTTCCTTGGACTTTCTAAACTCCTGCGAACGTTCGTAGTCCTTGTCGCTCAAAGGAAACTGATTGGAGTTGATCGAAGCTTGTTTAGAACTGTTTCTTTTTGAAAGTTTCAGAGTTCTTTGGACTTTACTAGATTGTTTTCTCGGAGCTCTAGGCGAACTCGTTGTGGTTGTATCGAAAGAGTAGTTATGGCTGAAATTAAATATACAGGCTGGTACAAAATAGTAGATATGAAAATAAGTGAAAATTTTAGACTACAAGCATATGGAAAGGATTCTTCGCTAGTAAATTTATGTTAAATACATTTATAAATAGCAACTACTAAAGCAACAAAGACTCTATAGACAACAAAACAAGGGGTTTGAAACCCATATGTGCCAACATAACTTTCAATTTCTGACACTTTTGTGCATTTTATTTATAGTCAAACTAATTTTACTATGTTATTAGAGCAATGCAATGTTGCTCATGGTACAAAATGAAATTATCCATATATACTATTATACACGGCCACAGACAAATGAATAAAGACTTTTTTAGTAAGAAAATGCTTCCAGGATCATGTCTGTATTATAATAAATATTAATCAAGCTAAAAATGTAAAAGCACAAAGATAAAGTCATATTTAGGATCACAAAACAATCATACGAGATATATAATACCAATATGAAACAAATAGATAATGGCTTGCGATGAGAATATTAAATAAAAAACTCACTTATGTACTACATCACAAAGCACATCATAATTCCAACAATAATATAATATAAAAGAATATTTCAGAAGTTACTAACAACAATTGTAGCACAAAATCCTCCAAAACATTTAAAAATTTATGCACAGTAAGCAAAGTATAGTTTATAATACTCACCAGTCATTTTCCACATTTTCCTTTGAACTATTAAAAAAACTATTGTTAGGAGAAAACTTGATACCAGGCGAAAACACCAGTGGCGACTTCCACTTCACGTTTTTCTGATTATTTGAATAATATTCAGTATCAACAGCATATTGGTCATCTTCTGGATCAAATATTGGACTTATGGGAGGATGACTGTGGACTGTAGAGTCTGGAAAGCTGCGGTTATGGGTCATCTTTGTCTTTTGAGGTTTCCTAAATGCACTGAAATAGTTTCTTTTTTCTGATTCTTCCCTCTGAAAGTTCATATTTGAATTGATAAGACATTTACATGATATTCTAGTAAAATATCAATATTTATTCTTTCAATCACACAGATCCTGAATTTTTTTTTAACTATGACTAGGTATATGGTATTTTAAATATGCATCTTTTGATTTATATAAAACAATATTTTGTGCAAACAACTACTTTTTATCAACATTTTGACGCATTTCAAAAGTTAATATAAAATATAATGTTATGGTGAAGAAAATGTGAGAATATTTCTATAAAATGCTGCAAACATGAAGAGTGCCAATTATAGTTGTATAAATATAGACATAGACCCTAAATGATCAAATCAAGCCATAGAAAATCAAACCTCACACTAAGTTTCATTCTTGTAAAAATAAGTTTATTTATTATTAATAAACAATTTTGAACGATATAGCAAATGTACAATATCCAATCGGAACACGAAATATAATCCTACAATATAACTATTTATTTAACAGCCCCAAATTCTGAAAAATATTTTTTAATACAAACTAGTGGAAAAGAATAAAAATTTATCTAGTTGAAACGAAAGAATGCTAAAAAGCCCTTTTTCTAATTAAAAACACGTTAAAATGCTATGCAACAACTTATCTGAAGTTTATTTCAAATATTTTAATAAAAAAATTAATACTTATCCTCTCGTACAAATATTTATTGTGTAGTTTATATTCGCACTCACCTTTTCCTGAAAATAAACAGAAATTATACAAATCATTTTATGTTGCATTCAAAAATATTTATCTCTTTATTACCCTTTCATATCTTTTTAAAATTTCAAAAATATTTGCCATAGAAATAACTTAAATTTTGTGCACTAAATCTTAACTAACTTATCTACTTTGTACACTGTTTATTTTTGCGAACTGTCAAAATTTGCAAATGTCAGTTTTTATCAAGCATGGCCTAGCTTTCTCATCTATTACAATTCCACCAAAAATTATCTTTTTTTGAATAAATATTTAAAAATTTACTCCAAATATTTGATTGATTTTTAAAATTAATACAAATTTATTAATGAATGTAACTTACCATCGTCAGTTGGTCTTCTAATTCTTCGGCAGGATGAATATCGGAATGTTTCTTTCGCTTTCTTCCTCTGGGGTTTAGTATATTTCTTAAAATAACATTCTTCGCGCTACACGCTGATTTAGCACTGGTATTCGTATCCTCTATGGCCTCGTCTGTTAAATATTTATGCGAAAGTGAAAAGAACAAGGAATGGCCGCTCGTTAAGCTGTTACCATCAAATTGTTTATTGTTAGCGTCATCAGTTTCGGGGTTGTTTTCAACAATTGTAGAGTCGGGATCGGATAAATTAACTTTTGAAACAGTGAGCTCCTTCGGTTCCTCACCGTTGGTTGTGTTTTCGATATTTAAGTTTTGGTCTACTGCAAATCGGTCCTTATGAATAGTTTCTAGACGAGAAAATAAAAAATATACATATTAAACATATTAACGTATTAACTTAACTATACTGTAACAATTTTCAATTGAAGGTGGCTCATCTACAATGTGAACCTTTGTCCGAATTTATTAGGAAAAAAGTAATGAAGAATGATCTCATTCCAAAAATGAGCAATGAGACGTTAAGGATAATAATAAAAGATTTAAAATTTATATACGCCAAACGATCCCGTAAATCCGTCTTTACAGAGAGAAGATTTAGTCTCATGGCGACAAAGACAAACAAAAACCTACTCTACCTAGTCTACCCAAAAACAAAAAAAAAAAAGATTTATTATCTGGACGAAACGTGGGTGAATGCTGGTCACACAGTATCTAAGATCTGGCAAGATACCACTATAACCAGTTATCGTCAAGCATTTATGGACGGTTTATCAACAGGGTTACGAGGACCAACAGGTAAAGGGCAACGACTGATTGTCGCCCATATAGGTAGTGAGTGTGGTTTTTTGAACGATAGTGCACTAATTTTTATCAATTTGAATCCCTTCTTTCACGAGTCGAGCCAAATTCGGTAGTAGTGATGAATAACGCTTCTTATCACAGCCGATTAGTAGAACATCTGCCAACTATCGCCACCAGAAAAGCAGATATGCAGAGTTGCTTAAGACAAAAGTGAATTCCATTCTCCGAGGACATGGTTAAGGCTGAGCTTATAAGTATCATTAGACAGCATCGTGACAGATATCGCCAAAATGTTGTAGATCCATTGGCTCGTGCTAAAGGCATCACCATTTTGAGACTTACTCCTTACAATCGCGAGTTAAACCCGCTAGAATTAATCTGGGCTCAAGTAAAGGGTTACGTAGCTCGTGAAAGCATGAAATAAAATTTCTGATGTTCAACGTTTGTTAGAACTCTCAATGGAACGGATACGGAAAGAAGGTTGGGTAATACCATAGCCCATGTGATCAAGAAAGAAGAGAAAATGTGAAGATTGGACGGGACGGTAAACACTATTTTCGACAAAATTATAATAGACTTCAGTGTGACTGGTGATTCCTCAACCCAATCATTTAAAGATAAATGACAACGAATCAAATGAAAAACAATACCTTACCTGTTTCCACGTCACTTTCCCTTTCGGTTACACTCCCACTCCTTTCCGAATCCATCATATTTTTTGTCGTTTTACTGCCACCAAAGAATTCCTCGTACTCCCGCAATTCCGCATCGGAAAATAAAAACTCTTCCGAGTTAAAAATTTTCCGCAGACTCTCTTGATCTTTTTGCAAACTATCACTAGAATCGGGCAAGTTTTGATCTGTTTGTTCAATCCCTTCATACAAATTCGGTGCAGTTTCTTCTTCGTTAATGGACTGAACTGATTTCTTTGTCATATCTTCATCTGGTAAGTCATACAGGTCGAATATGGTAAGCTCAGGTTTAGATTTGGTCACTTGACTTATTTCTTCGTTTCTATCGGTCGAATTGTCGTATATCGCTTCAGTGTCTTGCACTACATTCACAAATTGTTTATTATTGTCTTGTAAAGTATCGAGAACATCGAGTTTACCCGGTGCGCTTTTATTTAACACATTATTTTCTTGTATTGATGATTCATGAACTTCCCTGGTAGAAATTCCGGTAGTTATAATGATATTTTGAGGAATCAACTTCTTGGAATTGATCTGTTCTATTTTCTTAGCAGTTTTTGCTTTAATAGGCTAGAAATTGAAATAAAAATAAAAAAATAATTAAAATATTGATAACATCTTAGATATACTGATGAATAAAGAGAGAAATAAAGAGAAAGGAAGACAGAAACTGAGTAAGATAAAGAAAGTGGAATAAAATGAGGGTATTAAAATAACATAGTGGGAATGAGAGAAAAAAAAAGAAAGAGAAAGTTAGAGAAAGCTAAAATGGTACTTACCTTTTTACTTTTCATGTAGACATCTAAAAACGTTTGTTTATAAGAGAGCTGATGAGGTTTTGAGGGTGTCGGTTGGAGTTCAAGTTCATTTCCATTTACATTAGACACAACTACTTCACAGCTGCAATCTACACCCACTAGAAAGTTTGGAAGAGTTTAGAACGAACAATAAAACAACATTAGACGACGATAATCTGCGATTTAAAGAAATAGTAAACGAAAAACAAGTAAAATGGAAGAATTAAGAATATAGAATTATTAATAAATGAGACAAAATAGTTTAAATAAGACACGACTTTTTAATAGACCTAAAAAATATATTTATATTTACAAAAAACTTTTGCTAAATACTTGTATTGTTCCAAAGACACAAGCTTGATATATTTTTACTTATTTCACTGAACTACAGGTAAATTGCAAGGTAGTGGAGTCAAATTTCAAAATTATAGTGCACTATCCAGTACACGCCAGTGAGTCAATTTGAAGCGCCATCTAACGCTCGGTAGCCGAATTACAGAAAGAACAATTGGATAATTGGGAAGTGGTCCACGAGGTGTAACTGTGGATCGCTATACTGAGACAAGTGTGGTTTCAAGTGTTTTTTCTTAACCCCTTACCGCATAGTGGGTCATATATGGCACAATACTTAGTTTTATTCCTAACCGTTAGAGATCGAATCTTATTTTAAAGTATTTATGCATAACATGTCCATATAGAGCACATATTTCATATAACCGGTAATAAAGCGCCATATCAATGCAGCAAAGTAAACTTTTATGATAATTTGCAAATGGCTGCGGTCTGACAGCTTTTCATAAGAATTGTGCAATTTGATATTCAATTATCAAAGTTTCTACTGAATATTTTTGTACAAAAAAAATAGCGACATCAAGGATAGACCTTCAAGACAGAATTTCTGTAAGTATTTTCACGTATTTCTTTATATTTTGGTATTTTTTTTAATAAAAAATATGCTTGTGCTATATATGCCACAATATGCACTGTTGTGCAAAACTCTCTTTCATATATGGCACAATAGGTGTTCTGAACTAGGTATTATCATTTTTTTTTTATTTTAGATAATGGATCCCAAAAAGTTTTATGGTGAAACTCTTGTGGTAGTGGACATACCAGATGGTAGTGAAGACGAAGAGCTATCAGATGATGATATTTCCCCTGTTATATTACCCCAGAGTCAGACTATGACGATGATATAATAGATAATAATGAATCAGATATTATTATCCCAGAAACGGATTTAGAAAGCAGTTCGTCCAGCGAAGATGATATTTCTTTGGACGAATTACGACGTAATCTAATAAAGAATAGAAATAAAAATCATCCAACTTGGAGGAAAGAAGGAAATTTGGTAACATCAGATGATGATACAAGATTTCTCGGTTTTACTGACCTGCCACCTGAGTTGCAACAAGCGGATTCCCATTACGCATATTTAATTTTTTTTTTTTAACAAATGAGATGATCAAAGATATAGTTTATCTAAATATATTATATTCAGTGGAAAAAAGACCTCAAAAATCTTTAAAACTTTCTGAAAATGAGCTAGATCAGTTCTTAGGAACCTGTATTTATATGTCAATAGTACAATTGCCAAACGCTAGAAGTTATTGGAACTCCAGCCTAAATCATCGATTGATCTTAGATGTTAATGTCATGCAAAAGATGGAAAAAAAAACGTTTTTTACATTTTGCGAACAATAACGATGCTATTGCTGTCGGTAATCCTGGTCATGATAAACTTTTTAAAATCCGATCGCTACTAAATAAACTAAGGAATCAGATACTCAAAGTTCCGAAAGAGGAATTTTTAGCCATAGATGAGCAGATAATTCCAACAAAGGCGCGTTCATCTATAAAACAATATAATCCGCAAAAACCCCACAAATGGGGAAAGACGTTTGTTCTTAGTGGTGTCAGCGGATTTTCCTACGATTATGAAATTTTTGTGGGAAGCAAAACTAATGTTGGGTAATTAAGGGTTAAGTTCAAATGTGGTTCTTCGGCTAACACAAACAGTACCAAGACTTATAAATCACAAAATATTCTTTGATAATTCCCACCAGCGTCCCATTGCAAATTTATCTAACGAAACAGGGTATGTTACCACTATAATATATATATATATATATATATATATATATATATATATATATATATATATATATATATATATATATATATATATATATATATATATATATATATAATATACAAGGTGGTCCAGAATTATGTACATTAATTTCTAGAGCTCATAGTACGTCCAAAAATAAGGGTACTTCTTTATGTACACTTTTTTATAAAACTGAATAATAAGGGAGATACAACCCTTTAAAGGGGTGAATTGAAATTCTTATTTTTTCAAATATCTTCCAAACGGTTTTGAATACGGAGTTCATATTTTGGGAGTGATTATAAGACATTAGGATAATTAATTTCATGTCACCACCTACCACATTCTATATTAATACAGGGTAGTTTTGGAGGGTAAGTGGGGGTTATTGCGTCACATGTTTTTTAATTTTTACATATTTTAAAAAAATATTCTAAAAATTGTTTCCTTAGACTTTTCTACACAAAAAAGGTGCTCTTGTAATATTTCTATAGATATCACCGTTTTCGATTTATTTAAACTCGAAGGTATACATGTATTTTATTGTAATCGTTACATCTCAATTCTTAATTGACACTTGTGTTAGCAATAATATTACAAATTAATGGAAAACTTAATTAATACTTAACATTTAATTAATGGCGAAAATAATATTTTACAACAACTGTTCAAAATGTCCTCCATTTTGTTGAATACATAATCTAATTCTTTTATTTAGCGAACGCATTAATCCATTTAATGTTACTGGATCGTTTTGTAAATCGGTAAATACTTGTTCAATTTTGTCTCTTAACTCATTTACTGTATTTATTGGAGTGTTGTACACTTTTGATTTCAAATAACTCCATACTGTAAAGTCCATTGGATTAAGATCACAACTACGAGCAGGCCAATGAATCGGGTGCATCCGCACCCCGGCCTATCCACCTATCAGGGAAATGTTCATGTAACCACCTTCTACAAATTCTTGTGTAATGTGGTGTAGCACCATCATGCATGAAAAACATGTTTCTTCGTATTTGTAATGGAATATCTTCCAAAATATCATGTAAAATATTGTCTAGAAAATTATAATACATGTTACCATTTAAATTTCCGGGAAAGATGTGGTATCCTATGAAACTATTTCCTAAAGTAGCTGCCCAGACGTTTATCTTGAACGTGTGTTGGAAGTGAGTTTCCATTGTATTTTCTTGGATTTTCTTCAGCCCAGAAGTGCATATTTCTAGAATTGAACATACCTTGTCTTGTCAATGTGGCCTCGTTCGTAAACAGAATGTTGCTTAAAAAATTTGGTGCAGTTTGAAGTTTATTTGGCAATACTTCACAAAAATCAACTCTAAGTGGCATATCGTCAGGTAACAATTCCTGCACTTGTCGATAGTGGTAAGGATGTAATTACTCTTCATGCAGAACTCTTAAAACACTTTGATGGGAAATATTCGTTCTTAATCCTAACCTGCGTGTACTTATTGTGGGGTCATTTATTACAGCATCCAATATTTGCTGTTCAACGCCAATATTTCTTGCTTCTCTACGACGACCAGCATCTGTATTCTTTCTTTGAAGACAACCGGTTTCTCTCAGTCGTCGTTCAGTACTTACAAAAGTCCTGGCATTGGGAATATTTCTGTTAGGAAACTTTTCTCTGTAGCGTCTTACAGCGACAGTAGCATTTCCCGAACATTCCCCTAATACTAAAAGTATGTCTGTCATCTCAGAATTTGAATAGTGTGCCATATTGCGGGCAAACAAATTTAAAAATATAGCAAAAGAGACGTGTTAAACAAATTTCACTGTCGAGTACAATAAAAGTGTAGATAAAATAATTTAATTGTTATTAAACGTCACTGACAATTCATAGACTACTTGAGATTAAAGTGTTGTTGCTAACACAAGTGTCAATTCCAAAGCATACTTGATGAATATTAGGAAATGTAACGATTACAATAAAATACATGTATACCTTCGAGTTTAAATAAATCGAAAACGGTGATATCTATCGAAATATTACAAGAGCACCTTTTTTGCGTAGTAAAGTCTAAGGAAACAATTTTTAAAATATTTTTTTAAAATATGTAAAAATTAAGAAACATGTGACGCAATAACCCCCACTTACCCTCCAAAACTACCCTGTATTAATATAGGATGTAGTAGGTGGTGACATGAAATTAATTATCCTATTGTCTTATAATTACTCCCAAAATATGAACTCCGTATTCAAAACCGTTTGGAAGATATTTGAAAAAATAAGAATTTCAATTCACCCCTTTAAAGGGTTGTATCTCCCTTATTATTCAGTTTTATAAAAAAGTGTACATAAAGAAGTACCCTTATTTTTGGACGTACTATGAGCTCTAGAAATTAATGTACATAATTCTGGACCACCTTGTATACAGGGTGGTCCTTAAGTAATTGTACAAACGAAAACCGTAAATTCTACACTTTAAAATATTATGATTTAAGCCAACTTGCTTTAATAAAATATTGATATTAAGAAAGATACAGGGTGTTAAAGTGGAAATTTAAAATTCTATTTTTCGCTATAACTTTTACGTTTGTAAATATTTTTGGACAAAAATTTATAATTGGGTGCTTTAAGGCAGGATAAATTATAATTTTATACAAACTTTAATGTAACTGATAGAGGGCGCCACATATGCCACATGTGTGGCATAGATTTGCGCTTAACTTTTTTGCTCTTTAAGTTAGCTCTATTTGTGTTAAAAAATATTAAAGATACATTATTTTTACAAGGAAAAGGTATACTTATTAGTAACCTCAAAATTTAACCGTTTTCGAGATATTCGCATTTTATAAGTCAGCTGCATAATAATTCTTAGTTGTAATATTTGTGCGGTAAAGCACTGAATACCTGTAGATAAGCATAATTCACAGTTTATTCTTATTACAACAACTCAAAGATGATAATGTAATATTACAAAATTTTTGTTATGGCTGCTAAATGTCGTATTAAAGAAAATATTCTTCATCTTCTTTTTTAGATGCCGTGTCCGTATTCAGACGTTGGCCGTCATCATGTTTACAATTTCCCTTTTCTATCGCTTCTTAAATTTCTATACCTAGTGGCGTTGTATTACTTTTTCCCTATTGTAAAATGCTGAAAACCCAAAATATGTGGTTTATGCAAAATGGTACACCAGCACATTCTAAAGAGAAGGCAGTGATAACATACTTAAATATAACTGTTCTGAACGTTGGATTGATCGTGGCAGTCATATTTCTTGGCAATGTGGTGAGATATTGATATAATTATTTAATTTATAAAAAATCCCAAAAGAATACTTATTATTCACTACGTAAATTGTTTACCCATTTTTATTAGGACAATTAAAAACTAAAGCTCAGGTATTGAATAACACGTATATGTCTTGTTTCATAATACTTTTGCTACCAATCTAACCTTAAAGACTCAGCATTTTTACAAAAACATCATCGTTGGCCTAATAATCGATATTGTTATAAATATAGTAAACACACAGGTAATTTAGTTTAGCATAATATTAGTTCGTTAGTTAATCATAATAGACCATTTGTTCTAGATGTAATTATAGTTACTCGTAAGCTGTAACGTAATCATATAAATAAGTAATGTCATCGATAGGTCATTCTGTGTTTATATAAGTAACCAATGAATCAAATACACCATAATTTAATACATTATTTAACCTCTGCGACAACTAAGATGTAGTTCCATAATATACCATAAGGTTTGGATATGTATCCAAAAGAATATATTCATCCATTATACAATATAGCCACCACGTAGCCCAGAATTTAATCCGCTTGATTTTGGTGTATGGGGCGTATTAAAATAACGTGTCTATAAGAATCCCATAAACATTCGCCACCAACTATGAGAAGAAATGAATTCTGCAGCAGTTTCTTTAGAAACAATGATGCTATTTAATATGAGACAATCTTTTATGTAATATATCGACAAATGACTTAAAGAAAATGGTGGACATATCGAACACTTACTTTGACAAAAAGTTATGTTATTTAGTTTAACTATTTCCTAATTTGCTTTGTAAACAAAATGTTTTGATTACAACTTTAATTTAACATAAAACGTAAAATGTTTGATGTGCAATCCTATTATTCTGTTTTTGTCAAATTCTATTATTAATTATCCTGCTGATCTATTTATTTTATTTAATATTTCGTTAACTATTAACTTTAGTTAAAGATATTTTATACCAAAATTTAGATTTATTAATGTTTTTGTCTATTTTTCCTTCGTTGCCTGGAGTAATTGCCTTAAACCAGAATTATGCAGCTGATTTGTAAAATGCGATTATCACGAAAACTGTTAGGTTTTGAAGTTATTAAGAAGTATACCTTTTTTTTGTTAAAATAATATATCTTTAATATTTTTTGTCACAAATACAGGTAACTTGAAGAGCAAAAAAGTTAAGTGCAAATTTATGCCACATATGTGGCATATGTGGCGCCCTCTATCAGCTACATCAAAGTGTGCATCAAATTATAATTTCTTATATTTAAAAGTACCCAGTTGTAAATTTTTGTGCATAAATCTTTACAAACATAAAAGTTATAGCGAAAAATAGAATTTTAAATTTGCTCTTTAACACCCTGTATCTCTCTTAATATCAACATTTGATTAAAGCAATTTGGCTTAAATCGTAATATTTTAAAGTGTAGAATTTACGGTTTTCGTTTGTACAATTACTTAAGGACCACCCTGTATATAGGAACAGTTAGAATAAACAGAGTGCCAAACAGTAATATGCCAAAAGAGGCTGAATTAAAGCAGAACGGCCGAGGAGCTATGGTAGAGAAAGTCGCCATAATTGATGGTGATGGTACAAAAATTTTTGTTGTTACATGGTATGACAACAAATTAGTAAACATTTGATCAACATATGCTGGAAGTATGCCAACAGTTGAAAGTTAAACGGTTTTCGAAAAAGGACAAGACACATATTCCATGTCCAAAAGCTGTAATGATCTACAACAAGTATATGGGGGGAGTAAATCTCCTGGATTCAATGTTCGGATATTATAGGATCAAACTCACATCCAAAAAATAGTACATGCGTATATTTTTCCATATTATTGATTTGATGACTATAAATGCGTGGACTCTTAGGAGAAGTGACGATGAGCATAATAATTTAGCTCTGGCAAATTTCAAAATGGCAGTAGCAGAGTGTTTATGCACAGTTAATAAAGCTGGTTTTACTACAAAAAGGGGTCGTTCGTGTGGATCTATGGAAAATTTACAAAACAAGAAAAGAAGGGGTTCAGCAACCGATATTCCAACACAACCGGTGTAGTGAAAATCAAAAATATCCCTGATTCAACATCTTCTGTGTAATGTGTTTCTTTGCATAAACAAAGATAGAAATTGTTTTTACTCCTTTCACACTGAATAATTATTATAATTAGAAAGTAATAAACGTCATTTTTTATGAATTTTACCAGTTGAATCTTGTTTTAATGCATAGTGTGCCATATATGAAAAAAAAAAAAATACAAAAAACTAACCAAGTAAAGGATTAGGATTAGGATTCTTTTTATTTTTTTACCGTAATCTTTAAGTCAAGTTTGTAATCATACATTTTTTATAAAAAATAAAACAATCATGCAGTAAATGGTTAAATTAATTTGTGTATAAATATTGTTTGAGTTTTAGAATGGAAAGAAAATAAAAAAACTAATAATCGTAGTACTAGAAGTAATTGGCAACATTTTTTACTAAAGAAAGCAGTAATCCAATGGTGTACAAAATTCTATACCTGTTTTAAAATTGAATAGGTGGATAGGTAGACCAGGGGCGGGACATGCAAAGGGTAAAAATAATTGGGTACGAACTTTTATACTTTTTTTAATGAAATTCTATTTGCAGGTATAATCGGAGATGGCAAAACTACTATTTTTTAACAAAATAATAACCAAAGAGCAATCGTGGTTAAAGCAATTCAGGGACAAGCCCTGGAGATAAATAAAAAGAACTATCATCAAGTTGTAATAGCAAAGAAAAAACAGAGCAAATTAGAATCAAAGTGTAAGTAGTAAAAAATAGTTTTTTTATTTAATGTTAACATTACTTACCCCAATCCTCATTTATAAAGTGAGCTTGGATAAACTCCACTCCAGGCTCTAATACGCTAATGGTTTTGACTATTCGTGTATCATTTATTATATTAGAAAGCCTAAAATTAAAGAAAATCCTAATACTTGAAATATTTTTTTATAGGATTGTTATTATATAGCAAATCCGGTTCTGTACGAAAAATATAAAGCGGCCACTATACTGCTCGCGAAGTTGATCGAAGTTCAGCGAGTACGAGAGTGTAGACAGTGTGTCGGTTTTTCGCGTCCGAGTCAAAGCACCCGAAGTTTGAGTACGAAGTGTCACACTACATTATGTACTCGACTTCACGAATATGTAGAGAGTCACCTCGCCTCGATTAACTACACTTCGACACTTCGTCCGAAGAAATTCGATCGAGAGTGTAAAAGTAGACGGCTGTTTTATCGGTGCACCAAAACCTAGGGACAGTGTTTTCTCTGTTATTTACCGACAAAATGTCTCGAAATTTGGACACGTTATTCGAAATTATGTTGCCTTTAAAATAATGGTTTTACTTTTTTTATTATTTTGAAACTTCTGTTGAAAAATTGGATTATACTGTTTAACGTTCTATTATAACCAAACTTTTTACGCCCATCACTTGAAAGAGTTTTTTTTTTCTGTAATCGTTGATTTTTGTTTCACCTTTCTGTGTCCAGTACTAATCGAGAAAAGCGTGTTCCAACTTTGAAGAAAATTGCTAAAAAATACTAAAATCTAATAGTGAAACGTGTTACTCATCATTGGCGCTTAGTTTCATCGTTATTGCCTTCGTGGCGTCAAATCTCATGAACGTACGGTCAGTTAGTTCGTGTTAAAACTAATTTGAATGGAGAATAATGTATTTGTTGTCATTAAACTACCCGCCGGCCGGCGTCACTGAGTAAAGATGGTCTGGCGTAAGCACTGTAGAAAAGTAAGTGATACGCCCATTTCAAACCGCAGTGTGCTTGAACTGCTAAAACAGCCTTAACATGCGTATATCTTCTCCAAACTTTGATTAGTCATCGCTGGAGCTGTACGCATCTATAGCGTATTTCAGATATGCGATGCAGTGTACGAAGGATACAGCCATGCAAACTAACTGAGAATTTTCTTGACAATGTTGCCGTTCTTCACGGCAGCAACCGTACGAACAACATACAATCAGAGATTCTGAACAATTCCGTCACAAAATTAGATTTTTAGTAGATATGAGAAAAAATGGAATTTTAGTAATTACATGGATAGTCATAGTGAACAAAAGAAACAACAACAATACGCCATGGTTCAGAAAAGAAACAAAAGAGAAATTTAAAGATAAACGAGAGGCCGAGACGAAGTATAAAACATCAAATAATTCAGAATCTCGAGACACATATAGAAGAATACGACATGAAATAAAGCAACTGGTAAGAGGGGAGTTAGACAAGGATGTGTTCTGTCGCCTCTGCTGTTTAATCTTTACTCCGAGTTTCTATTTAATGAAGCATTGGAGGATTCCAAGGATGGAGTCAAGGTGAATGGCGTAAATATCAACAGTATCAGATACGCCGATGATACAGTGTTAATTGCGGATTCCGACTTAGGACTACAACGACTCATCGACAAGACCAACTCGACCTGTGAGCTATTTGGTATGAAAATGAACATTAAAAAAACCAAAGTGATGTCAATCCGAAAAAACCAAAACGTACCTCAACCTTGCACAATAAATGGGCACATTTTAGAACAGGTCAATAGATTTAAGTACCTGGGATGTTGGATCGATAGGTAGCAGCGTAAATCCTGACCTAGAAATAAGATCGAGAATAGAACAGGCCAGAAAATCTTTCGAAAAAATAAAAAAACTGCTTTGTGATTCTCGAATAAAACTCGAAATTCGACTACGTTTATCAAAATGCTACGTCTGGTCGACTCTTCTATATGCAGTTGAAACGTGGACCCTTAAAACATCAACCATAAATAAATTGGACGCCTTTGAAATGTGGATCTACCGGAGAATACTCAAAATTTCATGGACATCGCATACCTCAAACGAAGAAAAGCTGCATAAAATAGGCAAGGAAAGAGAACTTTTTAACACAGTAAAAGTTAGAAAAACATCATACCTAGGCCACATACTGAGAAATAATAAGTACCAATATGCCCAACTTATAGTGAAAGGAAAAATCGAGGGAAAGAGAGGCCTAGGAAGGAAAAGACTATCGTGGCTTAGAAACATCCGACAATGGACAGGGCTAAATTTTGAACAGCTAATAAGAACAGCTGAAGATAGAGAAGAGTTTAAAATTGTAGTAGCCAACCTCCATTGAGGAGAGGGCACTTTAAGAAGAATTGGTAAGAAGAACAAAAAATGAACACTGGGAACAGTTTACAAAAAGGATGAAAAGCGACTTCTACGGTACACAAAAATAAATATGGAGATTCATAAGAAACCAACGAAAAGAAATTGCAGAATTGAAGGAATATAATAACATACCAGCAAATAAATGGGTAAGATACCTGACGGAACTGTTTAAAGGAAAGGAAAATAATAATCAACACAATAACGTACCTGAATGAAGACACGAAATAGAAATCAGTTTTCAGGAAGTAGGGATAGCCATAAATTCATTCAAAAATAGAAAGTGTCAATATAAAAGTTACATTTTGATTTTAGTTAGACCATAAAGACCAAATAGACTTTCCTAAATTTGATCTTAAGTATTTCAGGCCTCGGTTCTTTTCTATTATTTTTTCTACCTTGTTTCCATTATAGATCCTTAAATCATCCTTTATTCCCTTCTTTATTTGTTTATTCAATTCTTTGAAACCATTGGTATTTCGCTTTCCTTCGCTTAGAAATGTGCGTCTCTTTTCCATCAACCGTTTTGTTCCTTCACTTATTCGGTCTTTTTTATTTTTCGTTTCCTTTGCAACAGTCAGTCCTGCTTTCAAGAGTTTTCGTTGCATTTCTTTATTAATTGTGTTCATGTCGGAATATTCTTGTTGATAATTAGGAAAGCTATAGATTAGGAAAGCTTATAATAATCTCATTGAAGGATAAAGATGGAAAAGAAATAAGAGAAAAGAACGAAATCCTAAAAGTTACTCAAACATTTTACCGTGATTTATATTCCTCAAACGAGAACCCAGATAACACTGCAAAGGAAGATCTTAAAAGAAAGATAACGAATGTCAACTTAGAAATACTCCCTAACATAGAATCCTTCGAAATAAAACAAGCTATGGCACAACTAAAGAATAATAGGGCTCCGGGCCCAGATGGAATACTTGTAGAAATGTTGAAGGAGGGGAGTGAAATTATTCTCGAAGAATTGAAAAATTTTTACAACGAATGTCTTCATAGAGGAGAAGTCCCAGATGATTGGAATGAAAGTTTGACAATACTTCTCTTCAACAAAAAGGGAGACAGGGGAGATCTGAAGAACTATAGGCCAATCTCCCTGCTATCCCAAATGTACAAACTGTTTATGAGAGTAATAACTAACAGGTTAACGTCGAAGCTCGATAGCTATCAACCGGTAGAGCAGACAGGATTCCGAAAGAGTTACAGTACAGCGGATCATCTTCTTACAGTCAGAACTCTAATAGAGAAAGCCAATGAATATCACTTGAACTTATACATTGGCTTCGTTGATTATGAAAAGGCGTAGAACTTTGGGCAATAGAGAGAGCTATGAACAACTGCAGGATAAACTCCCGATACAAAATGCTCATACATAATATTTACAAGAAAGCTACAATGAAAATACAAATAGATGCGAAAACCAAAGCTATACCAATCAACAGAGGAGTTCGCCAGAGAGATGTTCTCTCACCAAAGCTATTCACACTTGGACTGGAAGACGTGTTTAAAGACATTAACTTGGCAGATAAAGGAATAAATGTTAATGGAAGAAAACTGAGCCATTGTAATATTCGCTACAAGTTTCGAAGAACTACAGACCATGATGACGCAACTATTTCAAGCTTCGGAAAAAGTAGGTCTTAAGATGAACTTGGAAAAAACAAAAATAATGACAAATGCACCGAACATTAGAGAAATAACGTTGAACGACATAAATTTAGAAACAGTAAGCGAATACATGTACCTGGGACAGATATTGAAAGTTAACAAAGAAAATCAAACTGCCGAAATTACGAGAAGAATAAGGTTAGCGTGTCCAGGATTTGAAAAACTGAGTTGAATCTTGAAAAGCACTAAAATCGAACAATATTTGAAAACCAGAATTTACGATCAGTGTATCCTCCCTATACTGACGTATGGTTCACAGACGTGGACACTCACCAAATCTAATATGGATAAAAAAATAGTAAAAGCACAAAGAGCGATGGAAAGATCAATGCTCTGGGTGAGACTTATAGACAAAAAAACAAACAAATGGATTAGAAGCAAAACCAAAGTAAAAGACAGGAGAACATGCTGTCAAATTAAAATGGAGCTTCGCAGGATACAATGCCCGACTAAAGGATAAAAGATGGAACCACGAAATACAACAATGAAGACCATGGTTACGAAAGAGACGCAGAGGAAGACCACGAATGAGATGGGCTGATGAAGCAAGTGGCGTAAAATAGAAGATACCGGATTGATTTGGGGAAGGCCTATGTCCAAAGTTGGATTACTTAAGACTGAAGAAGAAAGCCCAATTAAACACAAAAACAATAGTCGCATAAAAGATTAAAATTGAATTAAAAAAAACATAGATAAACGAACAAAACTACTCAAAAACACATAAAACTAACGCAATCACAATATACAGGATGAGATGTAAACATTTATAATGCCTAATGGCTCTTAGCTCGGTTCAATTTGATACCGCTGTGGTATTATCCCTAAAATATTACAATTCATATAAAGAATAAGTTAAAAGGAAAGTGTAACATATTTCGCATTTGTTTATATAAAATATGTTTTTAATAAATCAAATCGAGTACATATTACATATACCAGAAACAGCCTCGGTTGATCATGGATCGCGACTTTGTTGTTGTCGTACGCTGATAAAACAAACATGACCCACTTATGAACGACTGCTGATATAGCAAGGACTATTATAAAAGAGACAACAATTATTATCTCGAAGATCAGAACTAAATTAACGTCAAGATGGATAGTCGATATACCACGTATTGGCGCAACATCAACTAAGTACTAATTACATTTAGGATAAGTAATATTGTAAGAGTGTACAGTAGTGTTTTAAATAAACTTGTCATCTAATACAATAACCACGTTATTTACCATACCGCATTGGCGCTGCGATCTTAATCCGAATAGTCAACACTAATGTTATAAAAACACTTCTTTACTCACCACTTCGTGACTGAAAGTAATCGAAAGTAAGTGACGCTCACATGTTAGTGACTCAAATTGAATAAAATAAATTCAAAACGAAATAAAGTTATGTACTTACTGATACTTTTTGTGCACTAGGATTTGATTCAAGTTATTGCCCACTAGCAAATTGAACACGGACGAGGAGTTCATTGTCGATTTTTGGCGTAGATCGTCGACGTTTATTAATTCTATAGTCAATTGTAAACCGTAATCGTTTGGTTCCAGGCTCATCATAAAAATAGGCAAATGTTTCACTTCTTCGATGAGATAGTTACCAAAAGGTGGCTTTCTTTTTATAATCTGAAATCCCAGTAAATGTAAGCACAACAAGAAAAAAAAATCGGTTGACAAAAAAATAATAAAGTAAAATAACAGTGGAGTAAAAAAGAAATAAAAATAAACTAAAAAATCCGAAATATGAGGAACGACTGAGGAGACAACAAATGAAAAAAAAACCAATGAAAGATATAAAAAAAAATGAGAAAAAAATGAAAATGAACGCAAAAAAGAGTAATTTAAAAGGAAATAAAAGAAAAAGCAAAAAAGGGACGAAAAAAGAGAAAAACCCGATTGGACAAAGGGCGAGGATAATAAAATAAGGAAAAAATAAGCTCAAAATGATCTCACCAGCTCTAAATCGCGTGCGCTAGATTCCAGGATCTTTCCAAAAGTATCTTTCCCGGCGTTCGCTAGTTGGGTAGCAAAAGTACTACCGATTCCGGTCAGCTGCTTACTGATAAACGGAGAATTTTCCCACAATTTGGCTGTCAGGCATTTTCCGAATATTATGGCATTGAGCAGAGCCATGTAGCAATTATCCTTCCGCATCAAAATATAATCTATTAAACCTGAAAAGTAATAATAAGATTATAAACTGTACATCAACATCAATTTTTTTTCGATTGTTTTATTTGCGTTTATATAGAAAATATTAGAAATAGCTGTCTAATTAATTAAAGCATTAAAAAAGTGAAATGTATACGAGCCCCTTCATATATCAGTTGGCCCAACGTTAGATTGATAAGAAAATTAAATTTTAGAGAACAAAAATAAAAGCGCAGCGTAAATTTTAGAAGTTTTAATGAATCTAACAACATTTTTGAATTTACTAATTATAGAAAATATTTTATAAGGTATTGATTGAACAGAATAATATAGATAGAACAAAGTAATATTAACAAAAAAAAATGTGAGAGTTTACCACTGAGTTACATCCCTTTTATTTTTAATGACATTCACATGATTCTTCGAGGCATAGTTTTTACCAAGTTCTGACAAAATTCTAATGTAAACGAATCCCATATTCCTTTTTTTTTTTCTTCAATTCGTTGACGGACCTGGCAGGATGTTTTCTCAAAGCTTTTTTCATTTCGCGCCACAAAGTCTCTATCGGAGATAAGTAGGGACTGTTAGAAACCTATTCTAGAAGTTTTATTATGGTCTTTAATCCATTTTAAACTCTTTTTTGAGGTATGACAACCTGCACCGTCCTCTTGGAAGACAAAATCTTCCGCTGATGTTAAATGGTGTTCCACAATCGGTAAAAGAGATTCTTCTAAAATATTCAAATATTTGTCTGTGTTTACAATCCCATTGATAAAATCTTCATTTTTCCTGCGAATGACGCGACTCCTACTGTCTCCAACACACACTTCAAATCTGGTCTCATCACTCCATTGTATTGAATCCCATTACGACTGAGTCCAATCTTTATGCTCTTTTAACCATCTTAATCTATTTTGATAGATTTTGATTTAGAAACGTGTCTTCCAATAACGTCACTCTATAAAACGCTTAACTCCATATAATTTACTCGTCGATTTTTCACTATAATGCGTCTTAATGCCCTTAGATCTGCTTCGGTTATTTTACTTTTTCTTACATTTCTAGGTTTTGTGACGACCGAACCTGTAGTTTTGTATCTTCTGACTATATTTGTTACACTATAGCGTGACAATTGCAACATATTTGCGAGTTCCGAATTGGATTTGCCAGAATTAAAAAATCTAATAATGATTGAACAAATTTTGTCATCGATAACTTTACCTCGACTCATTGTACAATCCACTAACGGCAAAAAGCTTTACAATACTACAAAATACATTTTACAGTAACTGACATTATTATTGTTTTGATGTCATTTTTCCATAGCTCCTCTGAATTTACCGTAATTATGAAAAAATCAACGTATGTTGACATAAGTCAATGCATAGTCAGGGTTTAGTGAAATTTTTTTTTATTGTTGAAAATAAATACAAAACCATAAGGGTAATGTTTTTAATAAATATTAATAAAAATGAAATATTAATTAATATGGGAACTTATAAAAACATGCAGAGTATAATTTGTTTATGGTAATCTACTTAAACTGCAAATTCCATAGGTGGGCCAACTGATATGGGAAGAAGCTCGCTTGGGAGTGAAAATACGCACAATCAACTTTACGTAATTATCAACATAAATAATTTATTGAAATAAGCACTTACCCTTTATTGTTGCAATTAAAGTTGTAATAGAAGGTATTTCAAATGGAGTCGCGAAAATTTCTTGGAACAATAAAGCCTAAGCTAACAAAGCAGTGGCGTTTCAAAAAATATTTACGATTTAAATCAAATTGTTAAAGATAGGTAAACACAATGTATTAAACAATAATATTAGATTATATATGGCAATATTGAAATACCCTCTAGAAAGCGTGTTTGCTGTACTCGTGGCAAGCAAAATTGATGTACCGCGGAGAATAATTAACTTTATTATACTTTATTATCTTATAACGGAGTCTATTTATCGAACGGCGCGTATTCACCTCGCTTACGCAAAAGTTAAAAGGTCTAAGTCAAGAAACCGCAAAAACACTTAGGAATATATTGATAAAATTCAAATATATGATTCGGGGTTAAAGTTAACACATTATGTTTAAGTATGTTTTATGTATATTCGAATTTATTGTTGCGGTTATCAAAAATCCTTTCATCCTGTTATAAAATATGTATAAATTGCCAATTTTAACGTGGAAAATTTATAGAAGATAAACAACAAGAAATAAGTAACGTTTTTTCGAGTACTTACATTTTATAATACGCTGTGCACTTCGTAGAATCTGATATGATTCTGTCTGTATATTTACGTCTGTGATTTCTAGGTTTCCCAACACCGCTTGAATGATGCTAAAATTTAAAAAAATATCGCAGTTACAGAAACGCGAGGCCGCATAGTTTGCTGAAAGTTTTATCAAAAAACTAAGTAATTCTCCGGGTTTATATATAATAATATAAGGAATTTTAAAATTTATATCAAAAGTTTCAAAACAAAAAGGTATAAAATCTGCAAAACACATATTACTACGAGAGTGTGTTGATGCGAAAATGAAGAAACTCTTTGATCAAGAAATAGAGAACAACAAAAGTTCTGGAAAAAGAAAAATTGATCACATTTATGTCAAAACATTCCGTAAAATATCAAAACTTCACGTAAACTGTACGCCTTACATCAAGCGTCACGCTTCACGTAAATGTAACGTTTTATGTTTCAAGGAATATACCACGTTTCACGTCAACTGTCAACTACAATATTATTTAACCTGTCATTAGAGATTGTTCTATGACAGCAAAAATGACACTAAAGGAATCATATAAGTACATGAATCGACAAGATTAGAAGAACAAAAGTAGACCTGTAGAAAATGTTTAGAAATAATGACGTGTTGTCACATAAAATGTCAAAACGTCACTAAAAATGTCACGTTTCTCCTTGGAATTTACGTAAAATGTTACATATAATAAAACGTCTCATGTCAAATGTCACGTTTTATCAGTGGCGGATTCAGAAATTTTTGTCGGGGAGGGGGGGGGATCCATGGGTCTTGAGGGTGATTTTGATATAGGGTTTTTTGCCCCTTTACGATTAATATGATCTGTGCTTTATGTAAGGGAACCATTTTCTCAATAATTATTTTAAGCGATATATTAAACCAATGAGAAGTTATTAAACCCAAATACCATGCATGTGCAAAGAAGGGTACAACATTAAGGGGCCTTAAACTTAAACAAAAAAAAATTTAAACCCACATACTCTATGACAGTAAAATCGAGTAGTTATTAAAATATAAATACTGAAAAATCAAGGACTGTCAAGTTAAACTAAGTTTTTTAAAGACAATTAATTTAAACCCACCTATCCTATAGCTACAAAATCAAGAACAAACCAAGGATAAATAAGTATAAACTAAAGTTAAGTAATTTAAATGCAATAACTCAATGTAAGTGTAAACATTATTGAATGTATTAAACATTCCCAATAAACTCTATCTTATCTTTAGATATCCGATATTAATTTGTAAAAACATTCATTTATTTCATATTACTATACGAAGTGGAAACATGGACTCTCGGAAATACAAGTATGAGGCGTATAGAATCCTTTGAAATGTGTGTTTTTCGAAGAATGCTGAAGATTTCGTAGACAGAGCACGTGGCCAACAACGAGGTGCTGAGAAGAATAAGGTCTGAGAGAGAACTCTTAAATATTGTAAATAACAGAAAAACGAGTTTTCTAGGACATATGCTAAACCAGTTAACATTTCCTCTGAAGTTCTATTTCTAAGCTAAGTTTTTAGACGCTTAAGCGTAGAAAAACTACGCTCTGCTGTTGCTGCACTGACTGGAAGTGTAATTAATATTTGCAGAAATATTCTGATATTTGGAGACATATGAATATCGCAGTTTTCTAATACTTCTAAAATAGAATCAGGAAGCCATTATTTTTCACGACTCTTTTCCACTTTTGAATCCACAGTGAAAACTCTTGTTTTGCTTTGGAATATGCAGTAGATGGTCCAATATTATCCTGGAAGGTGTCAACAATTTTTTTTTAATGCAACTTTATCTTCTGGTGTGTTATCAGTTTTAGGTAAAACAACTCGGAGATTAAATATATTCATAACTTTCGAAAGTGAAAGGTGAAAGTCGTTCTTCTAAATCAGTTAAGATATTGTCTAAAAGGCGTAAATAAAAAGATCTTCCGAAATATTCTTCGTAAGAGTTAGCAGGTTGGTTTTGACGACAGGTTTGACGAGAAACTATACGAGGCATCTTCAATTCAATGTCTAGTTGTTCAGCTATTTCCTTTACTTCATAGTAAAGTTGGCTAAAAACAGATTCAGCATTTGATCTTTTATTTTGAAGAATGCATTTAGTGTCCTCTATTGCCTCAGTAGCCTTCTTCAAATCTAATTTTGGTGACTGAAGAAGACGACTAAGTGATACAGTTGTACCTAAAACATCACTAAGACAAACTACTGAAATGAGAACTTCTGGGCTCCTAATAGTTTACATTAATGAAAATGCATCAGCTGATGCATTTTACTGTCCTTTCACGTAGAAATTGTTTCAAGAGCGTTGTATATTTTGATGATTGATTTACCCTGGAACTAAAGATAATAATCGAACAATTCTCTGGCACTCAAATGACGAATTGACAAAATTTGAAAATCGCGAAAGTCGGAGTAGCGTTAGTCGAGGTATTCAGAATTGCTTATTTTTTTAAAGAGCAATGTAAAAAGGCTTCCGCATAATTCTGCACTTACCGCTAAAATAAATTAGATTGAACCATTTCAACCCTTGACTTCCTGCTTATAGGATTGATGGGTTTTAAATTGTTTTTTTAGGTTTATTTGATTGATATTTAATTTTGTTTGAGGGGGGGGGGTGGTCATGACCCCCGTGACCCCCCTTGGATCCGCCACTGTTTTATGTAAAAATGTCACGTAATATGTCACGATCCACGTTACGTGTGACCTGGAACTGTGTCTATAAAACATTAAACCTATCTAGAATTTATTTTGATAGCAGAATATATACTGTAAGAATCATATAGTACAAGAATCGATACAATCTCAAGATCAAAAGAAGAAGAGCGACTACTTACCTACTTCAAAACTATTCTAAACTTGTAATATACCGATAATTAAGTAATTTTTGGTTTCTCTATTTCGTAAATTATTAAGGGCCGATTGTTCGAACGTTAATCAAAACTTGATTGTAATCAAATATTTAATTAAAATCAAATACGTCACATTTTGAGGTTATGTTGACTGATTTATTTTGTTCAATTTTATTATTTTACGTTTTAATTTAAAATAAACCATAATTAAACTCTTTCTGATGTTTTGACAGCTACTGTGACGTATTTGATTGTAATTAAATATTTGATTACAATGCAGTTTTGATTAGCGTTCGAACAATCGGCCATAAGAATAATATAAATAAGTAAAATTAAAAATATTTTTCAATCATTAACTTACCAGTTGACTTTCATGTCGCAAGTTTTGATCTTTCCGTTCAAAGGAAACCGGATGGTCTGCTTTTTGGCATTTTTATTTAACAAGTTCAAAGTTTTCTTGTCATTTACTCTTAACCGCATATCGGCGAATTCTTCGCATTTAGATATCATAGTCAGGATTTGTATAAAAACTTCTTTACCCGATATCTAAAATTTTTTCGATTAAATTCGATAAAATGTAAGGTAATGTACATGATATATTTTTTCATTACAAAGTTTAGTATCTTAAATTATGACACAAAGGACAAATGATTGGAAAACATCGTTGTAATCTAATACTTATTCATGAGGGTCTTCACGAAAATCAGTCTTTCACTATTGACTTTCACATTGGATAAATTTTGATTTTTGGTTTAAATTTTTTAAATCTCACAATCCAATCCAATTGAACCGGCTGTTCACACACAGATGAAAATGTTAATATTGACGGTGATCACCAATTCGCTGAGGAATATTTATTGCCTATGTTCCGTAACAGCAATATTTAATATTTTTATTTTATTTTGTATCATATCATTATATCACACTGTATATTAGTTTAAGATTTATAAAATTCTTTTGTACCATCTAATAATCTGTACGGCGCCGATAGCTTGCATTCAAATAACTTTCTAGACATAAGCTTCTAAAGTCGTCAAATAATCATAACAATGAAAGGATTAATAATTTCCAAATTATCGGTTTGAGTCATTCGAAAATTCCCAACATTAACGAAAGTTGAAAAATACCCTTCTCAGGTAATTTTACCAATGAAAAGAAAGTCGAAGGTATTTTAAATGTAAACATATTCTTTATATACGTCGAGGGTCAGGAGGGGGCGATTTCTGAATTTAAGAAACGATTTACGAGCGTAGTGATTCAAGTGGATGAGTGAACATCAGTTCGAATCAAGCATTGGATGAGCGCTAGGCTCCTGTCCGCACTAGCCGCACCTCAGAAGGTTTAACACAGTCGGTATATTAATAAGTTTACTCAGTTCGTGTCAATATTGTATCACCGACAAATTATCTAGTCTTTTGCACATAGATTCAAACTAAAATTCAAACTAAATTTCAATCATAAATCAGCTATCGTAAGCAAGTTATCGGCGTCCAAAATACGTTCTTGTAATTGTTTAATAGACTTGTTAAAACGTTCTTTGCGAAACTTTCATTTCTCCCAGTTTTCTGACAGGTCCTTCAAAGAAGTATACAAAGTGAGTCTATTTCCCTAAGGACAAAACTTGTTTCCCAAGGGAAAAAACCAGCGACCTATGACTGGTGCGCGATACAAAAGCATCAGGACGAGGTGTAAGGACAAACACACCTGCATCTTCGCTCAGCCTGCACATCAAGCTTTAACTAAGATCATAACAACATTATTCTTTAATTATTCAAACTAGGAAGATACTTAAACAAAATTAAAGAACATACCTGAGTGAACATCTTCATAGTTTCGAAATCGACATAATATCTCGCCATTAAACTGCCCGTCATTGTTGGAGCCACGTTGATGTTTTCGTCCATAATAATCATCCCTGCACGTACCAGTTTGTTTAAATCTATCTGGAACATTTCTGGAAAGTACAAGGTGATTGTCCATTACGTTCTTACATATTAGATGAGCAATATCCTTTAATTTTTAATCAAATATGTTTAGGTAATGCAAAATGTGCAATAATTAATTCGTTGCACTACCCCCACACTCAGTCTCCTCAATCCGCTAGACTGCTGTTAGACCAGTAAAGAAAAGAAAAACAGTAAAATATCGTAATTAAAAAATTATCGATTCCACGTACAAATCCTATACAGGTTTTTAAATGTTCTAAACGTTATATGAGGTATATCTGATAACAAGTCCTTGAAGAGGTACATCTGGTTTTGCTTTGTTTTTTTAAACAATCATTAGAAGTGCCTATAAAACCTTTCTTTTTATACAGAAGATATTTGCGTATTATTACCAATGGCGTATATTATATTACATGTCATTGATTATTACTAATATCCGTTGATAAGTATTTATAATATATATAATATATTATAAATACTATATTAATATTATATTATAGTATATAATGTAATATTTTCGAGTATTTTATATGGTCGCCGAGTGCATATTCAGAGGAGCTTTTTGGCGAATATCAAAGTGTTTTAGGCCTGGTCGATCAATAACAGACCAAATCTTTGTGCTAAGGCAAATACTGGAAAAAACCAATGAATTTAATATCGACATATACCATCCTTTCGTAGATTTTAAATCGGCCTATGATAGTGTCCTAAGAAATAAATTGTATAAAGCCATGGATGAATTCGACATCCCCGATAAACTGATAAGATTGGTTAAGGCTACAATGCGTAAAGTTGTTTGCAAAGTCGAAATACAAGGCGAACAATCACAGGCATTTGAAACGCATGTTGGGCTGCGACAGGGAGATGCGCTGGCGTGTCTCCTTTTCAACATAGCTCTGGAAAAAGCGGTCAGGGATGCCCAAATAGACAACAGAAGAAACATTTTTAATAAATCATCCCAAATTTTGTCATATGCAGATGATGTTGACCTAGTTGCCCGCACAACACGCAAGCTAGAAGAAATGCATACATTCTTGTCAACCAAGCGAAAGATCAAGCGAAGAATAATCCTAGCAAACAAATGGTATTTTGGATTAAGTAGACATATGAGAAGCAGAAACTTAAGCCAAAAATAACCATATACAAAAGCCTTATACAACCAGTGTTGATATATTGGTCGGAGACATGGACCATTTCCAAGGCAGATGAAAACCTCCTGCTTATATTTGAACCAAGGATCCTGAGAAGAATATTCGGTGGCATCTCTGAAAATGGTGTTTGGAGAAGGAGGTACAACTACGAGATATATCACAGATATAAACATATATTTGGTGGTAAAGACGTAGTATCCTTTATAAAAATAGAAAGACTAAGATGGGCAGGTCATCTGGCAAGATCGTAGCACAACAACCCTCCTAGAAGAATCCTTATGTCACAACCTGTGGGAAGTAGAAGTAGGGGTAGGCAAAAACTCAGATGGAGGGATGGTGTAGATGAGGATGGTAGAAAAATAGGCGCAACAAACTGGCAACAATTGGTAATGGATAGAACTGACTAGCGTAATATACTTGGGAAGGTCGAGGTTCTTTTATAGGGCTGTAGCACCAATGATGATGATGAATGCCCTAGTTTACTCCGAAGTATTTTTTAACAAAAATTAAAAGTGATATTTTAGTACTTTGCATATCTACTTTGAATATAAATTATCCTGAACATGGTAGTATTTATTTCAGGAAAAAATTATTAAACAAGTAGGTTAAAAATATTTACGTTAAATAACATTATGCAAGAATACTATTTATTAAAAAAAATATAACAAAATATGCAAAACTATGAACAACGGGTTAATGACACATATATTTATTTTATACCTAAAATTTAGCTAAGTGTAACCTTATGGGGAACACCAGTGCAGTTTACCGTGCCTTTTTCTACAACGAAACGTTTTCTGCGAATTCCGTTAATCGTTTAGACGTGCAAGTTGGTTGAATGTATTGTAATAAATTGTGCGTGTTTTAAATATATTCGTAAAAATAACAACAAAGTATATCTTACCTAATAATTTTCGGTCCAATTGATCTTTCGTATAGTTGAGCGACAATCCGTAGTGTCGCGGATTCGCCCGCGCCCGTACATACAGAAAGGTGGAAGCCAGCCATTGCAAAGCCACGTCCAAGCCTGTGATAGTGCCCAAGACTACCTCGGCGTTTAGATGCTCAGTGAGATGCCTGTGTAGGTTGGATTCTATCGGTTCGGTGGAGCTCAACATTTTTTCGATCTTATCCTGGGAAGCGAAGTCGTTTGTGTGATTAAAGCAATAATTATAAACAAATAAGAACGAACAATATTAAACAAAATGAGAGAAAAGAGCAGAATCTTAGTGACATACCTTGTCATCATTCGTTGTTAAAATTAAAGCAGTGGCGCTGGTGTCAAACTGAGGTCTTCCAGCTCTTCCGATCATCTGATGAATGGCAGTGGCGCTATAGTCTTGAAAACCTCTATTGGTATAGCATTTGGTCGATTTAATGATTACCAAGTGTGCGGGAAGGTTGACGCCCATGGCTAAAGTGCTGGTGGCGATCATGATAGGCAAATCGCCTCCCCGGAAGATTTCTTCTACTATGTGTCTGGTGCATGGATCCATTCCTAAATGGTATTTGACTTTAGTTACAGAAAACGACATTTACGCTGCAGGGATTTTAACCTCCCATATACGCCACTGAATGAATATAATGTTCGATAGTTAAGACCGTCAAGGGTAGTCGGTGACTCAATATAATCTCATTTTAAATAACGTTTGGCATAAATTAGAGTTAAATTCATAAATGTTTTTAACTTAATAGGTCAACAATGGTGAATTTTTGTTATATATCTTTTAAAATGGCCATTTTTGTGCAATTGGTTAAATAAATCGTGCAAATGAGACAATGGTGGACGAAAGTCTGTCCGAATAGCACATGACGATAATGAACACCATGCAGATACGCCACTGAATGGAGTACAAGCTTTCGATATTTTCCCCGGTCAAGGGAGTCTGCTAAATTACTATATTCTCACAATAAATGCTGTTTGGCCTTCCAATTACCACATTTTTCATAAGTTTAGTAAAAGTCAGTCTTGAAATGGTTCCAAATACAAAAGAACTGAACGTCACAAGTATTATAAACCCAAGTAGACTCCCAATATCGGTAAAAACACACTTATTGGTACTAAATTATTAATTGTTTATAAAAATAAACTAACATGTTATGTCAAACATTAAATTTAAATGTGTAAGACAAAAGGTACTCGCCTGCATGATGGACTCCAATACCGTTTTTTATCATTTCTTTGATCTTTAAATCAGAAATCGGCTGTGAAAGTTGTTGTAACTTCTCTATCTGACTAAAATCCAACTTGATATTGAGAGTCTGCAGTAAATGTTTGGCTGTCATCTCCACGCTTTTTCTCGTACTACAGAAAATCTAACGAAATAATGACTTATAGTAAAATACTGACGGTTTATGTGTGTAGTGACTTACTAGGGCCGGTTTTCCTTCGGAATATTGTATCAGTAATGACTGCAATCGATAGTTTAATGAAAGATCAAACTTAAAGTGGTGGTTTTGGTGTGAGTTGAAACCGAGAATGATTTTATTCAAATGTACGGGTCGTATCTCGTCTGGAAATCTATAAATAAACACAAGAAGATGCTATAAACGCAGCAACAATAAAGTTATATGTTAAAGAGTTCTTAGGAAGAGAAAGTGGGGAAATACAGTGCACATAAGAGACAAAAGGTAATTAAAAGCAACTTAAACTTGATTTTAAAGGTGATATTTGCACCCGCTTTGTGGAACTATTCAAAACTACTTAATTTTGTTACACTAGACTGCTAGAGCATTTCCGTAATATTCAATACCTACCCCGTAGGGTAATTTTATGTTAGTGACTGGTATCTAAGATGTGGATCCAAGAATCACCGGAACAAGTGTTGTATAAGAACGTTAAATTGATTAATATCTCTCTCTTGATTTTTCCCGCTGGCGGTATTCCCCCTTCTACCAACAACCGCAAAAACAACAATTGACAGGAAAGATTACAATTAATTATAATATAATACATAACTTACCGAAAATATTTAGTGCTTCCTATCCATTCTGCGATATCCTCAACGTTGCCAATCGTCGCAGAAACGGCGATAAATCTTATTTTACAGTTTTCAATATCATTAATTGATATAGAATTCTGTACCGTCTTCATTCTGGTGACCTAAATATAAAGGTGGCCGATTAAACTGTTTAAATACTAAAAACCATTAGTCATAATGAGTCTCCGATAATTCCCACGACAGAAAGAACTTCTTTTTGTGTTTTTCAAACATCTTAAAGACCACTTATCTATCAATATTATCATATTATACGAGAAGAAATAATAAAAACATCATTCATGAGACTTTTCGTAGCCTTTAGTATATTAGAGAACATTATAAAACACTAATAACATGCTTCTACTTACAATAACCTCTAATGTTGACCCGCGATCTTCCTCATTCAGTAAATGAACTTCATCGATCATAAACAATTTTACTATTCTAACCATACTCTCGTTATCCTTCCATTTCCTGGTCAAACTGTCCCATTTCTCTGGCGTAGAAATGATCAAGTTGTGATGAACTAAGTTACGAAAGTCGACGTTTTCAGAATCTCCTGTTACACAGATACAATTGATACCGTAACGAGAAAATTTGTTGTTCCAATCTACGAGCCGCTCCTGACAAAGGGACTTTATAGGAGATACTAGGAATTTAATAAAATAGAGATATAAATAAATATACTCATAATTGTATTTAAATAAACGATGATTATTTTACTTACTGTAAACTATTTTAAATCCTAAAGTATCGTTTTCATTTTGCATTAACAACCTAACTATTGCTAACTCAAAAATCGTTGTTTTCCCCGAACCTGTAGGCGAAGAAACAACGATGGAATCATCTACAAACAAGTATTATTCAAGACATATTCTATACTATTTATAACATATACAGCATATTACAAAAAACAATGGAAAGAAGGTAATAAATATCAAAATACGTACCGGAATATATAATGTCGTCTAAAACTTCCGACTGTACAAAATTAAAATGTACATATTGGGAAAATATTTTTCTAAAATGTTGAGGAATCTCTTCAACGCTGCGAAAGTTTTGTAGCGCCATTTATTTAAGTAATAAATTTTATAAATTAAACAATATTCAGCTGCATACGGTGCAATTTGTTTTTAAAATATATAGAAACGATTCCAAATACTTTTCAAATTGAATTCTGACAAAAATTTTATTTATTTTGACGTAACGCACAGACAATGTGGGAAATATTGCAAAACGAAAATTACTACAGAATTTTTATTTAAAACAGTTTCCAATAAAGCTTAAATTTATCAAACAAATTAAAAATAAGTATTGCTTTAATGTATAAAAAAATTAAATAAATTAAATAATAATGATTTAGCAAAAGAGTTAAATATTAATAAAAGATAATACTCTTCTTCATAGGCAACCAAACATACAACAGTCCATTAAATGTATTTTTAATTTACTTAAAAACAAAGTATTAAACGATTTATTAAATTTTATTATTTTATATTACTAAAAACTCCTTATACAATTTGCGTATTTTTATTAATGGACAACTAATACTTTTTTATTAATTCTAACAGACAAAACTTTAAAAATTTTTGTAAAAAAGTTTATGAATTACAGCCTGTAGATTAAACGTATTTTCAATTAAAATTCTTTTTTGTTTTTAAATTTTACATATAATACATTAAAATGTATTCTATTACAAATAAATACATTACAGCCCAACAAATCTTCATGAAAGTAAATATAAGTTTAGATAATATAAGCTCATTATAAAGAAATTATCTACTAAATATAGGGATACTAATTTAAATTAAATGTAGATTATTTTTAAATTTGTTGATATTTACAATATCTAATGCAGTAGAAACAGAAAAAAATGTAATATAATTACTTATATAGGCAACCCAACATACAAATATGCCCATCAAATGTTGCATAGTATACCAGAACTTGGATAAACCAGAGATTTATGTAAGAGAGTACATATTACTCTTATACATATCTCTGGGATAAACACAGTAATATCAAAGAATATAGACGCTATATAAGCGTCTATATTCTTTGGTAATATCAAAGCGTCTATATTCTTTGGTAATATTATAGGAAGTCTGTCACCGTGTAAATAAATCTTTAATAAACGTTTAAAATAAATTTAAATTAGAAAAATATCTACTTAATATTGTTGATACGTTGTTAATGAATATTTATTGTTTTCTGACGTTTTAATATTATATCTGACATAATCTATAGATAGAACAATAGCAACAGGAAATTTTGGGTAACATGATAAAAAAAAATAAATATTCGTAACATTTATTATAATTAATCCTTTTCTCGTCATGAACCAAATTATAACAAAATAGGAACACATTTTCGAAAGTATATCTATTATGAGTTAAAGTTAAGCGAATTTTCACTTAAATAAATAATATAAAAGTAGGTACCGCTAGCTCTGACAGACATGTCATAAATAAAGGTTTTTGAAAATAATATTGAACAGTTCCCATTAAAAATTTGCTCCCCAGTAAACATGTTAGAGACGTTAAAAAAGTTGTCAATTTCTGAAAGATGTTCCAAAAATTCAAGTATTTTTGGTTTTTGTATTGGGCAGGTGATCGGAAAAGGAGCCTACAGCAAAGTCTGTCTAGCTACTCGCTGTGGTTAGTATCCATATTTAAACTTTACTAAAAAAAAGAGCAAAAAAGTATTTTCTGATATTGGAACAGTATAAGACGAGACTAAAAACCAGTAGGGAAAAAAATAGGAGGACCACTTTAAAAAACTGCTGAAATAAACTTTTTATTCGGATGTGATAAAATTATAATATGAAATAAAAAATACATAAAACGCGGAAATATGAAAGCAGGATCTTTCTCTGTAAATATTAATGACTGCAGTTTTGTTTTAGGCACTAATCAGAAATCAGCATGTAAGATAATAAACAGGAACAACCCACGTGAAGAATTTATCAATAAATTTGTTAACAGGGAGCTGGACATTATCCGAATGGTCAAGCATCGGAATATAGTAAAAGTGATTAAAATTGTTGAGGCTCCGAGTAAAATTTATGTTTTTATGGAGTTTTGTAGGTTGGGCGATATTTTGGAATATATTAAAGACAATGGACCCTTTACGGAACAAAAAACTAAGGTATTGTTTAAGCAGGTAAGTCTATAACGAAACTATTTATAACCAGAAGACAAATAAGTATGCATATATGTATATACAAACGTAAAACACCTAGCGGAGACTTGCAAAATACCTTATGGGACATGTAAAGCTTTTTGAAAATACTTTCTCCCCAGATGAGACACTTGGTACTTTCTTTTTCTTAAGTATTTATTTGTAAACTTCCACTACTTGATATCGTTAACGTGAAAAGTTGTATTCACATCAAGACTCTTTTTATGTTTTTTTCTTTGTTCAAGCTGTTTGGTTTGGTTTTTTTCTGGCTGGTTGCATTTTCTTTTCTTTTTTCTCGGCTGCCTTTGTGATCTTCTCGCGTAATTCCTTAAACCTCTTTAGTCAAAATCTCACTCTTTTCTTTTCGTCACTTTCTTTGAATAATTTTCTTCCTGAAAACATCTCCGGCTTTTCATTAGCTCATTTCTTTTGTAGGGTAAAAAAGAAACAAGGCAGAGTTGCAATTTATGTAAAAGCAAATCTTACGTATTCTCCTCTTAATCTAAATGAATATAATGTAGAGCAGAGTTTTGTGCAATTTATGTATCTTCAATAAAAACCAATATTTTAACTGTATACAGATCGGGTAAGGGTGACTTTGACTTGTTTTTGGTGAATTTTGAGAATGTCATAACGTCCTTGCTTAGTAAAGCAGACAAACTGATCATACTTGGTGATTTTAATATAAATTTTAAAATTGAATCTGACCCTTCTTTTGATATTTAAAATCTATTAACATCTTTTGGTTTAAAAGTAACTATAAACGATTATATTAGAATCAAATCCCAGTCCAGTAGTTGCATCGACAAAAATATGACAAATTTTTCTAAAAATATCTACAGAGTGGGCATATTTGTACCTTGTTTTTCTGATCATCGAGCTTAATTTTTATTTATTGACTCTGAGCATAAAGTTGTTGACAGTAATCAAACATTTCAACGGTTTATTAC
The DNA here is from genome assembly GCF_040954645.1 of Diabrotica undecimpunctata. Classification (NCBI taxonomy): domain Eukaryota; kingdom Metazoa; phylum Arthropoda; class Insecta; order Coleoptera; family Chrysomelidae; genus Diabrotica; species Diabrotica undecimpunctata. The sequence continues at coordinate 1,969,875 of NC_092804.1, forward strand.
TTCTTCTGGTTTACAGAAGCTTAAACGTGCGCTAGCTAGTACAAATATGGACTTTTTCTATGATATTAATAATGATCCTGATTTTTTGACAGTTTTTCTTACCGGAACTTATAACAATTTAATATTAAAGCATTTTCCACTAAAAAAACGTACAACAAACTGCTAAAGAAATACTTGTGCAATGGTTTAATAATGAATTAAGGTCTTAAAAATCTAATCTTTCTCATAATAAACACATTGCAGATGCCACTAAGGATCCCGATTTGTTCAAAGTATATAAACAACAAAAATTTGAATATAATACTAATAAATCATCATCATCCAGCCTCAAGAGTCCACTGCTGAACATAGGCCTCTTCCTCGTGTTTCCAACCCCGTCTATCTTGCGCCGCTCTCATCCAGTTTTTATTGAGTCTTCTTAAATCGTCAGTCCATCTTGTAGGTGGTCGACCGACGCTTCTCTTGTCTTCCCTTGGCCTCCATTCCAATAACCTCTTTGTCCATCTCCCATCTGTCATTCTGGCTATGTGTCCTGTCCATCTCCATTTTAGTCTGGCTATCTTCTCGATGATGTCAGTCACACCGGTTCTTCTCCTGATGTCTTCGTTGGTTATTCTGTCTCGCAGAGTTATTCCTAACATGGACTGCTCCATTCTTCTCTGCGTGACTCTCAGTTTGGTAGCTGCTGCTTTTGTTAAGGTAAGTGTTTCTGCTCCGTACGTCAAGACTGGGAGGACGCACTGATCAAATACCTTTCTCTTTAGGCATGTGGGCAGCTCACTTTTAAAAGTTTCTCTCAGTTTTCCAAATGTTGCCCACCCAAGGCCGATTCTTCACTTCAGTTCATGAGTCTGGTTATCCCTGTCAATCATAATTTCATGTCCCAGGTATTTATATCTATCTACGAGTTCTATTTCTTTTCCACCAATACTGATGTTCTGGTTGGGTACCAAATTGTAAATTGGGATACTAATAAATACTAAGAGGCAAATGGATCTAATCTTCACTGATTGTGCAAAAGCATTTGATAGGGTTGACCATGATTTATTACTAGAAAAACTTGGCACCTTTGGCCTCTCAATTAATACATTAACATTTTTGAATTTGTACCTAGCAGATAGAAGTCAGCAAGTTAGAGTTGGTAATTTTTTCTCAGAGGAATATTCCGTAACTTCTGGAGTTCCTCAGGGCCGCAACCTGGGATCAGTCTTATTTGCTTGATTTATAAATGATCTTTCTAGTTGTCTTAAAATTTCCACTTGTTTATTGTTTGCAGATGATTTTAAGATGTTTAGAGTTGTAGAAGATCAATGTGATTGCCAACTATTACAACTAGATTTGAATGCGGTATCTAATTGGTTTCAGATAAATAGAATGGATCTAAATGTTAGAAAGTGTTCAGTGATGACCTTCACACGTAACAGGAACTTTATTAAAATGGCTTATTATATCAATAATAGAAAATTGCCCAGAAAATCCGTGTGTAAAGATCTTGGTGTGAATTTTCAGCAAAGCTTGCACTTCAATGATCACTATCACATTGCTACTAATAATGCTTTTAGGATGTTAGGATTTATAATTAAAAATACCAAACATTTTAGGATGATAGATCTTCTTTTTCAGGTGCCATCTCCGCTACGGAGGTTGGCAATCATCATAGCTATTTTAATTTTTGAGGCAGTAGCTCTAAATAGTTGTTTCGAGCTGCATCCAAACCATTCTCTCAGGTTCTTAATCCATGAAATTCGTCTTCTTCCGATGCTTCTTCTGTCATCTATCTTTCCTTGCATTATGAGTCGCAGGATACCATACTTCTCGCCGCGCATCACATGTCCGAAATACTGTAGCTTTTTTTCTTTAATTGTAAGTACAACTTCCTTCTCTTTACCTATTCTTCTCAGCACTTCATTGTTCGTAACTCTATCTACCCAGGAAACCCTCATAATTCTTCTATAGGTCCACATTTCAAAGGCGTTAAGTCGTCTCATTGTGTCTAGATTTAACGTCCATGATTCCACTCCATAGTATAGTACACTATACGTAACATTTTGTTAGGCGTACTTTAAGAGCTAATGTTAGATCTTTGCCACATAGGACCTTTTTCATTTTCATAAAATTAGAACGTGCTTTTTCGATTCTGACTTTGATTTCTGCAGTGTGGTCATTATTTTCTGTTATAAGTGTTCCTAAGTAAGTGTACTTTTTTACTCTTTCGATCTGCTGGCCCTCGACTATCAAGATTTCGTTAGTATTATGTTTTTTTTTTACAAATTTTCATAAACTTCGTCTTTTTGATATTGAACGAGAGTCCGTACTCCCTACTACACATTACTGTTTTACTTATGAGCCTTTCCAGGTCTTGTAAACTATCGGCTATTATTACTGTATCATCTGCATATCTGATGTTGTTAACTAAGACTTCATTTACTCTTATGCCTACTGTTTCATCTTCCAGAGTTTCTCGAATTACCTCTTCAGAATAAGCGTTAAATGAGTCAGTCATGTTTTACTTTATCAAACGCTTTATTGTAGTCTATAAAACAGATGTAAAGAGGACGGATAACATCTAAACATCTCTGCGTCAGCACGTTGAAGGAGAATAGTGCCTCTCTGGTACCCATACCATTGCGGAACCCATATTGTGTGTCACTAATATCCAGCTACAGTTTGGAGTGAATTCTGGCGTAAATAATTTTCAACAGAATTTTCAAGGTATGTTTTCAAGGACATTAAGCTTATGATTCGATAGTCACTGCACTCTTTGGCATTCACTTTCTTTGGCAAACACACAAATGCCGATGTCAACATTTGTCTAGGGATGTTTCCCGTAGTATAGATAGCGTTGAACAGTTCTACTATTATGTCCAGGTTTTTCTCGTTGACCAACTTTAATAGCTCGCTTGGTAATTCATCTGGACCAGCAGATTTATTGGTTTTCATTGAGTTTAATGCCTGACTAACCTCTGATTTGGTTATCTCTGGACCTACATCTCCCGTTTGGCTATCTACAGATGTACTAGCTTCTCTCTGGTCATGAAATAATTCCTCGATGTACTCTTTCCATCGTCGTAGTTTTTGTTCTGTATCCAATATAATATTTTCATTTTTGTCAAGCAATATATTCGAGGTTCTTCTACTTCCTACTCCGGCTAGTTCTTTGACTTTTTTATGTAGATTAAAGTTGTCATATCTGTTTTGCAGTTCTTCTATTGCTTTACATTTTTCAGAGAAGTAGGTTTCTCTAGCCTCCCTAATTTTTCTTCTTATTTGGTTTTGAAGCTGTTTATAGCGGACCATATTGATGGTTTTGTTTTTTCTCTTTTCATTCATCAACTCTAGAATTTCTTCGGTCATCCACTCTTTTTTTCTTACATTTGGTTGTTGTAAGTACTTTCTTACTTGGTTCCAATATAGAGGTTTTGAAGAATTGCCACTGCTGCTCTACGTTGCAATTATTTCTTGGGTTTCTATCTAGATTTGTATTTAGTTTTTGTATGTTAAGTTTATTGTTGTTGCGACTTTTTTGCGTCTTTTTTAGTTGAAGTTGAAACCTAGCAATAAGAAGACTCTGATCAGAGGATACGTCTGCTCCTGGATATGCCTTTACTGCCTGAATTTAGTTTCGATATCTGTGTTTTATTAGAATGTAGTCAATTTGATTTATCTGTAATGTAGTTAAATAAATACTCTACTCTAATTTTCAAAAAAAAAATCCTAGGCTCATTTGCTACAAGCGAAACTTTGTCAGTCACAATTTGAAATAAGGAAGCTTGGGTATTTGAAGTCCATTGCAGGATTTAAAATTGCTGACAGTAGCTAAAGGTAGAGCTGTCACAGTAGAGCTTCTTCACACGAAAGATGTGCAGGGTGGAAAAACTGCTACTATAGAACACGATATTAGTAAATTTTCAGAAGAGGTAGAGGTTTGATGAAATGAAAACTACACGTTTTATCAATTTTGATAAAACAATAAAACGTGTACTTTTCATCTTATTAATATGATTTCACGATTGATTTCTGAGTCTTGAGGCAATGAGAACTTTTAATCAGCATGACCAAAGTTACATCTCTTCAAAATTTTAGCCAATTTAACTGAAATTACTTTGACATAACAAAAGTTCCAGGGACCTTTTTGATAATTATTCTTTTACAGACCTTTTGGAAAACGTTTCCTTATTGGAAATCGAAACGTCAAAACTCATGTAAAATGTAATTCTCATTGCAGTCAATTGTGGTTTAATGCCATATAAAAAACATTTAATTTAACTTAAACAAGAAAACAGTTTCAGAACTTCTTTGGCCTTCTTAAATTACAATCTTTTTCAATTGTTCTATATGATATATAAAAATTAATATGAATCCATTTTATTTCAGATTTTGGATGCTGTTCACTACCTACACAATTTGGGTATCGCGCACAGAGACATCAAATGCGAGAACATTTTTTTATCCAACGTTAACATTGCAAAACTAGGCGACTTCGGATTTGCCAGACATTGCCGAACCAAATCGGGCAAATCTATCCTCTCAGACACGTTTTGCGGATCAGTAGCGTACGTACCTCCCGAAATGCTGCAAAAGAAACAGTACGATCCCATGAAGTACGACGTTTGGGCTTTAGGGTGCGTCTTGTACATATTTTTCTTCGCTCAAATGCCTTTTGATGATACTGATACGAGGCAAATGGTCAAAGATCAATTGAATCGGAACGTCAAGCATTTGGATTGGTGTTCTCATAATTTGGGAGACTTATTACTTAGGATCTTGGAGCCGGATGTTCACGTAAGGATAACAACCAGTCAAGTTATGCGCCATCTGTGGTTGGATTCTGTAAAGTATACTGCCAAAAAGATGAATAGACCTTTTGTCTCTTTATCTGATAGTCAATTGATTTAAAAAATTTGCAATTAGTTGTCTAACATTATGAAATATATTATATATTCCAATGAAGCGTTTTATTCTATTACCAGCAGACTTAAAAAATATCATCTCGTATATTAATTATCACCGGTTCAATATCTCACTGCAAACTTTTTTTCTTCTACTTTCTTGACGTGGTTCACATAATTATGCCACTGCCCTTTAGATACGCGTTGTTAAGCTTCTAATATCAACCGTTCTACCTCTTTTTCTTTAAAATCGACGTTGTTTGAAGCAAAATACCTTTTCACGTGATTCCACACCATCTAAATTGGGTTAAGCTCGCAATGGTAAGGCGGCAGTCTCAAAATCTTAACGCCATATTTTTCCGTAATTGTTTTAATTTTGTACTTGTAGTACTCGTCTCTAATAATTCACTTTTTAGGTAACCTTTCTCGAAGAAAATGTTCTTTTCGATTAGCCAATCCTTGATTTGCCTTTTGTTTCATAATTTTTCCGGGAAATCAAATTTTCCGGGATCTTATTCCGGGAGTAGTAGGACGCGTTATCCAAAACGAACACGTTTTCTTTGTCTTTCAGCAAGCTGAATTAACGTCTTCTCAAACCATTCTTCATATAGATCCCCGTCTATTTTGTCGTGGTTGTAAGTGGTTCCCTTCTGGATCAAGAAAGTTAATTTGGCCCGTGAACCAGCTCCTCTTCCAGTACGAAGAAGAACAAACCGTGGACCTCTTTGGGTTGGAGCTTTCATTCCAGTAGAGAGCCCTTTTATGACGGTATCTCGTGAATTTTTGATAAGTGGGTCCCTCCATTCATTATTGACTGAAGCACCGACGTTAATCCAAGACTCATCGGTATAAACAATGTTTATATTATCCTTCTTTCTCAATGTTCTTATTTGTCTGAAGCACCTGTGTCTCCAAGATATGATAGCTTTTTTTCCATCATTATCGAATCTCGATCTCTTTTACCAAATTCAAAACCCATGTCATTTCTTTCCTTTCTTTCTTTCTCCCCTTCCTTTTACCCTAACAGGGTGTCGGATTTGGGCTAGCTATTTTAATTTCCATTTACCCACCTCTTCCATTCTTTTCCGTTTCCTGCCATTATTTTCAGTTCCTCGAGTGATTTTTGTTTAAGTTTTCCCGCCTCTACTACTTGCTGTATCCATTTTTTTCTTGGTCTGTCTCTTTTTCTTTTTCCGATGTTTTTTGCTTCATAAATTTTTCTTGTTATTCTATTGGATTGCATCCTCATCAGATGCCCATACCAGTTCATTTGTCTCTTTGCTATTTTGTTCATTATCGGTTCCTGGTTGGCCATTCTCCTAATAGTTTTGTTGCTTAATCTATCCCATTTTGTCTTTCCAACTATCCTTCTTAGATGTCTCATCTCCATTGCGTTTATCCTGCTCTTATGTTTTTCCAGAATTGTCCAGTTTTCACTTGCATAGAGCACAGTCGGTATCACTATTGTGTTATATATTTTTATTCTTGTTTCTCGTGCAAGTTCTCTTTTTCCCATTATTGGGGCTAACGCATAATATAACTTGTTTGATTTCTTTGCTCTATTTGTTATTTCCCAGTCTATTTTTCCATCATTAGTTATTATACTTCCCAGGTATTCGTAAGTTGTTACTATTTCCAATTCTGAGTTTTTACATTTTATCTTTATTTGATTATCTTCATTATCTCCTTTGCCGCTGATTATCATTATCTTACTTTTTTCCTCGTTTATCTCCATTTTAAGTTCTTCTATTTGTTCTACCCATATATCCATTAGTTTCTGCATTTTATTCTCGGAATCTGCTATTAGTACTATGTCGTCTGCATATATTAAGGACTCTATTGTTACCGGTTGTAATCTGCGGTAACCTATTATTGTCTGTAGTTGATTAGTTCTGACTCTAGTGTTTCTTATTAATTCGTTCATTACTATTATGAATAGCAAAGGGCTGAGACTATCTCCTTGTTTAATACCTCTCTTCCAATTAAATGCTTCCGATCTTTCCCCTGTTATTTGTACCCTTCCTTTTACCTCTTTGTAAGTACTTTCTATAATTTTTATCAATGCATTAGGTACGTTAATTTTCCTCAAGCATTTCCCTATAATATGTCTTTCTATCGTGTCAAATGCTGCTCTTAGGTCTATGAATGCTAATACTAGTTTTTTCCCCGTATCTATGCTTCTTTCTATTAGGTTTCTAATGATATATATGTTGTCATTTGTCTGTCTTCCCGGTCTAAATGCCATTTGTTCTTCTCCCAATACCATTTCTACTTCTTGTCTCAGTCTCTTCTCTATTATTTTCGTATATATTTTAAAGCACACCGATGACAGACATATTGCCCTATAGTTGTCGCAGTTTACATGTTCTCCTTTTTTGTATATTGGCACGATGATATTGTTCTGCCAGTCTTTAGGGATTGTTTGTTTTTCCCACGCCTCTTTATATATTTTCCATAGCCAGTTTATTCCTTCTTCTCCCATGTATTTTACCATTTCCGGTTCAATTTCATCATCTCCACCTGCCTTGCCTATTTTTATATTTGATAATCCTTCTATTACTTCTTCTCTACTTATTTGCTCTGGCTCTGTGTTTTCTTCGCCTTCATTGATTATATTGTCTTCCTTTATCACTTCGGTATCAAATTTTTTCTCATAATATTCTTTCCATACCCTAGCTATTTGTTCTGGGCTTATTTGTATTTGGTTTGAAGTATCTCTTACTGCGTTTATTTCCTTTCGTTTTCCCTGCCTTATGTGTCGTATTGTCGTCCAAAAGTTTCTACTATTTGTTATATATTCTTCCTGAAGTTCTTCTCCAAATTCTTTCCATGTTTTTGTTTTTGCTTGTGTGACTGTCTTTTTTGCCAATCGTCTCTGCCATGTCATTTAGTAGCCTACGAAATGTTTAGATGATAATTCAATACATTTAACACCACACGTTTTACTTGCACACTAAGAGTCATATCCTGTTTGAAATTCACGACAGATACTGACAACGGCTCCATGATGTAGGTACTTTCATCCACTTGCGAAAATGACTATAGCTATGAATAACTGAGATTATAGACACGGAAGAAGGCTAGGAATGACTTGCGAGGATTTCCGCTAGTGGACTCGTCGGAATGATAGGTACTTGCATCATAGCTCCATTTTCGTAGTCCTCTCAGAATATTAACGCATTTGTCGTCAAAAATTTCACTTCACTACCGTGGGCTATCTTTTTGCGATTATTTGTCAAATTTACTTAGGATCTAAAACCCTACCGATAATGACTTTACTCGACTTTGAACCCACCTATTTTGATCTTTTGGTCACTTATTTCAGTCTATAGGCAACAAAGAACCTACATAGCATATTTTACTCATTTCTTTATTTCTTTTGTTTGCATTGAACTGAAAAAAAGTTTGATCACTACAATATAGAAGTTGGTAATTATGTTGCATGTACCGTTCGCGTCATAAAAAACTGGTAGGTACAACGTTGTGTACGTTGGTCTTGTCACATGTGTCATTCTAATTTCTAGGGCACTGTTGCCAGTTCAACGAAAATATTATATGAAACCAGCTAAAAGTAGGGCTGTGCGACAGATCGCCAGTTTTGAATATACTAAAAACTAAAACATTATCGATCATTCTCTATCACTCAGTCACATTTATTTAAACATGCATCCTAAAAAATTCTCCTATTACTATTGTAATTTTCCATAATCTTAATTAAGTATCCACACATTGATTTGTGTTTTATTACAATTTATGAACATATTTCAATTTAAAAATAATGATAGATAATCAATCTAGACATAACTTTAAATTATTATAATAAAACATTACAGTGAGATATTGGATTGTAACTGTCACGTTTTGAAAAGCGTTTTTTCGTCCCGGATATTTTATAGTTTATAATACGCAGGATAAAGTATAATGTTAGTTTTTTACCTTTATTGTTCTTTAATAAATAATAATTTAATTTTGGTTGTGTGCCTGTTACTAAACTTATTGACACAAAATACAACTCGTGTTCGGTAGGTAATTGAAGTATAAAATTACAGTATATGCATTCCAATGTTCCCTGTGCCAATACCCTAGGTTTAAAGATCCTTCAAACATTTTGGATATTAGCTCAACCCTATCTCTGGTTATTAAATTTATTAGATACGGTTTTTTGTTGTTAATAATAAAAATAATACCTATCTAAAAACTTTATACATTTTTGAACGTTATTTTTTATATATTTAGATTTTGTGCAATTCCGTTGTCTGTGATGGCAACAACGAATTGATTCACGGACCATTGTGTCCAGTCTGAACACAGGTTTGCATTGGGAAAAAAAAGTGTACCAGTTTTATATGACGGGAAGTGTACTAAAAAGATTTTACTCGCTTTTTTTGCTTTTTTCAGTCCCGTACTGATAAATCTCGTTGTACTGTTCTTTTCATCTGTATTTAGATTATCTTCAGATATCTTTTTTGTTTTATTATTGTTTATAACTTATGTTATGGTCCAAGTATTTTGACAACCAATTATTTGTAGTGAGTCCAGATGTGTATTTACTGTACTATTGCTTGATGACTAGTATTTTGCATACGAAGCTTTGAGTCGAGTCCGATTGTAAATACTAGTGTTCCAGAGTTCCTGACCTAAAAACCAAGGGTCTCTGATCTTCCTGTTTTTTTGACACACTTATCGAAAGGTTGATCAACGAGGGATCCATCGATCTGTTTAACAGTAGTAAAAACAAAGTCATTAATTAATTCTGAAAACCATGTTTAATTTCCAAGGTAAATTTCTATTCAGTTTTTTAGTTCATAACCCATTTCCTTACTTTACTTTTTCGTGTCTGAATCCGACTACAGTTTTTCTGCCCAATATCGGGCTACGTCTACACCCTTTGTATTTGCGAGCCATAAATCATCGAGGGTTCACTATGATGGGCAAAGTCTGCATACTCTCAGGTGCTCCACGTTCTGTATTTCCCCACATTCACAAAATGCGGCGCTGTCTGTCTTGATGCCCCATTTAATGAGGTTCTGTTTTACAGGGGCAACACCTGTGCGTATGCGATTAAGTGTCCGCCAGGTTCATTCCATTAGGTCGTTCTGGATGTAAGGGGAACAGTTCGGGTGGTTCGACGCTGACATTTCTCATAAACCTTTTCCTTGATTTAAGTCGGTTGATTCCTGGCGGTTCGTCAAACCCGTATAATTGGTGCCTTTCATCAAAAGTTTGCCTCAACATCTCCACATATTGTGAGGCGCATCTACGGTCGTCTGGTGATGCGAATCCAGCTACCCGGTACAGTAGGGGTAGAGGGGTAGGCTTCATACAACCGGTAATTATTCTACATGTTTCATTTAACGCGGTGGCCACTTGTTGGGCGTGTCTAGATCTACCCCAGACGGGACAAGCATATTCCCCTATTGAGAAACATAAGGCGTCAGCTGTCGTCTTCAAGACCTGGGGGTTTTCATCCCACGTGCTTCCTACAAGTTTCCGGAGAAGGTTGTTTCTCGTAGAAACCTTTTGTCTTGTGCTCTGACAGTGGAATTTATACGTTAGTGACCGGTCTAGTATTACTCCAAGATTTTTGGGCCTATCAGTATGTTTCAAGCGTTGTCCCTACCAAGAAACATTCAGTTTTACATGCGCCAGTTGATTGTTGAGATGGAATGCACATACTTGGGGTTTAGTAGGGTTTGGCTTTAATGAGTTTTGTTTGTAGTAAGTTGACATCATGTTTACAGCCTCTTCCATTGTCGACTCTACTTGTGTGAGTGTTTTCCCCTTTACCGCTATACCAAGGTCATCAGCGTAGACAAAACTCTCAGTCTGAGGGTGCATTGGTTGGTCGCTGGTGTAGATGTTAAATAAGGACGGCGCCAGAACGCTTCCTTCAGGTAGACCATTTTTTTGGGTTCTCTATCTGCTCTTCTTTTCATTTAGCACAACGTAGAAACGTCTATTACACAACAGTGATCTAATGATATTTACCAGGTCATAGTCAAGCACAGTGTTATAGATCTTAGTTAGCAACGTTCTGTGGTTTATCGTATCATATGCCGCTGTGAGGTCTATCAAGGCTACTCCCACTATCTCTTCCTGCTCAAATCCCTCCTCTATGTATTCTGTTAGGTTCAGCACTTGGCCTGTGCATGATTTACCTGGTCTGAAGCCTGCTTGTTGTGGGATTACTTTTGCATCTAATGTTTCCTGGATGCGGTTTAAAATGAGGCGTTCATACAATTTATACAAATGGCATAGCAGAGATATCGGACGGTAGCTACTCGGTAGTTTAGGGTATTTCCCAGGTTTCAGAAGGGCTACTATTTTTGATTTACGCCACAGTTTTGGAATCTGGTAGGTAGAGTCATAATGTCTTTTGCTTTATCGTTCAGACCAGATATGTAATGTTGTTGACATCCTCTGGGTATGTGTTTACATGAGATTCGTTTTACAAGTTTGATGAACGCGTCATAGTTTTTGGGGATCGGGACTATATTTTTCACTTGTGTTTCCAATTCATCAGCAAATTTTTCCCAGTTCGCTTTTTTGAAATTAAACCTTCGTTTGAAAGGGATTTTGGGAGCTTTTATAGCGCTGTATACGGTTGTTCCCACGGGCCTATGTTGCATCTTCGGTATAGGCTTATATACCTTCCTAACGCAACGGTCCTCTAAAGACATGCTGATAAAGGTGAGATCAGGGTTGTAACCTTTCTTCCATATTTTGCTCTGGAACAAATTTCCTTAAATGCAATGAAAACACTTTTATTTCTGATTACTACGATTTAAATATTTATTTGCTCTAGATGTTATTGGACAACATGCTGGTTTCCAAAAATTAGAAAATCACGTTCATAAATGTATACCCAGTTTTCAAAATGCAATAAATGAAATAAAAGAGAAGTATAAAAACGTCCATTGTAATATTAGCCATTTTCTAATTCATATTAACCGACACGAGTTTGGCTCACATAATTTGGCTTATTTCCTGTAATTCCAAAGATCCAGCGAATCTACTGTATGTATGTAGAATTGTTATGAGAAATTTCTTAAATGCTTTTATGCTTAAATGTTTTTTCACAGAAAAAGTATTGTTTTTTTAGTTTTTTTTATTTTAACCTTTACAGTTTCTTTCTAAAAACCATAACTCATTCAAAAAAATTCTTTTCCTTATCTTAATTCAAAGGGTTGAGCCCTAATTTACAAAAGGCCGTACCCTGAAATCCTCGAAAGATTAAAGAAGCTACAAAAAACGTAAAATCGTCTGCGAAATTAATATATTTCAATTAGACTACTTTGAATTTAAAATCGCATCGAAATGTTTGTCGGTTTTTGAAGTTGCCAGAGGGCCGCACCGACATGAATTAATTTTCGGAAGCGTGAAAATAAAGCTCCCAAAGACGCGATTGCTCTCTATTTGAATTGCTGATCGTTTTATACGGTTGAAAAATTTCAGACTTTTGTAAAATGAGACTCACTCACTCTTTCTATCTCCTTCTCTATTTAAATATTCGTTTTTTTTTGTTAAAACGTTCGTTTAGCACTTTTAGTATCTTTGAACTTAAAAATTATGGAATATTTATTTAAAGGGTTGTATTTAAAAACAAGAAAAAGTAAAGGGTCATTAAGCAGGTAATAAGCGGATATAAAAATAAAAAAAAAAGAAATACGAGGTATAATACACTTGAGTGCAAAATAATCGACTCAAAATCATTTTGCGAAAGTACGTCTCCTGTTTCAATCTAAAAAGGTGTAAATTTAAAAATATTTAGTGTACAATCATTAACCTCATTATTGAGTTTTAAAAATTTTTTGTTTTTTGATGAATTGGATGACGCATTACAAATAAATAATGCAAAACGTAGAGAGGGGGTCAGAATTTGACTCATTGAAATCGACACGCACCGATTTAACGCGTTCGGTTAACATCAATTTTCATAGTAACCCACTAATACATCAGTTACTTAAGTTCGCAACTGCATTACAAATGGATACCACATCCGTCAACGCAACTCAAGCAGTAGTATTATTGAGAGAAGGCCTGAGCCAGAGGGCCGTGGCAAATCGACTAAATTTAAACCAATCTGCTGTGTCCCGAGTGTATCGTCGGTACCAATATACTGCTGATTACATCCGTCGAACAGGAGGAGGCCGTAAACGAATAATAACGGAGAGAGGTGATCGATTTCTTGTATCGAAATCCCAGAGAAATCGACATTTGAGTGGTGCTAAACTCAAAGAAGAGCTTAGAGAGGCCCGAGGTGTGGTTACCAGCATTTGGACAGTCAGAAGGAGACTAAAGGCAGCCAACCTGACACTAAAAAGGGCAGCTACGGGTCCCAAGCTAACTGCAGCCCAGAAGCAAAGGCGATTAGAATTTGTAGTATGTTGTAATTTGCCTGACAATGTAGTCAGGCATTATTCTCCGATAAAAATAGGATCTGCCTACATGGCAACGACAAGGGGCGTCGAGTCTATGGAAGACCAGGAGAGCGATTTGGTCAATTTTGTATACGAGATTTTGTGTCATGGACGCTGTTCTTGTATGTTTTGGGAGGCAGTTATATGGATGGGAAAACCAAGATGATTTTCGTGCCTGGTGGAGGATGTGGAGGAGGTTTAACGGCGGATCGTAACATTAGAGACATTTTGGAGGAACATGTGATTTCATACACTGACTTTATTGGTGATGCCTTTATTTTAAAGCACGATAATGCACGATGCCATATTGCACGAGTCACCATCACCTATCTATCTGAGATCGGTCTACCTACAATAAATTGGCCTGCGTTAAGCCAGGACATAAATCCAATAGAGCATGTTTGGGATGAGCTAAAACGAAGTGTCCGGGACAGAAATCATGCACCAAGGAGCATAATAGAATTGAGAGCTGCGCTTTATGATGAATGGGAAGCAATGCCTCAAGAATTTATTAGAAAAGTCATCCGATCCATGCGAAATCGATTGGGAAGTGTAATTAGGACTAGGGGTGGAAATATCAAATACTAAATATTTAAGAAATTCATTTTGTAATTGATGATTTCTCTATTCATAACGTCTTTCTTGCATTCGTTCCAATGATGAATATTTAGGAAACTCTGTTTGTATTGCATATTGTTTTTATAATGCGTGTTCCAAATAATGCAATAGCAGTTTTTGTAAGTTCAATAATAAAGTGACTGTTTGCACATTACATTTTTTTATTTTCATACTTCTTACATTGAAACAGAAGGTGTAATCTCAAATATCGCTTTTGAGTCGATTATTTTGCACTCAAGTGTAGTTATTTATGTACCGAGGACATTAAGTAAATGTTTATGGCTGGAGGCGACTCGGGCCAGAGGCACTCGTGTTCTGTAAGTCGCCCGAGGGTATACACCAGAGATAAAGAATATATATTACTGAATAGATAGGAAACTGTGTAGGTTATTTCTGGACAATGCGCCATCTGGCGGTCTTAGGAAAGCAACTTTTTTTTAAAAAATCTTCTCGTAATTCTTCAAATATAAAGATTATTATTGAGGGTTTGATTACAAAAATAAAACAAACGTTGGTTCTTTTTCTACTTTATTTTTTTTTATAAACATTAATTACATGTATTTAAATGTAGTTGGTTAAACAGTGGCTATTCTGTAGTTTCTATAAATTACAACACAGAAACAGAGAAGGAATAGCATCACATTTCAAGGTGGACTTGTATCTCGATCCAACAATTCCAACATAGCGGGCTTCTGGTCCAAAATGAATTGTGCAAATGCTTTCACACTTTCGAACCCTGTCCATAGGCTTCACATTCAAGTCTTCTCTGTCAATTTTATTAATCCAAATATCATAAAGCCAAAAAATAAATAGTTTGTTTTTAATATTTTCTGTGAAATAATGTTACATAGTATATTTCTAGAGGTGCTTTACAAAAGGACAAATAAACAAAAGTTTTGTAGAAAAAGTTCTTAAAACATTGAAGAATTGCCACATTTTTAATGGCGATAATTTTACTTCCTAAAAATCTTTTACCTAATTCTATATCGGCAACAATTCTAATACACATCATAACGTGAAAGGAAAGAAGTTTGGGACAACATCGGACATTTTAAGGCAATTATTAAAAAATAAATAAAATCTTATATCAGCATTTTCTACTTACAAGATAGAAGATATTCTATCGTCGAGGGCAGACATCTCAGAAGTTACTTTAGAAATGTTAGCAGAAACTTTGCTTTCCAGAGAAGAAATCTCGTTAAAAACTGTTTTCTAAAGAAGCGATGTCGCCTGAAACTTTCGAAATATCGCCAGAAACTTTGTTCTCTAATGATGCGATGTCGCCGAAACTTTGTTTTATAAAGAAGCGATGTCGCCGGAAACTTTGTTCTCTAGTTTCGAAAACGACAAGATGACAGCATCGTGTTTGACTTCAAATATATAAGTTTCCGGGTCGAAACCCTCTTCCTCCAAAGCGTTCTTTAGTCGTTGGACTAAATCAGCCTTTTTTCCGGTAGAAGCTAATTCTCTGTCCTCGAGATGTCTTCTTAAATTCGTCACTGTGAGCTCATAAATCGTAGACATTTTCACTATTTATTTAAAAGTTCTACTTTTGACACCAATGAACTTATGACCAATGAGTTTATTAATCTAATTTATTAACTTTATTTATTATTAAAATGTTTTAACACTTAGTTTATTAAAGTCTTTATTTAATTTATATACAAGATTACACTTATCACTAAAAACTAGAACACAACTACTTTAATTTATATTATTTATTTACAATATTTAGTTTCCGACTAATTTATTTCCGCGTTTAATTCGACGACTCGATACCACTATTCAGACTAACTGTTTTCAACGAAAATTCCTCTGTATATATTAAATAGCCGTCATTCCAGAGTTCTGTAGAATTTCGGCCGGCGACCCTTGAACTCTCTAGAACAGCATGGAAAGAAGACCGGTTTTATCGTAGGGGACACTACTAGAAAAATTACTTATTAGAAAAACATGTTTACAGTTTAGGCATGAGTCATATTTATCGTAACAGTATTTTACTTTATCCAATTCCGAAATGAAGGGCAACGAAGGATTTTATACATGAAATGTACAAGATGTACCGGACGAACTTACGTTTAAGGGAAAAGTGAAATTTGCCTTTAAAATTTTGGTATGGTGTGCCATCTCAGAAGATGGTGTTTCACAGCCGTTTGTGGGACGTGTTTGCGGTGAAGCTCTCAATGCTGACAATTACATTGACAGGTGTCTTACAAAGCTTGTTCAATTTATAAATACTCATCACCCCAATGATGAAATCATACTTTGGCCCGACCCAGCGTCATGCCATTACGTCAGGAGAACGACAGATTGGTCAACTGCTCAAAATATAAATTTTGTTCCCAGGCGCGACAACCATCCAAATGTGCCTCAGGCGAGGCCTATAGAAGAGTTTTGTGCTGTTTTGAGTCGAATGGTGTATAATAATAGATGGGAAGCCCAAAATGAAGATCAGCTAAGACTAAGAATTTTGCAAAAATTTCGTGAGATCGACTTAGAAACAGTCCAAAGGCTTATTGCACATGCAAAACTAAATTTACGTGTCATCGAAGATCACAGACCTCTTTAAACTTTAGGGACATGCGTTATGCGTTATTGCTCCCATTGCAGAGTATTGTGGACAGTGGATCTTCCTGCTTTAGTCCTCTTCTTACTTCAAATTTTCCTGTTAGGCTTCCTTCTCTCGTAACTCCACTGTCGGTCTTCATTAAGATTATTTTTACTAGTCTGATCATCTTTTCTGGAATTCCAACTAGTCTTAGAGCATGGTAAAGACGCCTTTTTATCACAGGACAGAATCGTAAGCTTGTTTGAAATCTATAAAGAGGAGTATCTGTAGCTTTAAGAATCTGTAGTTTTAACTGTTGCTCGTACGTACTGATTTGAATCATTTTTAACAAGAATATTTGATCTATGGTGGATCTGCTCTTTTTAAATCCCTGGTATTCACCAACCTGCTCGTTTAAGTGCCTTTCTAGTCTACTTCTTATGAATCTGGCGAGTACCTTATATGTTACATCCAGAAGAGTGATACCACTGTAGTTTTCGCACACTGCTTTATCTCCCTTCTTACGAATTTAATATACTATTGCGTTTCTCCATACTTCCGACATTTCCTCTCGCTCCCAGATTTTCGTCAACGGGCTACATATCTGCGTTATAAGTGCTTCTCCCCCATGATTGAGTAGTTCTGCAGGAATACCATTGCTGCCTCCTGCACTTATGATTTCTCTTATTTCTTCCACGGTGAAAGTCTTGATTATTTCTGCCATGTCGTTGACTTCCCCTACCATTTCCACTTGCTCCTCATCCTTTCCATTCTGTGCTTTATTAAGAAGCTCTCTGAAATGCTGTTGCCACCTATCTAGCTACCCCTGTTTATTTCTTATTGGATACCCTTCTTTAGTCTTGTAGTTATTCTGTTTTCCTGCGCCTTGGTCACTGCTCCTTTTCGCCTTCTTGTAGAAGTTTCTCACATTTTTAATAATATAATGTTCTTCTATCTCTTGGAGCTTTTTATCGATATGCTCCTTTTTCTTCCTCCTACACACTTTTGGCATTGGAATGATAAGATAGTAAAAAAGAAAAAAAAAACTTAATTTACACTAATATGTATATACCTATTACATATATAATACTCTTTTACTGTGACTACATATATTTTATTAAGCCATTAGTAACACAGTGCTGCAAAGCATATTAATAAATCTACATCGCAATATTTCTTTTACTCGCCCCCTATAATTATTTTAACTATTCTTCAAGTTATACTCGTAGAACACTTCAAATTTTATAGCGCCATTTCACAGCACAATCAAATTGCCAACATTGTAAGATAATTTTAAAACCATAATTTTTATAGCCATAAACATTCTATAATGAACTAAATTTCTAGAAACAGATCATAAAAAAGAAATTACTCATTTGAAGCGGCCCAATCGGCACGCAGGAGGAAACAATAAACATTTTCTGTAATTATTTGTTTATTATTTTGGCGTGTCTTTTGATTGTGTACATGCATGTTGAAAACTGCAATCAGGACATAAGCACGGTGATTAAAATAATTAGGATCAGGTGGATTTGCGAAATAAATAACTTTGCGCGATGGTAAAAAACGATGGCTAAACTACGATAAGAAGTTTCAAAATTCTTTTTAGAGTTAATTATATTGGTTAATCGATAACCTCTTAGAAGCTAGAACACAATAGTAATATTAAGTTTAATAACCAAAACAGACACAATAAAAACAATATGACAACAAACAGACAGTTGAATGCAACAGAGATTTTATTTTCTTTTATTATCAATTTGAATATTCAATAAAACCAGCTCCTCTCTTATTGTCAGTTTATTTTACTGGAATATTTAGAATTAGAGAAAATACACTTACATGTTTTAAATTACATCTTACAACAGCCACAACTAAGATCTGTCAGTCTCTTCTTTCGTTTCTTGTAAAACAAAAACGAACAGGAAGCCACCGAAAGTTTTTAATTTGCAACAAGAGAATCCAATGCTCTCAAAAGGTCTAAATTCTGCTGCAACAAAGATAAGGATAGCTGTAATGATTGCTAATTTCCACCGGGCGATGGCACCATTAGAAAGAGAAGCCTTTAGCTGTGGTAAAAATGTATATCTTAATTTTACATTTTTATATTAAAACTAGATATTGTACAATTATATTGTAAGGTACAGACAATAGTTGATAGTTTGAACAGTTTTCAAACTTGTGTTGATTGTTTATGTTGTGTTTCACAAATCCGAAAAGAATCCCGAGAAGTCAACAACCCTCCCGGCTGCCGTATTTCAACCGGCTTAAGACTTAATAATATAATTAGAGACGGACGACCGCTATTCCATAATCACATAACCATATCAATTGATGCCTAATAACATCCTCGGTTATAGGGAGTGCGTGTAATGACAAACCTAGCCATCGACTTTGATCGAGTATTGTTCATGCTGACGTTCCCCCAGGGGGCGAATTACACCCTCTCCACAGCTTCGAGGAACGTAGTCGTTCGAGTAAAAGGGAGCGGGGGCGTGGACGAGGGAAGCGGGAGGCGGACGTGTTGTGACATGTTTAATTCCTACTATTTACTTGTCACGAGTAACTACTGTGTCAGGAATTTTTATTGACTTATTCAATATTTGGCTCGCCGACAGATTGAAATTTTGATAGATTTATTTTTATACTGTGCTACTCTTACTTGGAAATTAATAAATTCAGACTTTTGTCCTATAATTTATTACTTCTTTGTTTTCTTGTTTTATCAACATCATTTTTACAACCTTTTTATACCTTAAGATACTGATAACAAATGAAATTACTACAGCTCGAAAGATTATTTTAAGACAACAAACAGTTGAACAAGAGTTGATGACCCAAGACATTTCAGACCTAAAGGATATGAGAAAAGAGTACAAATACATAAATAAAGAAAAATACATAGAGAAATCCAGAAATAATTTAGATCAAAAAAAGATCGACTGCTACAAGAATTCCATCTAAAAATTGAGATGGAGATTGAGATTACATGATATAGTAACTGTAATAATTTTTAATACGGACTTTTGTACATCTTTATTATTATTCTATCTATCTATACAGCCCTTGCTGTCCAATTTTGAAAATAGGCCTCTTCTTCCTTCTTCCACGTCTCTCTATTGTGGGCAGTTTGTATCCACTTCGGGCTTGTTTCTTAAAGTCATCTGACCATCTCATTTGTGGCCTTCCTCTTTTTCGTTTGTAACTATATTATGGTCTCCAGTGTATAATCATCTTATTCCATCTGTCGTATTTCTGTCTTATGGTATGTCCAGCGAACTTCCACTTAAGTTTTGCTATCTGCGTTAATACATCGGTCACTTTTGTTTTGTTGCGGATCCAAGTATTTCTTTTCTTGTCTGATAGCCTGATGTTCAGCATTTGCCTTTCCATGGCTCTTTGGGTCTTTGCTATTTTTTACATGTTTTCCTTTGTGAACGTCCAAGTTTGAGAACCGTAGGTGAGAACAGGAAGTATACATTGGTTGAAGATTCTTGTTTTTAAATATTGAGGGTATTTTCTATTTTTTAGTGTATAGGAAAGTTTTCCGAAGGATACCCAAGCCAACCGTATCCTTCTCTTTATTTCTCCGGTCTGATTTTCTTTATTTAATTTAACTAGTTGTCCCAAATATACATATTCTTTTACTCGTTCTATAGTTGTTTCTGCAATTGTAATTATTAATTCTTCTGGTAGGTTGGTCATAATTTTTATTTTTATTATAATTCATTTGTAGACCTATTTTTGTTGATTCGCTATTTAATTCATCGATCATATTTTGTAATTCTTCCCTTTTATCTGTTATTAATACAATGTCGTCTGCACATCTCAAGTGATTTAAGTATTGGCCATTTATGTTAATATCCCGTTTTTCCCATTGTAATTTCCTCATAACGTCTTCCAAAGCTTGATTGAATAGTTTGGGTGATATAGTGTCACCCTGTCTGACTCCTCGCCGTATCTTAATGGGCTCCGTTTGTTCAACTATTTTGATGGATGTTGTTGCTTGATCATTTATATTGGAAATTAAGTTCGTATATCTATAGTCTATTCTCCCATTTTGTAAAGACTTTACTGCCCAATGTTCCTCCTTATCGAATGCTTTTTCAAAGTCTACAAATGCCATATACATTGGGATTTGATATTCGTTGGCCTTTTCAATTAATATGTTTATCGTAAGCAGATGGTCGCTTGTACTAAATCCTTTTCTAAAACAGGCTTGCTCTCTTGACTGGTAATTATCTAACTTAGTTGTTAATCTGTTTGTTAGTAGTTTAGTTAACATTTTGTACATTACATTCAGTAGCTTTATGGGCCTATAGTTTTTCAGATATTTTCTATCGCCTTTCTTAAATAGTAATAGTGTTATTGCCTCGTACCATGTAGTGGGTATTTGTTTTGTGTTCAATATTTTATTCATTAGTACATAAAGGACTTCCACTGTAGTTTTCCCCCCATTTTTTAGCATTTCCACAGTTATTCCATCTTTTCCAGGAGATTTGTTATTCTTCATTTCTTTGAGTGCCTTTTTTATTTCATTTTTACTGATTTCTGGTTGTAGGTCAGAGTTAACGTTCTTTATTTTCAGTTGTAACTGATTACGGATTTCTTGGGTTGGTTTTTGTTCTGTTTTATAGATATTTTTTATTATTTGTTATTATCTTTATTATTATTACTTTCAGTAATACAGTATGATGATAACCTATTCTAAAGTGCTGAACATCTACTTCTGCCCTGAAACCTCGTGCCACCTGTCCCATGTCACAGTCCTATCAGGACTTTACATTCATGAGCTATTCAGTCTCGTGGCATCATTTCCTTCCAATAAAATATAGCACTTACAACAATGAACTAAGAATAAAAACATTCTAAAATAAAAATTAACAATAATGGCAATACTAATTGCAAAACTTTTCGAAATCATTATATCTAGATGGGGGTTAAATTAATCTTTTACTTCTGGTAGGAAACTGATTCGGTATTTCACTCTCACAGGCCATTGTCGTTGAAGGTCTGCCATTCTGATTGTGATCAAAATCATCTGCTAGGTTAATATGATGTTTAGGTATATTATTAGATGGTCGCAAGTGATGGGTATTTTTTTCTTACCAATGTCCGATTTTCTTTCTCAACAACATATGATGTTGGCTCTTGTAAACGTAGTCTAGCTGCAGCAGGTTTTCATTGCCCATCTTCTCTTATAACCACCTTATTCCTTACACTTCTTTTGAAGCTGTATTTCTATCATAGTAGTGCTTGTACAATTTTCTTTTATTATCCAATTTATTCTTTTCATTTTTTAGATCTACCTGTTCTGGTAAATATTTTTCATGTAAAACTGGAAGTTTTCCTTTAAGTCTACGACTATTCAAGAGTTGTGCTGGGGATTTATCTGATCCTAATAGCGGTGTGATCCTAATATTCTAATAAGCCTAACTGAAGATCTTCACACTTCCTGAAAATATTTTTAGCTATCTGGACAGCTCGCTCTGCTTGCTTATTTGCTCTAGGATATCTAGGACTAGATGTCACAAATTTAAAGTTCCATTCCTTAGAGAATTCTCGACATTCGTTAGAGCCAAAAGGAATATTATCAGATACGACTTCCAAAGGAATCCCGTGAGTGGCAAACATAGTCTTAAACGAATTTTTTATTAAAAGAGGTTAGTCTTTGTATGTGGGTATATTTTATTTTATAAAAACCCTTAAAAGGGCAACATTACAAGCACGAACGTTTTCGGAACAACTGTTCCATCATCAGGTTAAAATGCAGGTTAACATGCCTGAGCCACCAAAATATTTGGGTAAAAACCCTTTAAAATGAAAAATGTTACCAAAGATTGTACATGATGTTTATAATATTATATGATGTTTAATATTTTAATTAGATTTTACTTCAGGTAACATACACCCATGCTTAAGTGAGTTCCAGTGTCCGGAGAGTAAACCTCTTCAAACGGACTACGGTTGGCAACTCTAGTCCGTTTGAAGAGGTTTACTCTCCGGACACTGGAACTCACTTAAGCATGGGTGTATGTTACCTGAAGTAAAATCTAATTAAAATATTAAACATCATATAATATTATAAACATCATGTACAATCTTTGGTAACATTTTTCATTTTAAAGGGTTGTTACCCAAATATTTTGGTGGCTCAGGCATGTTAACCTGCATTTTAACCTGATGATGGAACAGTTGTTCCGAAAACGTTCGTGCTTGTAATGTTGCCCTTTTAAGGGTTTTTATAAAATAAAATATACCCACATACAAAGACTAACCTCTTTTGTTATACGTGGTATACAGCCAGCTACAGGAATTATTTTCCTTGTGAATTTTTTATTGACTGGGATGTTGGATTATGTCATGTTGGTCCACAATGTATGCTCTCCAAATTTAGGTTAAAATATTGGCCTCTTGATGCACTTCGCTTGATGCTAAAAAGAAGAACACGGAAGAAGGAGTAAATGTGGAAAAAACTCAGAAAGAAGGAAAAACGCGTGAATCGAAGAAAAAAGCGGACCTTGGAAATCCATATTATACAAGAGTTTCAATTACTAAAGGGAAAAAATAAAGCTAGAAAGTTATATAATAACCTAATCCACAAATTATAAAAAAAAATTGTTTGATCAAGTTAATAACTGATTATTAATTCTTTTCGCCCATGAGTTTTCAAATAACATCGTCAATTTTCATATTTATTAATTTATTTAATTAAATATTTCTACAAAAACTTTTCGAAAATATTGTATTTACTTTCAGCTGCACCAAACTGGTATAGTATCAATTGGTATGTACAAGTCAACCCCAGTTTGTGTAAATACAATTCCAGGCAAGTGCAGTTCTGGAAGTATAACGAACAGAATGGACGAATATGGAATATTTTGGAGTGATTTTGTAAGTATTACGAAACTTTACAGAGTCGACCTGTAGGCAAAAGACTTAAAACCTTAGCATCAAAATATTGTAAAATATTTTGGATGGAAGACGGAAATTTAGGATAAAATTAAATTAATTAAAGCGTTTATTTGAAAAACAACACTTCTCCAAAAATTAAAATTTTGGCAAATAAAAAAAAACTGTCCAGTTTCAGTTTATTTCAAATCTTACTTTTACTAAGATATTCATTGGAAGGAATGTGAATATCAAAATAATTGTACAAGTTGATTTCATATTTTTATTGATATTTTAAACAAATATCGGTAGAAACTTAGCAAAATATATAGGAAAATGAACATATGTATATAATATTCTTTGATAATATCCTCGTAGAAATAACAAAAAATTGTATAATGTCTATTAGCCACCACTGCATCGCTAAATAGTTCTATGACTGGAATATGATCCTTGGTTTTCCCGAATTTTGGTTCTAGATTAAGAGAAAATTCTTTATTAAGAGGATTCTTGAGATATTTAGTTAAGTCCATTAAGTCGCGAAACTTTGGTTGACTTGTTTTATTTTTCGCTTTATTTGGTATCAGAGTTATTTGTTTTGGTGTTGTTTTTCCAATAATGTTTTGGAACGTCCATGTGTAGTGATAACTGGGACGTATACTTCTCAGATATTCGGTACATTCTTGCTGGTTTCAATGAAATTTGTAGGTTTAGATTCTTTAAAAATAAATCCTTTAAACTTTCGTCCATAAGAAACCAGTCAATTCTTTCTCAGCATTAACCACTTTAAATGGAGAAGATTTAGACCTTGACTGCCGAATAAGATCATCCCATTCTACTGGAACATCAGCAACTACTTTTTTTGCACGAGAAATGAGACTAAAGTCACTATCGTAAGGTAGGTAGGAATGTCCTCGTATCGGGTATACGTGTATTATCTCTGATGCTAATTTCTGCTGTGAAGACATTAGAAGAAAATGTAACTTACAGTGTATAAATAAATGGACACAAAATAAAAAAAAGAATGGAATAACCACATAAGCAGAATGGTGGAGACCCGTGTCGTCAAAATAGTAAGAGATAAGTCACCATTCGACAGAAGAAGTATCATGGAGTAACAACCTTCCATAGAGGTATTAATCCGCCAATGAACAAGCAGAATTGCTTATAAAGAGGAAGAAGACGAGAAGAAGAAATATTAATTACATATTAATATCACTGTCATGAGTCAATCATATTTTGTTCTTGAAACCAGACGTTTAAATCAGTTTCTATAAATTATCCTTGAAACATGCATAGTTTTCCCGTCTTTTGACTTTAAAACTGCAAAATTTAGCATTCGACGAAGAAGAGGTCTAACTTATAATAAAGTATAGCTCGGTTAATATTAGTATTAAAGAAAATTAAAACAAAACCAATTTGTTTATTTTTTCAAAAGGTAGTTTTTTGTTAATTACAGTTTTTTGATTTTAATAAAACAAATAATTTTTTGAGTTATTAGCAGAAGACTGATTAAAAACATTGATTTTTTTTATATAAAACTAACGTTTTCGATAATGAATAAATCAAAAACTGTTTATTTTATCTTATTTTATTTTTTATTAAAATATAATAAAAAATTTCACCCACGAGATGGGGTGGAAACTACCCCCATGAAAGAAGCGCCTTTCCGCATCATATAGATTTTGATCCTTTGACTATCCATTACTCAGTCTCAAATTTTCAAGTAAATCGATCTTTTTTTCCAAAAAAATTTCGAGGTGAAAACCTTCGCTTTCTGGACTAATATCTAAAAAATTTAGAATATGCTTTTATTGTTTTATTAACTTAAAACAAGGTTTATAGACACAATCATAAATATAAAAAAATACATTTTTCAACAAACAATATTAATGAATTATAGACAAAATAGAAACTTTTACTGTATTAAGTTAAATTTTTAATAAAAACTGAAAAAATATGTATTTGCGCTGTAAAACAATTCTGTAAAAGGATATTTTTTCTTTTTGATCTAAAAATGTTTATTAGCATATTAGTATTTTACATTTTAAGGGAGCTTTTTGAAAATATTAACGCCCACCCTACTAAAGTATTTTTTTGAGCTTTCAAGTTTATTTTTGTTTCAAGACTAAACAATATTTATTTTGTTATTATAAGTGTAAAAATCCAGCTAAAGCTTATTAGAGGATGCTGTTAAAATATCTGACCGTGAAGTAGTTGCAGGAACAGTTAGAACAAGCAGATGAAGCTTCTAGTGACTCTAAAAAGGTTCTTTAAGAACGATTGGAGGAAGTTTACATCACCTATGAAGAAGACTCAGAAACATTTAAATTCCAGTCGCCAGACAAATCATTTTGAGAAAAATGGATTAAACTTTTAGACCATTGAGAAATTTGAAAGTGTCTCCCAAAAGTTCAGAGAACTTTAGAAAATGAATAAAAAAAAGTTTGATCAGACACAGAGAAATATTGCACTCAATTTGAAGCTATTGCGACGGCCAACTATTAGAGCGAAGAAAACAAACAAGGCTGTTTCTTTGACTATGTCTTTTCGAGGTGATGTTGCACAATAAAAATATTATCAGACCTCATCAAATCGACTGGAAAAATGTTATGGAGATGTCCATTTACAAGTATACCAAGTACAACCGAGAAGTAGAAGCGTACAAGCGACAATTTGCAGGAATTTCAAGTAGACGTTGCTTGTATGGTGGGTTAGTTTACTCAGAAGCTCTTGATAATATCTTGAAAATAGTAGCGGTGTATATGTTCGTTAATGATATGAAAGGGCGCTATTTACAGAACGTTTTACGTTTAGAAAAAAGCATTAGATATAGCATTTACTATTATTTTGGAACACGAAATCTCCTCTAGTAAAATTTCACAGAGCTATCAAGTTCAAACCATTGGTTAAGGAGGAGACCATAATAATAAACGTCTAGAAGAAATGACCTGGAAATTAATTTGTTATACCGACGAAACCTGAGCCAAGATGTTGTTGAAGTAGACCAAATTTTTCACACGTACAAGAAAAAAATACAATAATCGAAAAACTATAGCGGGTCGATATGAACAGGCATTTTTTCACTTAAAATAAGAAACATAAAGTTTCGGAAGTTACTATTAACATAACGAAGTTCATAACTTCTATAATGATGGTTGTACTGATGGAAAGCGATGAGAAACAAAGAAACTTCACCAAGTGAAAACAATTAGTCCCATTTGCTTATATTTTACACTGTTTTCAAATTATTTCAATACGTCGAGAGATCTAGTTTAAATTTTGTTTTGCCTGGTTGTGAAAATTCCTGAAAACGGTCCTGAAAAGTCCCGCCGTGTGGCGCGGCCTTCCCAAATCGAAACGAGTACTCGGCTTGCTCAGCACGGACGATAATCCAGTTACAGACAGCCCACTTTTCAGGGATGTTTTATGTGATCAGTAAAATATACGTTGCATATTCATGGGCAATATTCCCTTATTCAGTTCACACACACAGACAGAAAGAGAGGTAGATACACGCATCCAACAGAATGGGACTAGGATAAAAAATAATATATAGGAAGTTTTAACCAGTGGATAGAATGTAACTGCAAATAGGAGACAGACATTGAGAATGTTAATTCTGGCTATCGGGAATATTGGCATTCTACACATTATATACATAAAAATACTGATTTTCCTGCAAGATCAATGGGACAATAATATTTTTTGGCAAAGGAAGTATTCACTCTGCCAGTCTCAACAATTTCATTAAAGGAAAGAAAAGGATATAGACGTGGTCACT
This sequence comes from Diabrotica undecimpunctata, assembly GCF_040954645.1. NCBI lineage: Eukaryota > Metazoa > Arthropoda > Insecta > Coleoptera > Chrysomelidae > Diabrotica > Diabrotica undecimpunctata. Next base: position 1,997,025 of record NC_092804.1, read on the forward strand.
CGCTGCTTTTCTAGAATCCTATTTAGACATTACAGTTAAACCAACTTGATAGACTAGGTTAAAAGGTAAAAACAATTATTAGAGTGATAGAGAGGAAAAATTTTTATCGAGGATTCCTTATAGGTTAATTTTACTTTCACTCACAGATAATTTTCATTTAAATTTGATTCAATTTTCCTTCCTTTTGACATTCAGGATACAAATTGGAATCAAAAACTTTTTTCTATAATTGAGAGGGGATATAATGCTATTATACAGTGGGCGATCAAATAATTAGAGCCACCCCATACAATTTTACTTTTTATTTAATAATGTTATTTAATTGAGCTATTAACATATTTTTGTGCTTAATTATGTTTTTTGCAGGGCGACAGCTTAAAAAAATTGACAGTATCTGACGTCATATCCTGAATTTGATCATATCCTCTAAAAACATAGGATATTCTATTTTTCAATGTCAGTTTAAACAAATTTAAAACTTTGATTGGTCAAAAAATATCTTAAGACAAATGAAAATCAGCAGTTATACATTACGTTGACGTGATGAAATTCATTTTTCCTTTGGCTGACAGTGCGTGGTTGGTGTTTGTTTTCCTATTTTGATATACAATAAAAATAAAAGTTTGAAATATCTTGGAGCCAGAAACAAGTTTCTATATTAATTAATTTATATCGAGCAATAAGCTCTTTATGTAATGTGAAGCATCCACATTACTATAAAAAATCCTTTGTCTTTTTGTTTTCGTTGTGGATAAGAAAAATTTGAACTGATAAATAAATAAGTAATAGAGACAATAGGAAAGAACTAGTTAGAGCAAATGTTACTGACTCCAGTCAGAAAAGCATTGCATGTGGAGTACCACAAGGTTCAGTATTGGGTCCTCTACTTTTCCTTATCTTTATAAATAACATCACTAACTTAAAAATCGATGGAAAAATTTTTCTTTTTGCTGATGATACCAGTATTACCTGGAGGAACTCTAATCCTGCAACTCTTTATGCAATTATAACTTCATATCGATTTGTTAAGTAAGAAACTAGCCTCAGCCTGCTATGCAATAAGATCTGTTTTGAAGGAAATGAATTTAGCATCTTCCAAAATAACATATTTTTCTATGTTCGAGACTCATCTTCCATATGGCCTTCCTTTTTGGGGTTTTAGTACAGCTGCCCAATCTGATGTTATTTTTAAATTTCAAAAAAGTACGGTATCTTTTTGGCTTCAATAGAATAGCACATTGCAGAAGCTACTTCAAAAATCACGGGATTTTAAGCCTCTCTATATATTCTAGGAACTATTTGCTTAATTCGTAAACACCTACATGTTTCTCCAGCAAGACCTAATCATGACTACTCCACCAGAAATTAAATCTTTTATGTGTATTTAGCGATCTCGGCCACTGAGTTAGTAAAGAAATCTATATTATATTCCACAAAAAATTTTACAACCATTTTCCTTTGCAACTTAAATCTACAACTTCTTTCCTTAAGTTCTGTAAATTAACAAAAGCCTATCTATCTGAAAGACCATATTATTATTATTCAGTGGAAGAGTTTCTTAACGAATAACTAAGAAATTACAGTATGTTTAGGTACAAGCAACAAAGTATTTTTATATACAGGGATGAGTGCCTTAAGAACCGGCAAAATAACGCAAAAGATAGAAAACATAATACGTTGTGGAATAAAAAGAGATGCAAGTAGTAGAGGTGAGAAATTATCAATATAAACCTATAATTTACTTTACATTACATTAGATCTATCGAATATTTCCCACCTTTAGACGTTAGCTTATGAGCTGGTTGACTTCAGTCATAATAATACGTATCACGTAATGTAAGTAAAAACAGTTTAAGTACGAGTATGTTTTTATCCAAAATTAAAGTATTGGTCAATAATAAACTGTGACTTGAGACGTCGCATACACTCTTCTCAATACAGAATTTTCATAGCTTGTTATTCTGCATTCGTCAACACAGAATTAATTATCAAATTACTACTAATTAAACTGTTTACTTACATTTGCTTTATTGCCTTCAATCAGTTTTTACTTTATGCGAAATTTAAAAAATGTTAATTTTCGACGTCATACTTTGTAATATTATGACTGAAGTCAACTTCAGCTCATAAGCTAACGTCTAAAGGTGGGAAACTATCGATAGTCCTAATGTAATGCAATGTAATGTAAATTAGAGGTTTCTATCGATAATTTCCCACCTCTACTACATTCATCTCTTTTTATTTCACAACGTATTATGTTTTCTATCTTTTGCGTTATTTTGCCGGTTCTTAAGGCTGTTTTAGCAGTTCAAGCCAACTGCGATTTGAAATGGGCGTATCACTTACTTTTCTACACTGCTTACGCGAGACCATCTTTACTCAGTGCCGCCGGCCGACGGGTAGTTTAATGACAACAAATACATTATTCTCCATTCAAATTAGTTTTAACACGAACTAACTGACCGTACGTTCATGAGATTTGACGTCACGAAGGCGATAACGATGAAACTAAGCCCAATGATGAGTAACTCGTTTCACTATTAGATTTCAGTATGTTTTAGCAATTTTCTTTAAAGTTGGAACACGCTTTTCTCGATTATTACTGGACACAGAAAGGTGAAACAAAAATCAACGATTACAGAAAAAAAAACTCTTTCGAGTGATGGGCGTAAAAAGTTTGGTTATAATAGAACGTTAAACAGTATATTCCAATTTTTCAACAGAAGTTTCAAAAAAATAAAAAAAGTAAAACCATCAGTTTAAAGGCAACATAATTTCGAATAACGTGTCCAAATTTCAAGACATTTTGTCAGTAAATAACAGAGAAAACACTGTCCCTAGGTTTTGATGCACCGATAAAACAGCCTTAAGGCACTCATCACTGTATATTTGAGTATCACATGCGGCATCTTGAACTTATTCGTAAACTAGTTCATAAGGTTTTATTATGCAATCTGCACTTTAGTGAAATTTTGCAATGGATTGTATATTTTGTTTTGTGATATTGACGATTTATGTAATTTTAGTAAATTTTAAATTGTTATTGCTATTTTTTTGACTTTTTGTAAGCTTTGTCCATAAAATTGTACAATTTTTGGTGACAATAAAACATATTTCTTTTCTATAAATAATTTCAAAAAAATTTTGATCAAATTTGAATGATCATGTAAAAGGTAGATTTTTAAAATTTGAACATACTGTAATTATAACGTCATTACGTCAGTTTAATCAAACTAATTCGATTAAATAATATTTGATAGTGTGCGATAGACTTAACGATTTTTTCAATAGGGACTTTGACCTTTGGTACGAGGTTTGGCAGTTGGTAGTGGCCATATTGTTGAAGCTGTTTCTGTCAAATTTACTGTCATTTATTCAGTGTGTTTTGCCAAATCACCATGGATTCGGTGAATAGCCATACGTCGACTAAACATAGGATCTGCCGAAAACATCACCGCTGACCGTGATAGTACAAGAGTATCTGAATCAGTCGATTTCACATCGCTAACAAAAACTCAACCTTTCATAAACCACAACTTGGCAAATTTTGCGTCGGAACTTGGGTCTGCAACTTTACAAAATTCAACCAAACCAAAAGCTGAAGGTAAGGTTCATAAGAGAAGTGATCTGCGTTAAAAGATACTTTCTCCAGTTAGCATCATTAGTCTCTAATATTCAATTCCTATCCCTACCTCTACGAAGTGTGGTCTTGACCACACGGGTGAACGCCGGACATCTGAGCAACTTTGCTCGAAATTAAGTAAAACAACACCAGTGGAAGCAGAGTCAAAGCAAACGAAGAGGGAAGACATGGCCGTCTGAAAAGTCTTTTTGGTCAAGTTCGAAAGAAGGACCAAAACTCTTCAAATATACCGCTTTCAAAATAATCCCATGAAAACTTAACTTCTTTTTAAAAAAATAATATAAATTAAATATTTCAAGTGAAAGGAGAAAGTGAAAAAGAAACAATGTCAACTCGTTGTATTCCTCAGTAATAGATAATATAAAAACTATTATTAGTGACAATTACTGCTACAGTCCATCTAATTTACTTACCTTTGCACGTCATCATCATTGACAAAGATCGAAGTTGACATAGTTGCCAAAGTATATAAAAATCCTGAATCCATTTTAAATCAAATAGGTCACATAATTATTGCAAAAGTGGATTATACAACAAAACAAATTAATATTTAATGTAAATAAATAGAAACAAAACAAGAGTTAAAAAATAATCTTGTTAAAAACAATTTGAGCCGCTTGTATGCGTCGTATAAAGATGTAAAATGGAATACTTAAACAAAAACAACACTTTTTCATTACTTATTAACATTAGTCAACACCGCAACTGTCAAATAAGTTTTACCAATTTATGCTAAAATATCACCTTCGTTCGATTACAGTTACAGTGTGTTCCGAACAAACGTTCTTCATAAAAACTCTTTATAATGCATTTATACAAATTAAATGAAACATATTATTGTGTATTTCTTTAAGTTAACATTAATAGAAATCTTTAAATATTATTTCTACGCGTATATAATAAAATATGTCTAGTGGCTGTAATGCCAGTGTACTCGGCAAAGTGATTCTAAAAAAGAACACACCTACCGCCTAAATATTTCGTGTTGTTATCATGTGACCTCACGTGCTATGACGCGGATGACGTGCAACGGTATGTAAATTAGATGAAGTATACGTGTGTTGACGAAACCTCTAATTTGTCAGAAAGATATATAGCTCATTTAATGATTGGTGTTCTAAGCGATCAGATTTTACCAAAATCCTATGTAATTTCATGCAAGCAATTAGAAAAAATCAACGCTGCAACAATATCACGTTTTGGGCAAGAAGAAATAATAAAAAATTTTCTTTCTGCAGCTGTTCTTAGCCATAAATTATTTATTTTTTTATCTGATGCTGCACCATTTGGCCAAGACAGGACAAAATTTAAAAATATTTTTTACCAACTTAATACACGTTACTTTTTTAGCACATGGAATGAACAGAGTTGCCGAAGAAATTAGAAAAAAGTTTCCTTTCGTAAACTGTATGATATCAAGCATAAAATAGTATTCCTCAAATCTCCTATAACAATTCAACTTTATAAAGAAATGCTTCCAAATATTCCACTTCCACCAGAATCCGTTCTAACACAATGGGGAACATGGTTGGAAGCCGCTTTTTTCTATCAAGATTATTTCGTAGATTTAAAGTTCCCAATCTTTGATAGATGCTAAAAAAATTTTTAAAAACAATGTTCTTTAGCAGCAACTTTCATTCATTAAAACAAATTTTAGTTTTCTTCAAAAAACTGTTACTCAATTAGAGTCATCAAAGTTGTCCTTGGTAAAAAAACATAGTCTTAATAAAAGAAATTAGATCAGCCTGTCAAAATGTTAAAGGTGACACTGAAAAAGGTGACACTCAGAAACTTACTGAGGTAGCCGATGTTCTTGTTGGTAATTTTCTCAATTTACAAAAATATGTACACGGATAGAAGCCATAAGTTTTTATTTGAAAATTTAAAAAAATATTTGGTCATTTATTGATTCCATAATTCTCAGGAATAGTATGTTACTTTTTTACTACTTTCATTAAATTAATTAGTACATTATAATTATCTAGTTAGTTTTTAAATTCATTTATATTGTTTTCTAATTATTAAAATAAACAAATATAATATACCATTGTTAAATTTATGTTTCAATATGCAAAGTATGCATATTTTCTAAAAAAAATGCATATTCTTAATTTTTTTTTTGCACACCGAGGTACGTGTGTTTTTTTTCCGAGGCACACCATCAGCCAGTCCGCGACTGTAATCATCAGAGCCAAAAGAGATGATTTCCCCGCATAAAATGTGATCCAATTATCACAGATACCAGTCAATTTATTCACGGCTTTCACAGGATAATGCATTTTGCATATCATTTATTTCGACAAAACTACTCAAAGTACACGTAAATCCGTGTATAAATATCGACCGCGAATGGATTTTGCCAGTTCTACTGTTCCATTTTAGGATATTCTATAAAATTTTGATATTCCCTAGGTATTATGCTACAAACCGGGTATTTTAAGCATCATATTTTGTTAAACTCGGTGATTTTTTATTGTTATTACTTATCTGTTTGCGAATAACTAACTTTCTATAATATTTTAATATAATATTGATTTGACATTTTTGTAGATAATTTGTAGAATTGTGCACCACGAATAAGCTGTGCATAATTAATTTTTTTTAAATTTGAACGTTATCAAAGAGCTTCTAACTAAAATTCTCCTGGACCAGACGGAGTTCAAAACAAAAAGACTGGATAAATAAGTTTTGGAGTGTTCAGGAGCTTTTAACAGTATTAATTATTCATGTTATTTCTAATCCGCGGGAAATACCACCATTTCTTACTCAGGGAACCACTTATCTAATACCGAAGAATCAAAATAACACCTAAGATCCAGCCAAGTACAGCTAAAGTCTTCCAAAGTTGTAAAAATTGGTCACATCCTCTTTAGCCCAGGGTAACAGGAGGAAAGCCTAGAAATTACAAACGAATAGCTTTTTTTGTGTTTATAGGGGGGTTTGGAATCTTTAAAAGACATCTCAATCCAGAACGCCGCTTGACTGACCTTAGTGCAGGATTTGTTCTTCGTACTCCCGGCGAAAGTTCCCGTGGTACTTTAAACCTATCTGCTAAACCAGACTCTTCTCTCTGTCATCCAGCGATCCGGAAGCAGAATGGCCGCTGTAATGGCTGGCATTACTTCCGAAGCCCTACCTTCATTTATTCACAGACTGGTAAGAAGATGGCTCCCTGTATCCTTTTTTGGTCCTAATAATAGTTTTTTTTTGAGAAACCCCATTCCAGGTAGTGGAAGACCCTATCGCTACTTATCACTCTCAGTCGAGCATTTCCTCCTTCTTCACACTCTAGGTGAAACAATATACCTCACTTTTCTACCTTCAACTTACAGCATCTTTTCCGCTTACCTTTACAGTTGGTCAAGCTGTCTCTCTTTCTCTTCTTTTTTCTTGATCACTGCATGGATGTAGTTGTGTACACTAGTCTAACCTGCTTTATTTTCAATCATTTCTCTCACTGTAACAAAATATCGCCCAAGTATGGTATTCATCCGTGTCAGCCTTTCCGGATCTAGAGAGATAGGCCTTAAACACCCGTGTCCTGTGAGCACCTGCGTTAGGAAATAATCCAATCGCCTGTGACCATAATCCACTTAATTTCTTATGTTCAGGATCAGCATCTTTGTCCACTGTGCCACATCCTCCGTGTAGTTCCATTCTTCTTGCCATCCTGTCTTCTCTCGGCCATAGTAAGTTCTAGGTCTCTTCTCTCATATAGCTCTTTTCTTTCTATTTCTAACACATGCAGCTGAACACATTTAGTGATTGCTCACAAGGCTGCCGTAGATACAGTTCTGTAGGCGCAAGCCACTCACAACAGACTTGTTCTATCCACTCGTGTCATGAGCCTCTTGTAGGATGTTATCTCTACCGCCCCTCTCCTGACTGGTGCCGAGTAGAGGACGATCGATTGCATAACACTGTGTAAGGCCCTCCTCTTTTTGGATTTGGGTCCCTCAATGTTGAGCATAACTCTCCCTAACGCAGCCTCCCTGGTCAGCTTCCGCAGGTGCTGATCCCACTTTCTATTCTGGTGCAACGTCAATCCCAGGTACTTTACGTCTAGTTCCACACTTTTCCTGTTCCTTTTCCCCTTCAGCATGATGGCTTTGGTCTTCTCTGCTGCGGGTTTCTTCGGTGCTTCTTCTCCGTGCTGTCATTTATTTCTTCACGACACAGCCTGCGTTTCGATATATCTGAAACGTTTTTGGCGGTCACTACCACTAATATTGGTAATATTTTAATTTTGTTTAAGAATGTAGTAGCTGCACTTAAAGTGAAGAGAAAAACAGTAAGTATACAATATACAAAAAAGAAATGAAAAAAAATTCTGTTTTATCTTCTCCGGTAAAAAGCCAACCTCGTTTAAAAAGGAAAACTACTGATTTACCTGAGGGCAATAAAATGGCAATTCGAAATATAATATATAATATGTACCAGGATAGTCTTCTTCTTCCTATGCCGTCCCCATTAACGGAGGTTGGCGACCACATTTTTAAAGGCTTCTTTTGCAACGTGGAATAATTCGTCTACAGTCATGTTTGTCCAGTCTCGAATATTTCGCAGCCATGACTTCCTCTTTCTACCTATTCCCTTTTTGCCATCGACTCTACCCTGCATGATGACCTGCAGAAGATTATATTTATTATTTCTTAGTATGTGTCCAAGGTATGCAGTCTTGCGTACTTTTATCGTTCTCAACAATTTTTTGTCTCGACCCATTCTTCTCAGCACTTCCTCATTGGTGACCCTGGCAGTCCATGGGATTCTCAACATTCTCCGGTATATCCAAAGTTCAAAGGCTTCAATCTTTTTAACTATTTGCGCTTTTAGTGTCCATGTTTCTACCCCGTACAATAGTTGTGACCAGACGTAACATTCAACAAACCTCAGTCTCAGCGCAATATTCAGATTTTTGTCACAGAACAATTGTTTGAATTTTAAGAACGCTGCCCTTGCCATTTCTATTCGTACTCGGATCTCTTGGTCTGGATCTAATTCTGTGTTGATGTAAGCTCCCAGATATTTATATTTTGTCACTCTCTCTATTTGCTGTCCACCAAGAGTTAGTTGTTCATTATTTATTGGACTCCTTGATACTATCATAAATTTGGTCTTATCTGTGTTGATGTCAAGTCCCATTTGAATGCATTCACTATTTATTGCATCTAGTAAAGTTTGTAGATCTTCTATACTCTCAGCCATAATTACCGTGTCATCTGCAAATCTCATGGTGTTTATGATTTCTCCACCAATTCTTATTCCCTCTTTTCTTTCCCATAAGGCTTTTCTGAATATGACCTGTGAGTACACGTTGAAAAGCGTCGGAGACAAGACGCATCCTTGCCTAACCCCTCTTGCAATCGGTATATTATTTGTTTCTATATCGTTCACCTTTACTACTGCTTTCTGGTTCCAGTATATAGCCTTAATAAACTCAATGTCTTTTTTGTCTAAATTGATGTTTTTTAATTCATTTATTAACTTCATATGCTGCACTCGGTCAAAGGCCTTCCAGGATAGTAAGTAAACCAAATAACGGTTTAGAAAAACGTTGAGCACAATATTGGAAGATCTGGGCTTTAAATTTAAAAAAGATGATCATAAAAGAGCTTTAATTGAAAGAACTAGGAGGAACTAGGGTAACGAGGGTAAATAAAATGATGTCGTGGCAGAACGACAACAGCAAAAGTGTACGTAAACCAGGTAGTTATGGTGGAAAAGATTTATTGTGGTTCATTCAGCAAAAGGTTTTATTTCAGACATATTTTTATTTCTCGATATTGTTTTATTTAGGCAGCCTGCGTCTCTGTTTGCTCTATTCACTTAATCTTCCACTTCGGTTTTGAGCTTTCCGTAGCTAGATAATGTGATGCCTAGATATTTAAACTCTCCATCTCTTGTTCTATTATCTGACCTTTCAGCTCCAATTCACATCTTAGTAAATTTGCTGTTGTAACCATGCATTTTGTCTTTTTTTTTGTAAAAACAAATACTGCTCGAAGAAACAATGTACCTGGATTTTTATGCTATCAAATTAGTATCGGCAGATTACAAGATTTACTGTAATACATATATTGGCAGATATGGATATAGAGCTGAAGATGGTTTAAGCATATGGAATAAAGCAATTCTAAAGTTTAACGATGTCGCCTGGGCAAAGTGTTTAGAACATACTAACAAATTAATTAAAGAGTGGTTTATTAGAGAAGAAAATATGTGTAATATTAATATCGAACTTTTAATGTTTAACATTGGAGATAATAGTTCGGATTCTGAAGGTTATGAGAAACGAAAAACATAAGTTCAAAGTCTTGTAACAATATTATTTGAGCTAAATAATGTTTCATTCTTTAAACAATTTTACTGTTACCTATTACGTCAACACACTGTAAATATTATTGTATATTTAATTATATATTTTTTTTATAAATTGTTTATTTATTTATTGATCACTAATGATATTAAAATAATTTATTAAGCTACTTTAAATGTAGCTGTAATTGTGTACCAAAATTGTAAAGCAAACCTAACATACATATTACATTCTATTGATTTGACAACGTTAAATTTTATAATATAATCCGTGATCAGAACAGTAGTCACTTTCTTTCACTTGCTATTGCGTGGAATAAGTTTCCGACTTATTTCGTATGTTTTAAATGATGACGCACGGGTAAAGAACCACGGATTCAACTGTATCTATTGACAGTGCTTGTTTTAAGGATTCCTTAAAAATAAGAAATGTGTTCAATCTTGTATTAGCATGATGTTGTATGTATGATGATTTATAACATAACTAAATATATGATATGTAATGATAATTGTTTTGCTACTACTGCACGGTTATGCAAAACGAAACCCACCTAGTTGGAGAAAGCAGATGAATGCTGAACGACCGCTTTTAATGTAATTACAGCTCCCGAAGTCGGTCCAGGAAAACAATCCCGACTCCGTTGACAATTCGACAGCAGAGCGGAGTATTGGATCTTGAAGTCCTGACCCGTATAATCATTCGGGCTTGTAAAGGTCCGCCTAAATGGATTACGTCGCCGATGTCGTGGCCAGTCGCTCAGAAAATGCAGTTACAAAAGGAGTAACTCGCAACTCGCAACTCACCCCAAGTTCACACTTCATTGCTCGCTCTCCCCGACTCTCATTACTCTAATTAAATTACTGCTTCGTTCGAATCACGAATGTTGTGTGTGTGTGTACAATACAGATACGGAAAAAATATATGTAGATTCTATTAGGTGATGTAACAATGTCGTTTACTTGTAGGGTCGCAGCGATAAATTCACAAATAACTGTATTTATAGATTGTTTTGTCTCTTATGAATTATTTATTCCTGGAGCCTCCTTTAGAACTGAGAAGACAATTATTAGGAGAAAAAATGATGATAGAGAGTAAAAACATAAATTTACCATTTATTCACAAAACAACTATAAATACAGTTGTCCCTTAATAATCAGACAGGTATGTGACCAAAAGGGGGTCTGATTACCAAAAGTGTCCGGATTATTACTGAAAGTGATTATATATTTGGCATTATTTTCTTAGCATGCTAAAAATTTCGACCAAAATTTTCTTATTCTCACCGAGACTAAGAAAAAGGGAAAAGGAAATCAAGAGATAGGAGAATTTATACATATCTACAGTGGAGTGAGTAAAGATAACAGAGCTAAGAGAGGAGTCTCTATTGCCATTGGAAAAAATCTTAAAAACAATATTAAATCGTGGACTGAAGTAAATGAACATCTGCTAATACTGGAAATGAAAAAGAATGGACACAACATCGTAATTGTCGGAGTGTATGCCCCAAATGAAGATGCAAATCCAGAAAGTAAAGACGATTTCTACAACAAGATGCATGAAATACTCTCTGAAGTTAAAGAAAACTGTGAAATATTTATACTAGGAGATTTAAACGGCAGAGTAGGGAGAGAAGAAAATAACAGAGTCGTAGGAAGATATGGGAAACAAATAACCAATAACAACGGAATGCGTCTTAGAGATTTTTGTGAAAAAATGTCTCTCAAAATTATGAATGGCTTTTTTCAACATAGAGACATCCACAAATTTACATGGATACAACTTACTAGGAATCAGCGCTCGATAATCGACAGTGTAATCCAACGTCAAACTTCCCAGCTGAAAACAATTGACGTAAGGGTATACAGTGGATCAAAATGTGGATCCGATCATCGTTTACTTATGGCCAACGTGATAGTTAACTATTGCAAAAACAATAACACTCAGGTACAGAATATAGAAAAGGGACAAGAAGTAACATCCCCTAAATATAACCTAGAAAGCTTAAAAGAAGATTCAACGAAATTTCTTTACAAATTACGACTGGCCACAAAATTACAAAATGTGGATCGAGAAAATATATCAGCGGAAGAATTATACCAGCAACTTAAAAAATGCATTCATGAGGCTACACGTGAAGCTTTGATGTATAAAGACAAACATGAAACAATCAAGAATGGTGGTCGGAGAATATGCAAACGTTAGTAAACAAAAAGAAAACTGCTTATCAGAAATGAATGTCAACGAGAAAAGAGGAAAATTACAAGATATATAAAAAATTAAATCGAAATGTAAAAAGAGAAGTAGTGAAAAGTAAAAATGAGATGTGGGATCGAAGATGTGCAGAGATGGATATGTATATTGGTGGAACAAGAGTTGGGCAAGCGTGGAAGCTGATAAAGTCTCTCTGGAGGGAAGGAAAGGAAAAATCTAACTTACAGTTAATAGAACAGTGGAAACACCATTATGAGGTCTTACTGACAGAGGATAGATGTAAATTCCAAGAGATCGAAATGGAAGAAATATCCGAACATACATAAACAATTGAGATAACAACCGGAGGGTTAAGCGATGCCCTCAAAAGATCTAAAAACGGTAAAGCAGTAGGACCTGGAGACATCCCAATTGAGTTGGTAAAGTATGGACCAAAAATATTACATGAGATGTTGGTTCAACTATTTAACAAATGCTTAAAAGGGCAAAATATCCCTGATGATTGGACTGTTGGATACATCAGCTCAATATTCAAGAAAGGGGATAAACGCAAATGCTCTAATTATAAGGAAATAACTGTTATCAGCTCAGTGGGGAGGTTACACGGTCGAATAATAAAAGAAAGAATAGAATCAGAATACGAAGACATAGAAGAACAAAATGGATTTCGTGCAGGAAGATCGTGCACTGATGGTATATTCGTTCTGCAGCAGGTAATCGAAAACCGAAAGGCAAGGAATCTATCTACCCACCCATTGTTTGTAGATTTAGAGAAGGCAAACGATACGGTACCTTTGAAAAAACTGTTTCAAACATTGATGACAGTAGGTCTCAGTAGAAAGTATGTGAATGCTATAGCAAATATATACAAAAATGCAAGAAGTGTCGTTAAAGAAGGAAACTTTATATCTGAATCATTTCCAATAACCAAGGGGCTTAAACAAGGAAAACAAGGATGTTGTCTTGTCTATCTCCGACCTTATTAAAAATATATATTCAATCATCGCTAGAGCAGTGGAGGAAACAAGTATCCGAAATGTGAATAGACATAGGCGGTGGTAAATGTCTAACAACTTTATTTTTCGCAGATGATCAGGTAGTCGTAGCGAATGATGAGGAAGACATGGACTACATGTTTAGAAAACTAAAGAAAGAATATGAAAAATGGGGCCTCAATATGAATATGTTAAAGACAGAGTATCTTAAAATAGGAGATGATGAAGAAGATCCAGAGTTAGAAATTAGAAACACAAAAACATGTAATGAATATAAATATCTCGGATCTATAATATCTAAAGAAGGCACTACCAAAAGAGACATCGAAAACAGGACGCAGCAAGGGAAAAACGCGGTAAACATTCTAAACTCTCTACTATGGTCTAAACTAAAGATATTAGACAAGAAACGAAATTGACAATCTATCGAACCTTGGTAGATCCTATTATGACTTATGGAGTAGAAGTTTGACAGATCACGAAAAAAGATAGAAAAAGAATAGAAGTATTAGAAATGGTTTTTCTAAGGAGAGCGTGTAGTGTATCCAAAACAGATCATATCAGGAATGAAGATATTAGAAATAGGACAAATACTGATTGAAATTGAAACGAGACAACTAGTGTGGTATGGTCACGTGAAGCGAATGAATGAAGATAGATGGACAAAGAAAGCTTTAAATTACATACCACAACAAAGAAGAAGAAGGGGAAGGCTTTTAGTTGTCTGGGAAGAAAATGTACGGCACATAATGAGAGATAGAGCCATCAAAGAAGACGAATGGATGGACAGAAAACGATGGCGGTCGAAATGCGAGAAGCGGCAGAGGCTGTAGGAACCTCGCATATATATATATATATATATATATATATATATATATATATATATATATATATATATATATATATATATATATATATATATATATATATATATATATATATATATATTATTTTCTTTGCAGTAGCCTACAATATTCTTAAATTTTATGAGTAGATACCGTCATCTCTTATAATTCTATGAAGACGGTATTGACCTAAAGCTGAAATTGAATCGGAACTTAGAACAAAAATGGAATGTTCATAAATCCTATTTTGGATTCTACGATTTGTTTGGCCTATATACGATCGGGCGCAGTCTGCACAAGGACTGTCATAAACTCCGTGTTGTTCATTTGGAATGTTGTCTTTGATTGAACGGACAAGAGATGAAAGTTTTTATTGGGGGGTAAATATTGTCTTTATTCATCTTGATTTCAGGATTTTGTCGATTTTGTCAGTGACACCTTTGATATAAGGAAGAAAAGCTTTCTTATGATTAGGGGTTGAGTCTTTGGGTTGATATTGAGTGGGAGATTGATACTTATGGATACTCCTATTGAGCCATTCACCTTTGATCGATATCACGCTGATACCCAGTATTACATCTATACCACATTCTCGTCCACTTTTTTTAGAGTCTCCGCTGCTATCTATCCCTGGGTTTTTTGACGTGACAACGTCTTAAATTAGGTTGTGGCTCGGAGTCACTCATGAAAAAGTGTAACGCCCGCTCACGTCTGTTACGATGAGTCACCGAACGAGAGAGAGGCCCGCCGGACCGGCGAATGCCTTGCGTCTCTCTCCCACTCAAACATGATCGGTCCGCTGCGCGCGCAGCACTAGAGAATTAGGCGCGTTGAATCGGTGCGTGCTTGTGTCTCTGTCTTTCTCGAGCGTTCTTGGCGTTGGAAAACCGAGAAAGCGTCATAATACAAGTTCACACGTGTGGTTAAAGTATCGTCAGCTGTGTCTGTAGTGAAAATGTGGAGTGCTTAGATTCGTCATTTACAACAACTACAACAATAAAGGTAAATAATTGTACACTAATATTTCATTATCGTAAACTATGATTGATTGATTAATTGTTAGATTGACACAAAAGTTGAGAAACTGAGTTTATAGGTTATGTCATACTATTGACAAATGTTGATAGTGTTAAGTAAATTATTAGTTTAAATCACTCTGCAATCAATCGTAATTCAGTCGATTGAGAAGAAACAGCACGTATTGCTAGTCAAACATTTAAAATAACAAATTATAACCTCTAACCTGTCAAAACAGGGCGACCAAACAAACGAACTAAACCGACCAATCACCACGCGCGGAGTTAGAATTTAACTGTGTTTAGCAAGAATTAAGTAATTTGTGCAATTCTTATTTTCATTCAATTCCTTGTTCCTATTGTGCAATTTAATAATATTCATATCAATAAATATTCTACCGAGAAAAAGACGTTGTCACGTAAAATCTTCGCCCGTAAAACCGACTTTACAGGCAACCGATTTTTTTTTGTCTCTTTTTTTGGAAAAGAGCCTTCTCTACTTCTGCTCGTAAAATAATTCTAGGACTGATGCATCTTTTAAAGTATCTTTGTATAATTCTGAGCAGTAATTTTTCAAAATTTCTGCAATGCTCTGTATGTCGGTTTTTTCTCCAATATGGTGTTTATTCACTTAAAGATGTAGCTTAAATTCTCGGGTCAAATATTTAACTTTTTTAAGTAGTTCATATTTGCATATTGCTTCAGTTCTTGACACACATTATTATATTTACTGTTTTTATCTATGATGCACATACATCTTATTTCTTTGCTTAGCTCCGCTATTTTTTGAGAATTGTTTCCTGTTTTTGTGTAGCATAAGTCTTCTTTCAACTAATTCTAAAGTTTCCCCTGACATCCAATGTTTGTTCTTATGGATTTTACGTGGTGTGTACTCTTTCCCCCTGAATGTATCCAGTTTTCATTTCCATTCCATTCTTTATTTGTGTCTTCTAATATTTGTGGTTTTTCCTTTTTTATCGGTAGTAAAGGCTACCACTTCTTTATTTCTGTAGTTTTCTTCTATTCCTGTTACGTTATTTTCTGCGTAATTTCTCTTCTTTTTCCTTAACAACCTCTTTACTTGTTTCGTTGCTCTAAATATCTATTTTTTGTCTCTGTGATCACTTCCTTCCTTAATGATCTTTTTGCTATTTTTTTAGTACTATGTGGAACTATTATTTCTCTTTATATTATTATATTTGTTACGTTTTCTTGCTACTTTATTCGTTAATCACTTTATGTTTTCAAAGTTTGTTTATTCTTTTCTATTTATATCTTTTGCGTTATTACGATTTCACGTATGTTTTATACTTTTTCTTTACTAATTTCATTGATTTAATCGTACCATATTATAAGTACTTACAAAATAAGACAGATCTCGAGGCCAAACACATTAGCAATCATGGGAAAAGTTTATTAATCAAATTGAAAATGACGAGGGAAAAATTATGGACAATGTCCAAAATGGATATAGCACTAAGACAAAAAGATTTTATAAATTGTTTCAATCGATGATTTTTTCATTTTTTCTGTTTTATTTTTCATTAGTCGCATGGATGGCTATCAGCAACATGTTACACCTAACTAATTCCTCATTTGTTCATTTTCCATCTAAAGATCTATGTTTCCGGAATCAAAAGCTATTAGCCGTTTTAAAACACAAACGCTTTATTTTTTCCCTAAGAAAAATCATTTTACATCGCATAAATAAGCGATAAATATCAATAAAAAAGCGGAATAGTAATCACAGAAGAACGTGGTTAGTGATGATTTGTGAGTGTTGGGCGTACCCGATATATTTATATATGCCCGTTTTATACGTCCAACTGAAATATTTAAAAGTGACTTATTTATCGACTGGGGGCAATTAAAACGTAACTTGAAGCGTTTAGGAGACTCAAACCGCCAGGATATCTTTCATCACCGGTGAAGGGATCCTTTTACCATTGCGGTAATAGGTTTTAATAAATATTTATTCAGCGGAAAGGCGGTTCATTCATTTCTTAGTTGTTTTTTTAATACGTTAGATGGAGTAGCGACTATGTAAAAAGATGATTCATATTTAATATAATAAAAGCTGTTTTACTATAGACTTAAGGAAAAAACGCACTTGTTCTAGTAGATGATCGACTTCTTTTCTTCACTCCAAGAATGAAGTATATATTGTATGTTTCAACATCAAATCGTACTTCTTTTTTCGTGAAGGGGCATCTTACACTACTACTTTCTTTTAATTTGTTACTATTTGTTTATTTAGTTTATTTTTTAACATTGTTGTGAACTAGTAACTTATATTGATAGTTAGCAACACTGTGTCATTCTACATAATTAAAATGCCATCAGACACATTTCGTACTTCTTGTCAATACCATTGTAAGAATGTGCCTGTTAATAAATGTATAAAAACTATTGAATATTTTAATAATCCTACACACAATATAAAACACGGTGCTGCTCATCTAATAATAAAAATAAAAGTGTGTAAATACAGAACGTATTATAAATATTTTTGAATCCGTCTAAGAAAAATAATATACTTTAGGTAAGTCCATAAACACAAAGTATTGGGAGGCTGATAATTAGACTCTGATGTGTATGAAATTATTAATTAATGTAAGGTTTTATAGGTGCCGGTTCACTGAGAATAAGTAATTAACTATGTACGTAATGTACCAGCGAAACTGCTTTCTAAAAGGCTTAAATCTAGCCCAATAAATATAAAAGAGACGTGATTAGATTACTGAATGAAAGAAAGAACACTGGCAACGCTGAAAGTGACGGAATTGGAATTTTGGAGAAGAGCTGCAGGAAGATTTAGAAGAGGAAGGATTACCAACGAACGCATTAGAGAAATAATGGGAATCAAACAAACAATCCCAGATTACCCAATAACAAAACAACTTATCTGGTTTGGACACATACAAAGAATGGATGAACAACGAATATCAAAAGAAATATTTAAAACGGCAACCAGAAGGAAAGAGAAAACGATGAAGACCGAGAAAAAGTTGGAGCGAAGGAATAAATAAAGACTGCAAGAGAGGGTCATAGAAGAAGACCTATGGAACAACCGGACTAAGTGACGATTGGAAGTCGGAAAACGGCTGAGAACGTTATAAACCGACAAGTAGTAGTAGTATTAAGAGGATTACATCATGGTTCAGACTATCATCATCATAAGTGGCTCGATGATGCGTTGTGGATCTTGACCTGCTCACAAAGAAGTCGCCACTCCTGTCGATTACAAAATAACTCTTACGGTCTGACAGAATCAAAACATATTCTATTTAATATTTCAAAGCATGAGACAGAATAAGTTGATTTTTTTTCAACGTAACAAACAGGATTTTCAAAAAAGTGTAATGTGCCCTTTATTAAAACCTTTAAAACTTTTTCTTTTGTCACTTATTTTTATACCTTCTAATCCGCTATTCCAAATAGAGTCGAGGCTGTGTACATCGCAAATAACACAGCTATAATAAAGGATTACACCAGCAGCACGCACCGTTTCAATAGTAGCAAAATCTCTTCTGAATTACAATGCGCCAGCAAAAGCGAAATGCGGGGCCCCGAACATGTGTAAGACCGTGTAATTGTAATCCAATATTATAGGCTTAAATCCTTCATACATCTGTTACTTTCTCACTCCTCTTTGATTGACATGTGTGGCTGTGAAATATCGAAAAGGTGGTTCAAAGAAGTTTTGGTTTTATAAATAATTCATATACTAGTATATCAATATTCTCCTGAAGTTGGTTCCTCACGATATCTCAGTCTTCACGTATATCGTATATATTATATCAAAACCCCAATTAGTAAGGATATAAAAAATACTTAATGTATGTAATGTATATGAATTAAGTGGAAAATGTTTTCGTAATACATAAATGATTACTTTTTCGGGGCTGCAAAGAAAATAATTCAAAGGATACAGAATTCTAAGAAGAAAAACTCCGAATTGAATAATAATACTCTGAAATTTTCATGTCGTTTTTCAAAATAATAATTAGTTTACGTAATAATACGGGTTATATATTTAAAAAGATGTGTACTTATAAACTACCACTAAAAATTTGAATAGACGTTATGACGCTGTGGAATAAATCGAAAAATATTACCATACAAATTAATTTCGTTGATGGCCCACATAGTTTTAATAACTTAACAGATGGAAATGGTTATAATTGAAAATTTAACAGTATTTTCAAAGGGACAGTGCAGTGCAGTGCAGAAGGGCGTCTAATAGATAATCTAATATGAAAAAAGAACAATTTATCCAAATTTAGCACCCACAGCATTATGCATTGGACTACTTAAAAAAACAAACGATGAATACAGAGAAACAAAAGAGGAAATCATAAGATGTCTATAAAGCCTCACTGTATGGTGTAATATTGATTGAATTTTTACAGGAATCAACCAACTTTCCTCAGTTACTCATGGAAATCAATATGAATACTCCTCAACAAGCATGGGACGTCAAAAAGATAAACCTCAACTTTGCTTCATACAATGCTCGATTATTTTTCTTCAAGGAAAGATTTGAACAAATGGAGGAAGAAATCTCAGAAGTTAATTGGAATATTGTAGTTATCAGTGAGTAGAGAGCCTTATCACACTTTCATCAGGTTCACTTATGGTACTAAGAAGGAAAAGAGGAATCGACAGTCGAGACGTCGGTTTCTATATAAACAAAAGAAAGCCGACATAACCGCGTAAATAAACCAAATCTCGACCAGAATGGTCTACTTAAACATTAAAATAATGCTAAATAAGAACTGGGCGAGAGAGGCGTAAGATACATAGAATGGAAACACAAGGAAGAGGCTTATGTTCAGTAGTGGACTTTTCAGACTGGATGATCGATATATCGTCAAATTTTAGCGATCATAACCATCTTGGGCTGTGTCCAAATTAATAGGTTAGAATCTAAGAGTGACAAATCCTCCATAGAAACTTACAGTAGATTCAATCTATCTATCCATTATTGATAAGAAAAAAAAATGTTTGTAAGTAAAAACTCTAAAATAAATTAAAGTATGAATATTAACAAAATAATCTTGTTAACCTTTGTTAACCTAATGTTAACCTTTACTTTAATGTTTGAATAATGAATAAAACCAAACCAGATTAATTCAATTAAAAATAATTTTTAGCATAGCATAGGTATAAATTTTATTATATTTTATCTTTAAATTTCTTATGTTGTTCTTAGGTAGTTTCTGTATGGAGGTAAGTCTTGGCTTTTTCTTATATTGGGGAAAGGGGCCCCCTCAATTACTTCCGCTCCTGGCCTCCTGAATTGTAGTTACGCCACTGCTGGCTAGAGCCACTTTAAAAATATGCTCGGTGTGTAGAGTAAAAAGCAAGATGCACCTTTGTTTAACCCCATGGAGATTCCTATGTCCTATTTCCTCACACTACAGAAATGAAAATTCTTTAACTCTTCTGCCCTTTTCCTTTTCTTTTTTGTTTTGTAAGGACTGTTTTACCTAATTTAAATCTCGTTAATTCTTTCAACACCTCATCTAGTTCATTCTAAATATCTCTCACGTTCCACGTTTCAAAATTTATTACCATTTTCTGTAAGGGAAGTTCGGTTTTTTCCTTCCACGAGTTTTTGCGATAAAATTCTTTACCCTGTGATGAATGCCAGTCACAAGTTTAAACATCTTAATCCATATAACAGGCGAATCTGTGTATTGATGATACTTTTAGGTTTTGATATTGTCACTAATTGTAGCATATTTTATAGCTTGTATCTGTAGGAAATATTTCATTCTAAATATTCAATCCGTAAATAAGAAATAAAATATTTGTTGAAAGGTATTTTCAGTCCTATCAAAAACAAGAATCGAATCTGTTTTCTTTGTAATAACTAATGTTATCGTTACTTATAACGTAGTTTTAAAAATTAAAAGAAAATTTATCTCTACGCCCCTGGGGATGAATCCTTATTGAAACTTATGTTCCTCCAATATTTGTTTTCTAGTTAATTTCGTTTTTAATGCATACATGACAGATACGGTCACTAGAAAATCGAAATATGTACCTCATCTTCGTTTCAAAATATCTACTCTATGCATTATTATGACTTCATTACATGGATTCGATTATTTTGGATCAAAGGACGCCGTAAAATATAATAACTTTATATACCATAAAGTTTTGTAGTTGTGCTTTCACTTCTACTACGATTAGTAGAATAGTTTATTAGCTATTTTTTAAAATAGAGTTGCATTTGAAATTAAAATATAAATGTTTTTAGACTATAAAAGTTTCTTTAATAGGAAAATTGAGAACTGCGCAACATCTTTGCTTTGGATGGCTTGATAGACCAATCGTGGTTTCACAACAATGAACTTACATTGTTCTTTACTTTTTTCAGCTTGTGCATAATTTGTTGTAGTTTGCATAATTCCGCTACAAATTATTTATTAAAAGGGCTATTTTATTCTGTTTGAGCTTTCTGAGTCTTCTATTGTATTTCTTCAGGCGATTCTTTCCTGACTTCTTAATTTTTTACTAGAAATCCTTCATTTTCCTAATTGATGACTAGGGTAAGGTGGCCCAAGAGTAACCAACAACCTATATAATGCTCTAATTCGCAGGGTTATTATTATGTACTTAAAAAATTCTCAACAGAGTGCGTGTTTGTCAATCGCCACAACGTCGCCGGTAAAAAATATGGTAAGTGCCAATAAATATGACAGTTTCAGTACTGTTTTGATGTATTAGTAAAGTTATTATTGTCTATCTCGTTCTGTATAATTTTAAAATCATATAAGAATGAATGCTGGTGCTACTTCTAGAAAGGGCAATAAGCAAAAGGAAAGGCAGAAAAAACAAATGCTGGAGAAGAGTACTATACAAAGAAAAATAATAAAAAGTTCCAGTCAAGCAGCCCCCTGAAAATAAAGTTAGTCGAATATTGTTTTTATTTTTGGACAGTAGTTATTCTGAAATTTTGTTTTAAATATTGTGCAAATGCAACTTTAAGTGTAAAGAGATACAGTATGAACAAAAATTGATGCTTTTCACGAATTTTATGGTTTGAATGATAATGTACGCAAAATACGTATGCTATGAATTTTATCCATGTGTGTGCTATCAAGAGGAGAAGGCATGGAAATTACGAGAGACCAGAAGATAGTAAGAGACAGGTTACGCTTTCCTTCACATTGACCAACGGAGAAGGCAACATTTTACAGGTGTGTAGGAAGACATTTTGAGCGGTGTTTGGAATAACTCCAAGACAAATTGAAACATTAGCTAAGTTGAAAAAAAAGGAGATTCAGTTTATAAGGAAAGGAGTTTAAAAAGTTCATGCCGGAAGATAGAGCATTGGTTATCGAGCACATAAACAAATTTCCCAGAGACGTGGGACATTACAACCATTTAAAAAGCGAAAAACAGTATCTGAGCTACGATCTCAATATAAATAGACTTTACTTGGCGTTTAAGGAACCTCATCCTGATTCAGCAGTGAGCTATCGTTTTTACTTTAAATTTTCAAAAAGAATTTTCCCAATATAAGCTTTCGTAAGCCTAGAACGGATACCTGTGCTAACTGTGATTTACTGCACATGCAAACACAAGATCACACACAATGAGAAAAGGCCACCAGAATTATCAGCTATCCACGAGTGACACCATGACAGTTTCTATGGATCTACAGCAGGTCTTATCATTGCCAACTCTAACTTATAGTCAAATGTATTATATGCGACAGCTTTCCAACTACAACCTTTTTGTTCATCTAGGGGACAATAACACTGGCTTCATGTTTTTGTGGCATAAGAGTATAACAGGACGTGGAAGGAATGAAATTGCGTCGTGTAAGTAGAAAGCATTCACTAATATACGGACACAGAAACAAAAAGTAACAATTTAGAGCGGCAACTTTGCCAGACAAAATAAAAATAAAATGTTATTGTTTTTATGGATTTATTTCGTTTCCAAGGGGTATTTCGATGGCATAAATCACAAGTATCTAGTACCAGGTCATTCATTTATGAGTTGCGGCAGGGATTTCGCCCAAATTGAAAAGCGAAAAAACCAAGAGAAGTGTGAGGTACCTATTTATTTGGTAAGAATGATGACAACAGCTGTAAAGAAAACACCATTTCTTGTTACATTAATGAACCGTAAGGACTTCTTCGATTTTAAAGTTGCTTCTGAAAGTTCAATCAGTACGTCCAAGCTTCAAATTTCAAAAGCCTAATGGATCAATATTAACCGACAAAATCCGGGATTAGTTAAAATAGGAGAAACTCTGAATGAATTGTAAACTTGGAAATCAACAAAGGTTTTAAAGAGAAATGTTACAATTAAAACTATTGCAGAAATAACTTTTCCTTGAAACTTGACCCGCCAGAGTAGAATTTCTGAAGAAAAAAAAACAAAACTTGTTGGCAATGGTTCCCTATTTGAAGAAAGAAAATAGAAAATTTTATGAAGACCTATTTAATCCCAGTACTCCTTAGAACCTACATGTTTTGTGTTTTTCATTATTACTTACCACAATATTTTATATTTTTGTGATGGTACTAAGCACATTCTAAGATTTTATAGCTGTTTCATTTTTTTACATTTATTTTACAAAAAGTTCCCAAAATTATTTAATGCACAAAAAAATAATTCACTTGAATAAACCTATGTTTAATTTTAAGAAAGTTATTTCTAATACATTCGTTGTGGAAGAAAAAAAATCGATTATTTCGAAATAATGATTTTGGCACTTACCACATTATTTATTTTAAGTCTTCATATATTTTAGAAGTGGTAGTGACATTTATTCTATACGTTTTCAACTTTTATCCGTAGATATACAGATCATTGGAATTTGAATTGGATCATTGGACTCAAAACGGCTGCTTATATGAGACCGTCTGCTGGCAAATTGGTAAGTTACATCTTTGTTTAGAGGCCATTGTATGAAAACGTGCTTGCAGTATAGTTCATAGTTTTGATTTTGCTGAAAATAATGTGTTGTGTGGTAAGTAGGCACGTTTATTACAGTTAAATATAATTCTTCTACAGATTATGTTTGCCTTTATTTATTTTACGTTGTTTTACTACGTTTTTTGTTTCGAAAATAAAAATATCGATAATGTGTACCAGTTGTTATGCTGTCCCAAGTGTACGCATTTTAAAGTTCCCAGTGCGTACTCTTGGGAACGGTGTACCATTAAAGTATATTAAAGGGCGGTGTATCTACTGTTAAGAAGAAACATAGGTGTATATTATAATCTAAAGAAATCACTCTGCTGCGATAACAATTAGTATTATTTTTTTTAGAAAATGAGTGCTCACACCTATAAAAGAACGTTCCAGGGGAAGCTGATTTTTACCGAGCAGCTGATGGAACAAATACGGACTGATATTGAAAATGGAAAATCCAAAGGGCAAATATATAGAGAACTAAAAATTCCCGCTTCTTCTTTTTTTGTAAACATGACTTTGTCTGTTTTTCAATGTGCCTCCAGTAAGTTGTGGTTCCATCGTTTTCATATTGGGGAACCGTCTCTTGCCGTCATTACTTCTCTATTTGTTGCCATTTTGCTTATATGATCCTTTCATTCTGCTCTTCTATTTCTTACTCAGTTTTTGATGTTCTCCTTGCATCTACGTCGTATATCAGTACTTCTAGCTCTGTCCCATAGTGTCTTACCATCAATTTGTGTTTTCATATCTGCTGTTTCTAACATCCTTTTTGTTCTCTCTGTGCCAGGTTATGTTTCTGCCGCATATGTCATTATTGGTCTGATGACTGTTTTGTAAATTTTGCCTTTCATTCCTTTCTCGATATTTTTATTTCTCTATATTGTTTCACGCCTCTTTCCATATTCCTAAGGTCACTATTCGCAAGCGTTTAAAATGTGGCATGATATCTACATATTTAGGTAGATTCAAATTTTTTTTATCTAATGTTATGAAAATCTAGCAGAACACCTAAGGCAACTTAGTATAAGGTTTTATGGATTGACAAGACTTTAAGCAGTTTGCATTTGAATACGCTATTATGAATAGTATTGGACATCCTTTCAATATTCAATTAAGAAAGCTGCAGGTGATAAGTGGGTTAGGAACTTTTGTCTACGACAGAAATTAACGTTTCGACAACCCGATATGTTCCATAGGAAGTATATTGGGTTTTAATAAACCTCAAACTGATAGATTTTTTCACAACCTTAAAGCTTGTATGGAAAGTTTAATTTTCCTTCTAACCGTATTTATAACTATATAACTATAATAAACTGCCAAAAGTCATCACAAATAAAGAAAAAAGAAGTGTTGAAAAGGTGTTTTAAAGCTAGGGTAGAATATGTAGCACCAGCATTAATTTTTTCCAGGAAAAGGATGCGCGAAGATCTCTACAAATAAGCTCCAAGTAGAAATTTAAAATTAGTTTCAGAATCAGGGTTCATAAATGCAGACTTGTTCTTTTAGTGGATTCAACATTTTTAGCAAGCAGTGAGATCTAATCAAGAAACGCCTGTTTTGCTCCTTTTTGATAATCATATTTCACATCGTACCCTACAAGTCATTAATTTTTGCCGAAAAAATTATATTTATCGTGTGACTATTCCACCCACACACAAGCCACAGACTTCAACCGCTTGATAAAGGGTTTTTGGGCCTTTTAAGTCGACTTATAGTCAATTTTGTGACAGCTGGCTCGTCAGTCATCTTGGTAAAGTTATTGACCAGACTGACGTAGCTGGTTTGTTTTCATTATCTTTATGATTATTGCTATTATAATGAGCAACCCTCATTAAAAGTTGCTAACATTGAAAAGTCTGTAAACACTTTTAAATCGATCGAAATTTTTCTGTTCAACCCACTAATATTTTCAGAAGAAAACTTCGCTCATTCTATGGTAAGTGATAGACTCAAAAACAACCTGAACAAGAAATATTGACGGTGAAATCAGCAGAATCTGCCTCAAACAAAGAAAACGAAAAGGATATGGAATCTGTTAATATATAAGAGAAAGTTTGTGGAAGTAAAAAAAATTCTCTGATGGTGAATTAGAAGTGGTAGACTGTTAAATTTCCTTATATATCAATAAACAAGTTCCGGCAATATCAACTAACTTTTCTATTGATAGCATTGAGCCATCAAGTTCCATTCGGTCTCTATCCAAAATTAGGCCACTACCAAAAATGAAATGTTCTGAAGTTCGAAAAAGAAGAGCTCAAAAATCAGAAATTTTAACTAGTACCCCATTTAAGGACACTCTTGGGATATCAGGAGCAGAAGCTCAAAGAAAAAATTTCAACAACAGGCAAATAGATAGAAACAGAAGTGAAAATGAAAATCAGAACACTGTAGTGACAAGTTTGAATCCTAAAAACTTGAAAAGAAAGGTGTTGTCGAAAACGAAATCTGCTTAAATAGGTATTGAGAATAAAGAAAATAAATCGAAATTGAATCAAATGTTTGTGGAAGTTTGAGGAACCACCAGATGAAGATTGGATCCAGTGCTTTCAATATTATTCAGTTGGTGAGTTCTGTTATGATTTTTGTAATAATTAAAGATTCTAATTTTTATATGTTTACTTTACTTCGATTATAAATCAACTTATATGTGACAGATAGGTAATTTTTCATTTATTTCAACGTTCCTTGCTCTGTTGTGCTTTTAAGAGGCATGATCAATTGTAGGAAACCTAATGGGTACTCTTAAGACAATGTCTTCTTAAGAATACACATGTACACCATTTGAATATGATTGAATTTTTTATATTTTGTTCAACTTTACAGTCAAAAGTATTGATATTTTTCTATGTAATATATTACATATTTCAGTCATTACCTATTTGATAATTAAAACCTAACCATTTATTTTTTAATGGAAAAAATATGTTTACTTTACCCTACCCCTACCCAGTTTTTTTCTTATTGCTTTTTCATAATGTTGCTGATTCGTTCAGTATTTAAAAAAAGCTTTACTTCTATCCGCTTGTTAATCAAATTTAAGGAAAAAAAAAACAAATTCGGGAGTTCCACATTTCCAAACGAAATTTATTGACTTAAATCTTGCGAAACGTATGATGTCCTTCGAAGTTTCTCATGTCAAAAGGCCATTCAGAATGCACAACGTGTTCGTTCGGTAGTGTTGAGTTAGCTTCCGCATTGTTGCCAATTGTCGGCGTCAACACATTCACATGCCGATGAACAAAGTAACTCCCCTATACACCCCGATTTTCACACACCCCACGCCCTCCAAAACGTACATTTTTCCACCTATTCTCTATTATTTTCTAATTGTATATCATTGATGTAAAATGTGCAAAAAAACTCGAACTCTCATATTTTTTCCGTTGAAGTAACAAGAGAAGAAGTAAATAAAGAAAAAAGCAAGACAGTTTTTTTTATATGAGCTTAAACCATAATTCATTATAATGAGAATTACATTTTATATTTTTTGACGTTTGTAATAATATATAAACATTATTAACGATCTTAACGTGTAAATGTTTATAAATTGGTAGTGGGTGGTAATATCACTTTGACAGTTGACTTCACTGAGATCGATGTTGTAAACATTAACCATGTTTTGAGTGAAATTCTTGAGAGGTATTGTTTTACCCTCGGATTTCTAATCCTTCTGTGCTTCTTGTGAGCATGTCTGGATCGTTTTCCGTTTTTTGTTGTTTCCTTTCTTTGATCTTGTGAAACTCCTTGTTTATAAATGCCAATGAATAACCATTTTTTTGTTAAAATCTCTATTCTAATTTTGCAAGTTTTTTTCTTCCTGACATGCATTTTCACACATAGTACGGGCTTGGATTGAGAAATTTTTGACAAGCTACAACAGAACCGTAATTTAAATTTTAGGAGGTTAATAATTTAGTGAATTAAAAATATTTTTCCGTCGACCGTCCATTTATGATTTAACACCCTTAAAATCATTGATTAATGACCCCTATTAATGAATGATTTTCTATTAATGAACGATTTCATTATAGGCAATACAACATACATTGCTTGTATAAATTAATTTAACCACATTTAACGCTCTGTGATTGGCAGTTACCTGTGGTGTAGGCAACCAAACATATCTATTTATATTCTCACTAAAAAATTATTTAAAATAAAGTAGCCGCTGTAAGTACTGTCTGTCATTGTATGTCATTATGGAGAGAAATGGAGAGAAAGTGGGAGTTGTCATTTTGATCATCGAAAGGAAAGGTCGCGTCGAGATAGAGGGTGTGTTCGTGAGTTTGGATACCGGCATTGTGAAAGGAAGTTAGCAGAATTGTGGAAGGAGATTACAAGTCGATGAAAAGATATCCTTGGATCTAAAGTGGGCAGTTTCTGGAATACGTAGGAAATAGTTTGGCTGCACCAAGTTGGCAAAAAGAGGTTCTTGTGTCATTGAGAAGTAGCTGAGTATTTTGGAGAATTAAATTTCAAGTGTTAATTGTTGGAGAATTGAGTCAGGTGTTTCGTACAGTCGCTGCAGGAGGATTGCAGATACGAAAAGAAGAAAGCCGAGGCGAATAGTGGCAGATCACATTGCTGTGGAGCGTGAACGATTCTGGGTATGGTCCAAATACAATCTACGGAGGAAAGGTCTGTGATTTTCTGTTCAGAATTGAAAATTTTGTAACTGTGAATCAAGTTTGTTGACATCATTGTCGTTACCATTTTAACTCAAGAGTAGACTTCATTTGTAAAATGTTTCAAAGTTTTGTTTTTGTAATAAAGTAAATATTGAAAAATCAGAAAGATAAAAAGTTTTAAAGATATTTAACCAAATTGGCTTTAAATTGGTTTTGTCTTCAAGAAGGCTTAAAATATTCTTTTTGTGAAAATTTTATTGTATTCATTTACGCTGATTGATAAGATAACGGCAAAATTTGATAATATTGTTTTATTCTTTTTTAAATAAAATAAAGAATACTCATTTTTTGTAACATGCTATTTTTATTATTATCCTTTTTTCTCTATCCCGATAAAGGACAACTAGGAAATCTTTGAACCCACACAACATAGGTTAATATAAGGAGATTTTTCAACCTGAGAACAATTAAGTTATGTTTTTGATTTGCTCAATTAATCAAGTAAAAAAAATAATAACATAATATATATATATATATATATATATATATATATATATATATATATATATATATATATATATATATATATATATATATATAAATATATATAGAAAAGAAATTTAATCTTTGCAGATTAGTTAAATAGTAAACTCTTAAATATTGGGGAAATCTGCAAGAAAGACTCTTTTTCGATTAACCTTGGGTAAGCCTTTACGTGTCAAGTTCAAAGCTACCATACATTTCAAACCTTAAAAAAACTTTTTTTGCACATAGTAACAAAAAACACCACTATGTTACTAGCAAAGTTTTTTAATATTCTAACTCTACAATTCTAAGTTACGGTAAGATCAATAATGTTTTAATAGATGATATATGGTAGCTAATTATAATTTATTCTCTTTCAGCCCTGAAGAAGCCAAAATAATTCTCTTTGGCGAAAACGTTCGGCGAAACAATTGATACACATTAGAGTCTTTCTTGCAGATATCCCCAATATTTAAGAGTTTACTAAATATATATATATATATATATATATATATATATATATATAATATATATATATATATATATATATATATATATATATATATAAATATATATACATATATTAATGTGATATTAAAAGTCAGAGATGCGCCAAGCAATTAATTAGCTAATTAATTAATTAATTAATTAATTAAACTTATTTAAATGATGCAATTATGATTTTATCACACTATTTAATTCTCTTATCTCAGGGTTATATTCGTGCTTCAATATCTATACTTTACATATGATAGGTAAGGTCTGAGGAATACCGGAATAATAAACATGATACAAAATTATATATTGAAATAAAATTCACACTCAAATATCTTAAACAAAAAATATCTCATACAATGATTATCAAAATTTTGTTCTACGTACGTGAACCTTCAAACATTAATGTTATATACTACATAAATTAAAATCTCAAATCAAAATTGTTGTTCTATATCTCCTGATAAATATTTCTATCCTTTCTGAAGCAATAAGAAAAAACTTGTTGATAAAAAAATATTGACGAATGGAAAATAATTATCTCTCTGATGATGAGTTGTCCAAATCCTTGTTCCTTGTAGCCTACACTATCAATTCTTAGCAGTTCCCTAGTTAATCAGCAATCTTACAACAAATTATTGCGAGCCTCTCGTCTTCAATGATCTCCTTCAGATGCACGTGTCGTTCAACAGATGCCAGTCTCTTCTCCTCTCGATAAACTGAATCTCTCGTTCCGGCCTGAACAGTGACTCTTGGAATATATAAGTAGAAAAGTATGACTTACAATATTTTACTGGATCAGCTTCCGTCAGGATACACTTAGTCCACGAAAACTCACAAACATTCACTTCTAATGCTTAATATCACTTGGGAACCGCCAAAGAACAACGACTGTTCGCCTTGCACCCTTGGAAAACAACTCTTGATCTTTTTTTCCTCTAAAATCTAGCTAAACTCTCATTCATCTATCTCTCCCACTTTTTTTCACTCTTTGCCAATCAAAGTTCGTCATATTTATCCCCATTTAGATAACAAACAACAACCTTAACTACAATTATAACTTTCCTAAAAACTATTAACATGTTAATCGTTTCTACAAATTCTTAAAAACTAACGGAGAATTATACATTTTAAATATTTCGATTCTATTGTCTTTATTCACTGTACAAGTCCATTTGGAAAACCCGGTCGTATTGTTCAATTCACTACGTTCACTCAAATATATTTTACAAAGAAAATAATTTATGCATATCTTAAATTTTGTTTACTACAGGTAATCCAAAGATAATGGACTTTCGTTTCTTTGAAATATCTTTTATAGTTTATTAGTTGAAATATTTTAAATTATTATATTTTATAATTTGAAATATATTAAGAGCAAACCAATATTATTTTTAATTTTTACATAGCATAACAACTCTCCGGGATATCTTGAAAATCTATTTAGATGGTCTATTTAGTAATTTTAATTTTATCTTTGATATATATATATATATATATATATATATATATATATATATATATATATATATACAATTATCAATAACATATTTACATTAATAATATTTATATATAACACAAACTCCAAACAGTGAACACCCTAACACACAACACACGCTACAAAAATTGGGAATCATTATTTCCATACCCTGTATTGCCTTTCCACAACATTCGTATGGGAGATTCATTATAAAGATTCTCTGCTTGTGTTCCAGCATCTTGTCTAGTCGTGTCATCAAATATGATTTCAAACTGTAACCACACTGACCAGACCAACTATAGTTTTCAGCAATCAAGGAAGTTTTTAAAAAGAAGAAACAAATTTTAACAAGACTACTTCTTATACATTATACATAAAATCGTTTTAAATGGTAGTTAGTATGCGTTCAAAGAAAATTTATTTTCTAAAACCAATAAAGGAGTAACATTAAAAAATAATAAATCAGAAGAACTAGCAACGCCAAGATGCTCGTGCCCGCGGCATGGCGCCATATCAGTTCATACAAACGTCAAGTTAACATCTTTTATAACGCCATAAAATCTACAACGTCTACCTGGTCATTTCTCGACGCAAAAACAACGAAAAGAGAACAGGGAGAACAGAGAGATGCGTTGATTTAATGTTTAGCGAATTCAAAGTCGGCCTATAAAAACTGGCCACGATATTTCATACAAACTTTGTTAGGGATGTCCGACCCCCGGCAATATCTGTCCGCTACTTGACTATAACTCTGTCAATGAGGCTTTATTTGCTTCTTTGCGTTTAATTATCTCGAATCAGGGCGCGCGTCACTCAACGGAACAATTGATGGAGATTGTAGGACGATACTAAACCACGGATACGATAATCTCTTAATTGGGCGATTAAAAACTTTGTTGCAGACGCAACAATTGCTTCCTAACCAATGAATTCATAACAATTTTTGGGTAGGTACTAAAATTTGGGAACTGTTAAAGGTCGTCATTATTTGATTATCACTAGACTTAGGTAAATACGCAAAAAAGTAAAAAATATGCGCATAAATATGAACTAATTTACCCAAAAATATGCATTAAATATGCATTTCTTTTAGAAAAAATGCATACTGTCAATGAAAACATATATTTAATAATGGTTGTAATGTTATAAACGTCACATCTTTATTAATTTATATTTAAATAATTATTTTATTTTAATTTCCTTATTAATTTATTAATTCCTTTACCTCCACTTTCGTTTTTACCATTTTTTATTCAAGAAATAGTTGGCGCCCTCTGTCTTTCTTTTCTTTCTCTTTCTGTCCTGTAAAATAAATATTCGCCCTCTCTTTCTGTCCGGTAGACTAAATATTCTGTCCTATGTTTACAGAAGTGCTAATTCCATCATAGGCATACGTCCTATGTATTATGTCATCTGTACTAACTACATTTTAGTC
This sequence comes from Diabrotica undecimpunctata, assembly GCF_040954645.1. NCBI lineage: Eukaryota > Metazoa > Arthropoda > Insecta > Coleoptera > Chrysomelidae > Diabrotica > Diabrotica undecimpunctata. The sequence goes on from NC_092804.1 coordinate 2,029,560, forward strand.
TCCCTACTTTCTGTCAATCAACTTTTCTAATGTAGTGGGAATATAATTTTTTCCCTTATTTTTGAAATTTATAAAAGAAGGAAAAATGATTATAAGCTTCATTTTTAGGCTCTGCAGAATTTTCTTTGGTTTATTGAAGATTTTATTGGGTGAATTATTGGTTTTATTGGCTTTATTAAAGAATTTATGAAATAAGTGCAGCTGTCAGGAGGACCTAATCACCTAATTGGGACCAATTGGAACCACACAAGTATAATATGGAACAACTGCTGCTCAGGGGAACCTAACCATCTAATTGGGAGGCCACACGATCACCCATCGATGTCATAAGTATCGCCAAATTTATTTATTGTAAAGCATTGTTTTTTTTTTTTAATAAATATGATCAGTTGAATAATTGTTTTATTTGCTATCGGCTAAGGGTTCATGCTTTAATTCCTAGTTTTAGACAAGACGAACTCACACTTGAGATACTGAGCTAGGCGAACCATAGACAATAAGCTCCTCTAGTTGATTGAGGTATTATTTTTATAATAGTATTTCAATTCTCTTTGGTAGTCTTATCGCTACATGGTTTATTAATTAATGATTATTTTAATAATTAGAAAACAATACAAATTGTACTAGTTAATTGTAATGAAAGTAGTAAAATGTTTTTTAAAATGTTCCAATAAAAACTTATGGCTCCTCTCTGTGTACATATATTTGTAAATTGAGAAACATTTTTCGACTTACTTACTTTCCGTGTCCGGAACACCAACTGCTTTAAATTTTGTATTTCCAATGGTTGGCCAAGTAGATGGCCCTGGTATTCGCTAAAAATAGGTCTTCTTCTGTGCAGGTCTCTCTCATCCTCATCTCTGTGCATGATAGTAGATGGTGACTATTCTGAACCGCGCCACCACAGTCACAGGTATCGTCCTCCTGGTATCCCCATTTCTTCAGGTTACTAGCACAATGTGAAACGCCAGTTCTTAGTCTGTTTAGCGCTTTCCATGTGGGATACGGCAAATTGTGTTCAGCGGCCATTTCCTATGATGGGGCAAAATGTGTTGTAGCTGACGCTTGCCGTAGGTGTATTCGGCTCTTCTGGAAGGGATCGTGATTTTTTCAAAAAGCTTTTCCGAGATTTTAGTCTACTTGGCTGAACTTGGTGATCATACAAGGTGTGTTTTCGATCCGTCTCCTGCTTCTTTCGTTCTATCTCTGACGTGACCTGTCTTCTGATAGCAGGTGGAGCGATTCCAACTATAGGGTAGACCTCTTCGATAGGTGTCGGTTTCAGTCAACCAGATATTATACGAACCGTATCATTTAACGCAACATCGACGTTTTTAGCGTGAGCAGAGTTTTCCCACACTGGTGCTCCAAACTCAGCGGCAGAAAAACATAATGCTAAGGCAGAAGTACGGAGAGTGTGTGGTTGTGCTCCCTATTTTGTATTTGATAGTTTGCGGATGATATTATTTCTGGCGCTTACTTTTTTCATGACATCTTGACAGCGATATCGATAAGACAGAGTTCTATCCAGACGTACGCCGAGGTATTTTGGCGTCTCATTGTGTTCCAGCAACTGACCATGCCATTCCACCTCCAGTGTCCTTCGCGCATGCTTGTTTCTAAGGTGGAAAGCACACACCTGGGTTTTTGTAGGATTGAGTTTCAGATGGTTCTCGTCATAGTATAGTGCTAAGTCTTGTAGGGCATCTGTCAGTTTTACTTCAACTTCATTGAAGGTACTTCCCTGAGCTGCCACAGCTGTACCATCCGCGTAAATAAACTGTCTGGTTTGTTGGTTTTTGGGTTGGTCGTTGGTGTACATGTTGTATAGTAATGGCGCAAGGACACTTCCCCGTGGGAGTCCATTTTTTTATACTGTGTCATAGACGGCAGTCAGGTCTATGAACGCTACTCCTGTTATTTCTTTCCTTTCAGACCCATCTTCAATATGTTGAGTAGAAGATGGCGCAGAGGTTACAACCCAGACAATATATTTATCAGCGATAGGATTGGAGACCAGGTGACAAAAATTATTGGAAGTGCTCTCCAAAAAAAAACTTTTTTCTAAATTAACGGATGTGACGGAAGCATATTTTAAATTTATTATTTTGTTATAAAATTTTTTGTTAAAAAAACAACATATTAAAAAAGAAAACACCATGATAAACAGACGAATAGCATGAGATAACTCACCAAATGGACGAAGAACTATTGGCAGACCAAGAAAAAGTCGGTGCGATAATTTAAACAATTTAGGAGGCTAATATTGAAGAAGAAACGGGCTTTAAAGCCTACATACAAGAAGGAGAAGAACAAGGGAAGAAATGAAAGGCAGAATTTACAAAACAGTTATCAGACCAATAATGACATACGCGCGAGAAACACGACCTGACACAGAGAGGAAAAAAAGGATGTTAGAAACAGCAGAGATGAAAACACTTAGAACAATTGATGGTAAGACACTATGGGACAGAGCTAGAAGTACAGATACACGACGTAGATGTAAGGTGGAGAAAATCAAGAACTAGGTAACTTGGTTTCTCAATAGAAAGACGATTATTAGGAAGACCACGAAAACGATAGAAAGACAACTTACTGGAGCCCCATTGAAAAACAGATAGAGTCATATCTACATAAAAAGAAGAGGGAAGAAGAACTTTTCTCTAGACAAATTTCCAACATTGTGGGATAAACTGTTTATATTGCAAGCAATTAAATAAGAAAATGAACGTCTAAAAAAATATGATATATGTTTAGGTAAATTTTTCGAAAACTGATCATTCTCCATACTTCTTTTTGTGTTTCGCAGAAGTCGTGTTCCATCTGGATAAATAACTTATGAAGAATAAGAATATATTAAGAGGAACAAAGTATTCCATTGAAACTGTTTAGAAACACAAGCTAAAGCAAAGCTATACAAGGAACTAACAAACATAGCGAGATAATAAAAGAGAAAATCGTGAATTTTTTTTTATATTTAAATATTTCGAAATGGATTCACGTGTGCAAACAATTCATCATTGGAATAAAAAATTAAATTAGTTTGTTTTTGTATGTTCTTACAAAAGTTTTGTTCTTCCAAATTGTCATACCAGATTATTTGTGCAGCTAGTGTTTTTAATAAAGTGAAAATCTGCACTCCGAGGCAATTTCAAATAAGTTTTGACTTAATAACACGTTTCCAATCATGGCACAAAGTAAATGAGAGAGTGCAAATTTCAAAAGGAAGGAATTTTAGATCCTGATATTATAATAATTGATAAATAGCCTTGATCGTACAATCCGGATATGCTCTCCTTTGTAAGCAAGACTCTGATTGCTGACTTCAGCCGTCTCAGACGCCCGAATCCGGAGTTGATTGTAAACTCCAACTTCTGCCGCCTCCCTTTACCTCGGCGGTTCGTTCTGTCTCTGTCGGTAGCTGATCCGTTACTATAGCAACGATCCAGCTCCACAAACACCGCTCCCGACTCTCCGAATTAAGTCTATTATGCGATTTTTGTGTACAAAAACCTGGGGGAATCCTGCCCGTTTTTTTCTCTACTGATAATCCTGCCTGGAAATATGTGTATCGAGATAAAAATGCTGCAAAAATAAAACAACTTTCTTTTAGCAATACTTGAACTGAGGATCGATCAAAAAAACACAGATTGGCAATTTCAGTTCCGATTTGAAACAAAATGTTGATCCATAAATATTTGTGAAGTTTTTTCTGCAAGATAGTTAAAAAAATAAATCGCATATATTGACATAATGAAATAAAAAGATACAAAAAATATAATGGTTAACAAATCTTTCTGTACATTAATCGTTATTGTGAAAAAATAGCCCTAAATTCCAGGCATGTGTTAAATGACGAGAGAAATCTAATTAAGAAGCAAACTTTTGACATAGAATAGACGTACTATACCTATAATGCCCTAAAGAAAATGAAATGGCTAAATCTTGATATATATTTTTATAATCTGTGAAATGGGAAAGCTCAAGGCTCCTGATGGAAGTCAGATTGATCACATCTTAATAGATTCAAGACATGGAACAGACGTAATAAACTGCAGAAGTTATAGAGGCGCAAACATAGACTCAGATCATTGCCTAGTGATCTCAACATTGAGGGCTAGAATTTCAAACACCAGTAAAGAAAATAAAATGGATACAAAAAAATGGAATGTGCAAAAGCTAAGAGATGTGACAATTGCAGAAGGGTACTCGAAAAACATCACCAATAGGCTAAGGAATTAAAATGTAAATGAAAAAGGGCAGACAGATATAGACTCCTACTGGATCAGAATAAAGGAAGACATTGAAGCAGCAGCGAAAGATGAAATAGGAACAGAAATTTGTGTCCGTAAAAATCATTGGTTTGACGATGAATGCAAAAAAGCAACAATAGAAAGATGCTTACTCGACGAACTAAAACAACTGTAGAGAATTACCAGACAAAGAGGAGAGAAGAAAAGAGAATACACAAAAGAAAAAACAAAACCACTTAAATAAGGAACTTAAATGTATAGAAAACCTCAACAGAGAAATAATTCAGAGCATTCTATAAAAAAGTTAACATCAACAAAAAAGAATTAAAAGCAACCACAAGACAATTCACAAGTCAGAATGATGACCTATTAGCAATAAGGAAAAATGTATTTAATATATGGGTGGAATATTTTAACCAGGCACTTAATATATAGGAAGAAGAAGAAAACTTGGAAGACGGAAGATATGTGGTAAGGGGAGCAGACGGAGCCTCACGATGTCCTTACGATACTTCTCATTGCGCATCACATGCCCTAAGTATGTCATCTTTCTGATTTTCACGAATCGCATAATTTCCAGATCTTTATTCATACGTTGGATCACGGTGTTGTTTGTAACATGATGGATATAGGAAATTCTGAGCATGCGGCAGTAGCACCATATTTCGAAGGATTCTAATCGTTTGGATGTTGCCTCCGTCAAGGTCCAGGCTTCGACACCATATAAAAGGGTAGAAAATACATAGGATTTTAAGACTCGTTTTCTTACATCAATGTTCAGGTGCATATTACATAAAATCCTCCTGAGGCGATTGAAGACAGCTCTCGCCTTTTCTATACGACATCTTATTTCCTGTGAGTGGTCCCATTCCTTATTTAAGCTGCATCCATGGTATGTAATTTTGTCGATTATTTTCTAGGGTTTATTATTAACTGTGAATTGGTGCTGTATTACGTCGTTTTTACTTACTACAAGAATTTTGGTCTTCTTACAGTTTAATTTCATGCCGTATCTGTCATAGGTTTCCACTACACGGTCTGTTAATGTTTGCAGATCCTCCGCATTATCAGCAATCAAAACCGTATAGTCCACATATCTTAAATTGTTTATGATTTCACCATTGATTTTTATACCTTCTCTTAAACCATCAATAGCTTCCCTGAACATCATTTCCGAGAAAGTATTGAACAAATATCGGTGATAAAATGCAGCCCTGCGTACTCCCCGTTTCATCGTGAATTCTGGTGAGGTTTCATTGTCTACTCATACAGTTGCCCTTTGCTGTAACTATAAATGTTTAATTAGGCGTAAATCTTTGTCATCAATACTAGATTCTTTCAGTACCTGAAATAGTTTTTGATGTTGCACCTTGTCAAATGCTTTTTCAAAGTCCATAAAGCATGCGTAGACTTCGCAATTTACGTCTCGAGCTCTTTGTATCACTACTTGTATGGAAAATAGGGCCTCTCGCGTTCCCAGTGCGCTTCTAAACCCAAACTGAACACTGCTAATGTATTCTTCAAGTTTTCTATATATGCGAGAGTGAATAACAGAAAGAAGGATTTTGAGTGCATGGCTCATTAAGCTTATAATTCTGTAATCAGAGCATCTGGTGGCATTTGCTTTTTTTGGGAGAGGGATGAAGGTGGAAACTAGCCAATCTGTAGGAAATTCTGCAGTTTCATAGATTTTGTTCAGTAGACTCGTTAGGAGTTTAAGTTGCTTGTTTTCAAATAGTTTCAATATTTCAGCTTGTATGTTATCAGGTCCAGGTGCTTTGTTGGTTTTTAGTCTTTTTATTGCATATGTTACTTCACTGAGCGTTATTTCTGCTCCTGAACATCCAGAAACACTGACTTCTGTCTCTTGCTCTTCCTTAAATAAATCTTCCATATATTGCCTCCATCTCTCAAGTATTCTCTCATTTTCGTAGAGCAGATTGTGGTGCTCGTCTAGTATTAAGTTATAACTTAGTGATTCGTTTTCTTCCGTTAAGTTTTTGATCTTTTTATGTAGGTTAAAAGTGTCATGCTTCTGTTCTAGGGATTCTATTTCTATGCATTGATCTTGTAGCCATGATTTTTTTGCTTCTTTAATCTTTTTCTTATTGATTTTTTTCTTCCATTAGCTCTAATATTACTTGTCTCATCCATGGCTGTTTCTTTATATTGTTTTTTGGTTTAAGTTTATTCTCTACCACTGAATTACAGATATTTTTGATTTTATTCCGCATATCATTCACACTTATGTTTTCTTGATTAATATCTGAGATTACCATGCTCTTTATTTTGTTGTTGATCTCCTCTTTGACTTCTTCTCTTGTGGTTTTTATTTATTATTTTGTGGTTTAAAAAAAAACACAAAATAATACTATCGCTGAGATAAACCGCAGACTTTGCACTTCCAACAGATGCTATTTTGGTCTCAATCTCCTCCTTAAATCGACAATTATATCGAGAAATACAAAAATAAAACTCTACAAAAACAAAATGACCCAGCTAGAAAAACGCTCATTGATAGACCTATTGGTCAGAGAAGAAGAGGAAGACCTAGAACAAGGTTCCTTGATAATATCGATGAAGACATGAGAAATGGGAATGGGAATACGCGCTTGACGGAGGAAGGTGATGGATAGGGACGACTGGAGAAAAATTCTTGAGGAAGGTGCTAGAAACCACGCAGGGCTGTAAAGCCGAAATGATGATGAAATGGGAAGGCTCAGAAACGGAATAGTTTAGCAAGAAGACGAATTCATAAAAAGAATTGCAACCTTGTTGATTTTTTGGACCGTATACTCAGATGATATTCAGATCTTCCTTCTCCATTGTTATCTATGTTGTTACAATCCTTTCTGATATGTATTAACACTCTTTGATGTGATTTTGGTACATTCGGTGTATTAGTAAGGCTACACCTTCTTTGGTCCTGTTTTCTTCTGCTGCTCGACTGTAGATTAGTGTATATTCACATAATTTCGATTGTCCTTTTCCTTTCTTTTTTGTTTCCTGTGGAGCACAAATGTCTATTTCTTTCCCTTTCAGCGCTTGGGTTATTTCTTGGTCCCTTGAGTTGAGCGACCTGATATTTCATGTAGTAATTCTCATCTGGGTTTTGGTTATATTTTGCTTGTACTGTGACTGGAAGAATAGAATGCTATAGAGGACGAAAACGACGAACTCATAATGAAAAAAATATGAAGAAGAAGAAAAAAACAATCTTAACTGGTAATTTTTTTTTTTTTTACTAAGGACACAGAAGTGTATTTACATTAAAATCTGGTCAGTAAGACCAATTATCAATTTGTTTTTAACTTAAATTACTAATGAGATCTTAAAATTAGGTGTCTACTCACTAGTATCTTTCCTATTATTTCTAATAACTAGCATTAAATTTAGCATGCATACTCGCACAACACTTTACTCTGCTTTTCACTCACTCATACAAATTCAAAAGGCTTTGTTCTTTTGAGCCTTCTCTCTAGGTTCGTATTGTCGAGGAGCTGGATAGCCTCGACGTTTACATGATGATGGAGTCGTTGTTCATGGCTCCCTGCAAATTTCTTGATTATCTGATTGACGTCTTCCATCTTGAGGTCCCGGTGAAGGTCGTTGTTCCTAACGTACCAAGGCGCATCTACGATGTTCCTCAGTACTTTATTCTGGAATGTCTGGATTACTTTGATGTTACTAGGCTTGGCACAGCCCTAGAGTTGGCAGCCATAGGTCCATACTGGTCTCAGTATTTGTTTATAGATTAGAAGTTTATTATTTATGGATAGAGAGGATTGTCTTCCCATTAACCAATACATTTTCTTGTAGCGGATGCCTAGTTCTTCTCTTTTCTTCTTTACGTGAGCTTTCCAGCGAAGTTTCGCATCAAGAGTGATCCCCAAGTACTTTGCTGATGTTGCAATAGGCACTTGAACATCATTTATTCTAATAGGAAAATTATTAATTCTCTTATTGGTAAAATTTATATGGACTGATTTATTCTCATTTAGCTTAATTTTCCATTTTTTGGTCCATTCATGGATTTTATTTATTGAATTTTGTAGTTTTTCTATAGCGTCTTCGACGGTGTCACTTACCGCTAAGACAGCAGTGTCATCTGCGAAGGTAGCTATGGTGTCGTCTTCTAGTTCAGGTATATCATACGTGTATATTAGATATAGGACTGGACCCAATACACTCCCTTGTGGAACACCTGCTTCAATATCCTTGAGATCAGTGTATGCATCTTCTTGTTTAACTCTAAAATATCTGTTCGCTAGATATGATTGTAATATATTTGAATATTGTTTAGGCATGAATGATTTAAGTTTATGTATCAAACCCTTATGCCAGACTTTATCAAACGCCTGTGTCACATCTAGGAAGGTTGCAGAACAGACTTTTCTTTTCTCTAATGATCTTTCAATTATAGCAGTTATTCTATGCACTTGATCAATTGTCGAATGCTTATTTCTAAATCCAAATTGATGATCTGGAATTATTTTCTTTTCTTCAATTATTGGCAGGATTCTTCGCAGGAGGAGTTTTTCAAACACCTTAGACATCACAGGTAGGAGTGATATTGGTCTATATGATGTCACCTCATTGGGGGGTTTACTAGGCTTTGGTATCATGATCACCTCAGCTATCTTCCATAAATCTGGAACATATTGTAGTCTAAAGGCAGCATTTATTAAATTTGTTAATTTTACGATAGCTTTTCTTGGTAGATTTTTTAGCAGTCTTCCGGTAATGAGGTCATAACCTGGTGCTTTATTTGGGTCGATTTGTTCTTTAATTAACTCAGCTACTTCTTTTGGGGAAGTTGGCTTAATATTCTCATCTATTTGCTTTGGTTCAGGCCAATCCTGGTCATCGTCTTGGTCATCTTGCAACTTAAATGTGTTCTCTAGATGAGTGGCAAATCTCTCTGCCCTCTGCTGATTATTTCTGGCCCAACTACCGTCTTCCAGTTTTATTGGAGGAGAATGTAATATTGGCCTTTTAATTCTTTTTGTAGCTTTCCAAAGCGAATACTCTGTGCTGCTGTCGTTTGTTAACTCTTCCAGATAAGATTTAATAGATTCATTCTTAATTTTCTGGATTTCTCTTTTAAGTTGCTGGCTGGCATTGTTTAGGTTAGTTTTGTCTCGAGGGGCTCTCGTTTGCTGCCATTTTCTTCTTAGTTTTCTTTTTTCTTTTATTAATTCACGAATTTCTTTATGGTAGTTATTCCCTTTAACTTTTGTTTTCAGTATGGGAGTGCAATCCCATGCTGAATCTTGAATATCTTTGACAAATAAATCTAATTCTTGATCTATCTCTTCAATTGTCTTTAGTGGCACGGCTAAAATGATCTTTTCTTCAAGAGTTACTTTAAAACTTTCCCAGTCTGTGAGCTTATTAGTTAAGGTTGGGTTGTTCTCTTTTCTAATAATCATATCACTCATGGTTAGAATTATGGGTGAATGATCGGAGTTCATATCCCATCCTTCACAAATGTCCAAATAATTGGATGAGATATTTTTAATTATGAAGAAATCTATTAAATCTGGTATTTTATTCCCATCAGTTGGCCAATAAGTTGGCTTCCCTGTAGATATTACATCTCCTTTCTGATCTTTGACAGCTGCTAATAGTTCTTTTCCTTTAGTAGTTGTAAGCCTAGACCCCCATTGAATGTGTTTCGCATTGAAATCACCCCCAATGATATATCTATTGCCTAAACTTTTCATAAAATCAATATATTGATCTTTTTTAATATTATGTCAAGGGGGACTATAAATTGCACTTATGTTTATTTCTGCGTCTTTAATCCTAATACATACTGTGGTAGCTTGTATGTGTTCGGTGACATACTTCATCTCTTCATGGTGTTTGATGTTGTCTTTGACTATCACTGCACTACCTCCTTTCGCTACATTGTCCAATTAAATGACTGAACAATTTAGTAAGTTTTTCAGTAAATAAAGAAAGGATGTTATTACAGATCAATCTAACTTAATCACCATTGAGTAAATCTGCAGGCATATTGGCATAACTCTTACAAAAGAGAAATCTATTAACAATAGAAATATAATAAAAGTTCTCCAATAGTTAATCATTTACTTAAAACTATTCTCATAGAGAACTGTAGTAGAAATTAAATTTTTTATTTTTGCTATTGAACTTTCAACTTCCGGTCAAAAATATCAAAAATTAATATAATATATAAAATATTGTTTTTTCAGTCGACAATTAATGAAATCTGGAGAGTTTGGACATACTTTGCCTCGATTTTGGAACTATCATATATTTATGTACAACACTTACAAAAGTCTTACAATTTATTCCAAATTTCCGTTTATAAAATATGGTGAACAAGCAGTATATAGAAAAATCTCTGTAGGTGGTATTTTCTTTTGGTATCATTTAGTTCCCATGACCAAAACGTTCATATTTAGCACCCGAATCCGTCGTAGATGAATAATCCGTCGAAAGGGTCCAGTGAAGTGCAAAAAACCACAGTCTATTAATACAAAATTAACTGAACGTGGCGGAGTCACGTGGCCTTAAACTCACTTATAAAACTGTTCTTCCAGAATTGATACACGTATTGTTAGCGACAACATGATTCGGATGTGACACGTGATGGACCCTCATCGGAGATTATCGAAAAGGCGGGATCAAAAAGCTTCAGTTGTATGCAGTGAGGTATTAATTAATTGCATCAGTTCTGATTTCATTGTTAGGCGTCTTTGACTATTTTGTTTTGGCTCCAGCACGTGTTGTTTGAAAGCTCTACAATGAAATATAAAGTCTTTGATATAAAAAGTTGTAATTGAAGATTGGTTTAAAAAATATTAAGAAGATTGTCAATATGTAGATATCTGAGAAATTTGATTTGTAATTGGCAAAAATGTAATAAATCAAAATATCGTTAAGAAGATGTAATTTAAAAGATTGTCATATTGTCAAAATGGCAATGAAAAAATTATACAAATGGAAGTTACGATCCAATATGCATCGTAAACCAGTAAGATACTTCTTATCTTTTTCCCTATTTACCCCTTCTTCTTCTTCCCTGTCTTTTGGCCTCTATCACTTTCTTTACTAATCTATTCTGGACCATTTTACCATTTTACTCGGTTTTCTTTTTTTGTACTGTTTCTCTATTGGTTCGTGTTTAACTAGTTTCTGATATTTTCTGGTGATATTTTTCTCTTTCTTCCGCATTTTCCTAACCTTTTCACATCCATTGATCCCGTTTTTCGTTTATGCTTCAAAATCTTGCTTACTATCTCCTGAGTCACCCCACACATTCTTGCGATTTCTCTTTGTGACATATAAGTGTGTTTACCTAACGTGCTAATCTTTTCACGCTTCCTAGTCTTTGATGATGAAATTAAATAAAATAAACTCACTAATTACCGAAAACAACACAAAATAGTACAAAATAACACAAACTTAGTAATAAATGTCCTAAAACACCCTTAAATAAAAGGCAGACAAAGGTAAGGTTATGTTTTCAATGCTTCTTCTTCTTTAAGTTCCATCTTCTATCGAAGGTTGGAAATCATCATGGCTATGCTGACTCTGTTGACTGCCGCTCTAAAAAGTTCTGCACTACTGCATTCAAACCATTCCCTTAAGTTCTTAAGCCAGGATATTCTTCGTCTTCCCACATTTCGCTTTCCTCGGATTTTGCCTTGCATAATAAGTTGTAGTAATGCGTATTTTTGTCCTCGTATCACATGTCCTAAGTACTTAAGTTTTCGTCTTTTGATAGTTAATATTATTTCCGCCTCATTTCCTATCCTTTCAATGCTTGGCCAGTTGTAAATGTGTGGACAGTGACAATATTCAGACATCCAACTCTGAATATTGAAAAATGTCACAATCATTCTATTAATTCTCACAATACTTCTTTCTGCTGTTCATTGGCGGATTAATATCTCTATGGAAGGTTGTCACTTCATCTTTTGCGCGGTCGTCCGATACTTCTTCTCTCGATTGGTGACTTATCTCTTGCTATTTTGACAACACGGGTCTCCTCTGTCTCACTCCCCTTAAGATTTTGACCTGATCTGTATATTTTCCATCTATTCGCAGCACCGCTGATTGATTCCAATACAGGTTGGCTATTATTTTTTAGTCTTTTCCGTCAATCCCTGTCCTCTTCAGCACTTCCATAATTTGTTTATGCCTGACTCTATAGCTGGACAATGTAATTCCTAGGTATTTTATTTCCATTACTTGTTCAATACTGAAGCCATCAATTTCTATTTAAATCTGGTTGGTTCTTTGCTGACTACTATTGTTTTAGTTTTCTGAGATGAAATTGTCATGTTAAATTCTTTTGCTCTTCATCTTGGGCTATCAATATTGCGTCCTCTGCGCGACGAGTATGTTGGTTTCTTTGTTTCCCATTCTGTATTCTCTTCCTTTATTAAAGGTTTTGATGATTTCATCCATAATCAAATTGAAGAGCATGGGGCTCAATGAATCCCCTTGTCTTATTCCGCTGCCTATTTCTATATGGAATCTCCTTGTCTTGTCCCATTTTTTATTTTTATTATTTCTGTTCTTTCTCTTCCGGTATCTATTATTGCTTGGGAATATCGCATTGTCATTTTTATCATTCTTATAATTTTATTTGATATATTACTCTCTTGTAAGTCTTGGAACATTTTTCTTCTGCTTAAAGTCTATTATGTGTTTCTCCGTCGTACTCGTATGTTTTCTCTAACACTTGTTTTAGCGTATGTATAGCGTCTCTCGTGGATCTTCCTTTTCTAAAACTATACTGGTAATCCCCTATGCTTTGTTCTGTATAATATATTGTTAGTATGTCTCTAATTATACCAGTCATTACTTTATCTGTTTTTTTAACTTATTCTCTATCCTTCCATTGTTGGATGTAGGTCTCCCCCAGTTCTCTCCATCTTTCCCTATCTTTAGCTGTTCTCTGCCATGTGGGACCTCCTTGTTTCCTGATGTCATCTTTCCACCTCATCTGTGGTCTGCCTCTTGATCTCTTTGCATTGTATGGACGCCACTTTCCGATGGCATTGTTCCATCGTCCGTCTTGGAGACGTTCATTGTGTCCAGCCCATTTCCATTTCAGTTTTGCTGCTTTTTCTATCGCGTCTACTGTCTTTGTTCTGGTTCTGATCCACTGGTTACGTTTTCTATCTTTAAGTGATATACCCAACATTTGTCTCTCCATCGCTCTTTGTGTGCCTTCCTTATCCTATCCAAATTGGCCTGTGTAAATGTCCATGTCTGTGCTCCGTAGGTGAGCACCGCTATTATACAGGAGTTATATACCTTGCTTCGTAAGTATAGAGGGATTGTTTGATTTTTTAGAACGTAAGAAAGTTTGCCGAACGCTGCCCATCCCATTCTTACTCGTCTCGATATTTCGGCTGTTTGATTTTCTCTGTTAGCTCTGATTGCTTGTCTTAGATAGATAGACTCATTTACCTGTTCTATTTTTTCTGTTTGTATTATTATTGCCTCTTGGTCTTCCGTGTTTGTCATGTCACTTTATCTGTTACATTCAGTAAATTAATTGGTAGTTTTTGCATGTTCTATGGTCTCCTTGTATTGGGATTGTCACTATAATTCTCTTCTTTCATTCTTTGGGCATTATTTCTTTACTCTATATATTCTGTATTAGTTCATAAATCTGTGTGTATAGTGCCTCCCCACTGTATTTTATAAGCTCTGCACATATTCCGTCTTCTCTCACTGTTTTTCCGTTTTTTAAATTTGCATATTTTCTCTTTCACTTCTGTATAGGTCAATTCTTCTGCTTCTTCATAACAAACAGTGTAAAACACAAAAAACGAGAACTGTCGAAAGGAAATATAAATACCTAAATTAAAAAATAAGAATGACACATTTGTGGAGGTGACAAAAAATTATAAATATATTTTTGAAATCAATGGATATAACGTTGAATATATTAAACATATCTTTACACTCACTTTTTTCTAAAAAATAAAAAATGTAACGTAATTTTTGCGATTTTATTCATGTAAATACATAACTCCCCAAGATAGAAGTTGAGTAGAAGCCCGGCCATGCGAAACCAGTTATTTTATTCAGCTTAACTACATTTTATATATCAAACGATAAAATCACTCCCAAAGTCCTGACAGTTGTGAAACCACCAACAAAAACAAACGCCGAATCTTGAACCCTACCAGTATCGAATATTATCCCCTACAGGCGGGGCTTCGTCGTTCGCCCGTCCCTCTCGTAATCACTGCATGTCCTTTCAAACGTAAAGGACCAATAGTAACGGCGCGATCAGGATATCTGATTTCGCCTGCTGGAAGCCAACGATCCTCGGCAGTTGTTTGCGTACCACTAGTCCGAAAGTAGTCTTCTTCTTTCACTACGTTGATTTGTATACAGTAGGAATGTGATTGAGTTTTATGATATTGTGGACTGATTTTTTCGACAATCTCGGCAATATTTTGTGCAATATACGGATAGGACGACAGTGCAACACAGTGGAGGGCCAATCTTTCGATATTAAACAAGAAATGAAGGTGAGTTACTAAAAATAACTAGCACATAAACTTTTTTTCTATATTTAAAAGTTTTTTACGATATTCACTTAATTTGATTTACTGTTTTGTCATTAAAATCAAAAATAGGTACATATTTTACTTTCATTTCTGAACATTCTCTTCTTCTTAAACTGCCATCTTCTTTAGAAGGTTGGTAATGACGATTTTTATGTATTTTGACTGTTGCTCTAAAAAGTTTGCAATCGAGCAATTAAAACGTACTCTAATATTGAAGAACCATAAATTCGTAGTGTTATGTTGCTCCAGAATCTTTTCCTGTAGGATAACTAGCAGAAGATATTTTGGAACACTCATTACATGGCATTACTCTTATTTTCGAATATTTATTGTGTTGTTCATTTCTGTTTCTATTCCAAGTCTGTTCAAGTTATTTATGATTTATTTTTGATTATCCCTGTACGGTGTTGGCTTCCCAAATTACATTTTTACATAAGTTTCTATAGGTTATACCGATATCAATCCCTGTTTAAGCGTCTCCCAACAGGTCTTATTTGATGCTCTTGTCCCATTTGTTCCAGGAACTAGCAGATCAGCAAATCTTCGTATTGAGTGATTAGCATCGCGAAGTTAAATATGCTCTAACCAGCTTATCCTATGCTATCAAGTTTTGGCATCAATTGGTACCACACTCCTTTCGCTTCAGTCCTCACTCCTCGGAGGGAGTGTAGTGGTTAGCATGATGTCGTGTATTGTCTATCTGCAAAGATATCTGTCTCTTGTGTGTTCTTTTAACTCATACACAGGTCTTTTGCATATTCCTATAATTTGATAAATCCATCTTGTTAGGGATCTTCCTCGAGATCTTCAGCCTTCTACCTTTCCGCGTATAAAAGTCTTTCCATGTTTTCTGTGTCTGCTCTTATAACATGTCCAAAGTATTTTAACTGTTGAAGATTGTTGGAGAAAGCCGTTAGCTAACCTTTAGCTCATTTAAAATTGAATTATTTGTCCTGTGGTGGATCCACGGAATTCGTACCATTCTTCTCCAGCAAAACATTACAGTGGCGTCTATCTTTCTTTCTTATAATATACTCCTAATTATATATTAAATAATTGTGTAGGCAGTATACATCCTTGTGCGACACCTTGCTCTGGATGGAATTCGTTTGAGAGTGTGTCAAGCACTTTAACTGTTCCGATAGTGTGGTCATATAATTCAGTTATAAGCGTATTTTAGTATTTGCCGTAGGTAAGTGTTGCCATTTGACCCTGTCGAACGCTTTGCGATAATCTATAAAACACATATGTAGTGGTATAATATAATGGTAATTCCCTAGATTTTTCTACTATGTGTCTTATGTTCAGAAAGTGTTCACGAATATCTATACATTTGCAAATCCAGTTTACTCTTGGGGTATCTCTCTTTGTAGAAAAGTTTACAGTCTCTGATTCTTCTTCTTCCTCTTTATAAGCAATTCTGCTTGTTCATCGGCGAATTAATACTTCTATGAAAGGTTGTCACTCCATATTTTGCGCGGTCGTCCGATACTTCTTCTGCCGATTGCTGACTTATCTCTTGCTCCATTCTTTTTTTCTATTTTCTGTCCATTTATACACTGTACGTTACATTTTCTTCTAATGTCTTCACTTTTCTTTCGATCTCTCAGCGTATTTCCTGTAATTCTTCTCATCTCTGCCGTTTCCAGTAGCCTTTGCGTTGTGGCTGTGTCGGGTCTGGTTTCTAAGTCATATGTCACTATTGGTCTTACACTGGCTTTATAAATTCTTGATTTCATCTCAGTGTTAATGTGTCTGTTTCGCCATATAGTGTTATTAACACGTTCGTGACGACGTGTACCACCGGTGGTACATGCCTAACTTTTCATTCTGCCGCTTGTGGCCACCGGTGGTACACGGTACCTTTCTATTTCTTAATTCTCTAAAACCTTGCAGTTAATAGATTATATTTACACTAGTATAATAATTTGCAATATATAGTGTCCTTCCTTCATACAAAAGCCTCTCAAGTAATTCCATGCAAATATTGTAGGAATGGCCAAAATCGTTGTCAGGTATATCTGAACCACTTTTATCTGCGTATATGTTTAGGTTACATGTATAACCTTCAACAGTAACCTAAACAGGCAAAAAATCGTTACAAATGCAATAAAATATTACGACACCCACAACTTCATATTGTGTCCACCGACGTATTCACCGTTCATATTGTGGTACACGACGTTTTTTCTTAAAGAATGTTCACTACAGCCGGCGTGTACCACGGGTGGTACATACAAAAAATTGCTTTTAAATAGAAAATATGGTTTTAAACAGCTTCAAACGGACTTCAGCTGGTAACTCAGCTGAAGTCCGTTTGAAGAGGTTTACTCTCCGGACACTGGAACTCACTTAAAGCATGGGTGTATGTTACCTGTAGTAAAATGTAATTAAAATATTAAACATCAAATAATATTATCAACATCATGTACAATTTTTGGTAACATAATACATTTTAAAGGGTTTTTACCCAAATATTTTGGTGGCTCAGGCATGGTAACCTGTATTTTAACCTGATGATGGAACTGTTGTTCCGAAAACGTTCGTGTTTTTAATGTAGCCCTTTTAAGGGTTTTTATAAAATATACCCATATACAAAGATTAACCTCTTTTTGATTATATATTTATCATTTGGTGTCTCGTTTATTACAGTCTGAAGGTGTTCGTAGAAGTTTTCCCTTGTGGTGGTATCTCTGTTGTTCTCTGGTGCATAGATTGCTATCACATTCAGAGGTTTGACATCCAGTTTAACTTTGACACTTACTATTCTTTCAGAGGTATATTTACATTCTTGTACTTGGTGTAAAAAATTTTTGTGTACTAGCAGGGCGAATCCTTCTTTGGCTCTGGTTTGTTTCGCAATACCACTGTAAATCATTAGATAGTCATCTAACATAATTTGACCCTTTCCTTTTTTCTTCATCTCTTGTCGTCTATTGCACATATGTCTATATTTTTTTTTTACAAGCTCTTATGTAATTTCCTGCTCTCTTGTGTTTAGAGACTTAACGTTCCAAGTATCGATGCGAAGTATATTTCTTGTTTTCCATAAATTCGTTGTCCTATTTCTCGCATTAGTCGTCGTAATGAAATCATTCCTGTTCCGAGGCATAATCCTGTTTCTATGAGCTGGCTGTAGACCAGAGCTGGCTGTAGACCCCCTCCTCCTTAATCTGGGCTTGTGACCGGCAATAGTTTTGTCGAGATACTCGATTCACCCAACAAAACTGCAGGCGGAGCTCATTGATTATGTGAAGCATTATTTTGTTGACATGTGAGATAAGGGACATGGTTCTATAGTTGTTGCATTCATGGAAGCTGCCTTTTTTTTGTATTGTCATTATTGTAGATTTTGTCATAGACTTTTGCCATTTTACGGAGCTTAAAGAAAGAAGTTGTAGGTTTAAGTTGCAAAGGGAGATGGTTGTATAATTTTTTTGCCGAATGTAATATAGATTTCTTTACTAACTTAGTGGACGGAATCGGTAAATACTCATAAATACACAAGGTTGAATTTCTGGTGAAGTAGTCATGATTAAGTCTTGCTGGAAAAAAATGTAGGTGTTTACGAATTCAGCAAACTCGCTTGATTTCGTTTGAAACATATCTTATTGCATAGCAAGCTGAGGGTAGTTTCTTAAATTGATATGAAGGGACCATTTAAGATCCTCCTTTATAGGATAATGCTTTTGTGACTAGAGTCAGTATCATTTGCTTTAACTAGTTGTTTCCGAGTCCTCATGTAAGATTGGTACCAATTCAAAAGAAATACCTCGAATTCCGTAGAAATTTAGTTTTTTTTATAAAAATGCCGTGATTTACACAATCAAAAGCTTTGGCATAGTCACAAAGAACAGTGGTAGTGTAGAGATTATTGTTAAGTGCTTGATAGACCTCATGTAGTATAGAAAACATAGCATCACTGGTACATTTATTAGATAAAATGCCGAACTGAGTTTGTGATAAAATGTTGTTTTCAACGAGAAAGGACATAAGTCGGGCTTTTATACGTCTCTCAATAATTTTGGATAGGACCAGTAGTAAGGCAATAGATCTATAGGTACAGACTTTTGATTTTTCACCACTCCTATGAAGAGGAGTAATAATGGCTGTCTTAGACACTTGACTTTTTAAAGACGAATCACATGCTATGATTTTTCTGACGGATAGTCTCAAGTTAACGTTGATTTCATGTAATCGAATGAACTATCTTACAATAAAGTCATCCCAGGAACGCAACTCAACAATATTTTCAAAATCATTTTAAAGTTATCTTTAAAATGTATAATACATGTCTAATTTGTCAATATGAATGAACCAGATAAAACAAAATTATTAAAAGAATTTATTCCATGTCGAGAAAATGGTATTGGCCAAGTGGTCGCCGCAAGAATTGATGACCATACATGATGACCTATTTTAAAGCATTTTCCGTCACTCTTGTCAGAACTTCGAGCGACAGGTACATCACCAAAACGAGAGATTTAGCGACTCGTAAATGCTTCCTTCAGAATACCGGTTGTGGTTCGAGCAGTATGCACCGTAGCACCATCCTGTTGGAATCACAATATGTTCTTCAGTCCGAATTCATCCAATTGAGGAAGAAAAAAATTGGGTTATCATGGTTTTGCAGCGCGCGCCGACTTGTATCTAGGAATCCCACCTTAATTTTTTACCTTTACCATGCGAGCTGCGCGATGCTCCATTACACATATTATGATTTTAAAATTTTGGCTTGTAATTTCAAGAAATAATAAATTGACAATTTATTTGACAACTACTAGATTCAAGCTACATTCTTTTTTTTAGTAGATATTTAATTAACCAATTATAATCTTTCATTTATGTACTCTTATCGAAATTATGATTAAAATGGTGACTAATAAATCTCATAAATAAGAAAACTTACAACTAATTCTTAATTTAAAAGAAAATTTTATGCTTCATATCATTCATAATATTATATTATCTTAATTTCTAAAATGCTTTCTTTCCTATTCCAAAAGGTCTATTTCTTGTTTTCTTTGACAAACATTGAGTATTTCTACTGGTTTTTTTGTGTGTTTCTTTACATTTTATTCCCACTACTAAATAGCAAAATCTTTTACAATGAAACTTTATTAAACTTCTTTTTTAATTTAAATATTATGTTTATATGGAATTAAGCCACAATTGGTTCTAATGAAAATCACATTTTTTAACTAACCTAGTCATTTTAAGATAACTGACTAGACTATATACCAGATTGTAAAAAATATTTTTTTTTATGCAACAATATGTATCTTACTGTTTGTGTATGTCCCCCCGCTAATAATCCTTAGTGGTTGATGCGGGTATATTTGTTTAAATAAAAAAAAAAAGTTTGACGTTTTGAAATCGTTCTCAAAATGTTTATAGAAATTTTGAACAACCTAAGAAAACGACCAAGGATGGACCAAGGTTATTTTTATTGGTTATAATATGGTGAGCGTTGATTTTCTTTCTTAGGCAAAAGTTTTCTTTTTTAATCGGTAAAAGATACAGGGTAGGTTAGGAGAAACAAAAATGTCAAAATCTTAAAATCATCTGCGTAATGGTGCATAGTGCATCTCGCATGGTAAAGGTAAAAATTTAAGGTAGGATCCCTACATCCTTGTCGTGCGCCGTCCACAGTCATCATTTGGCCTGCGGCGTTCTAAAAAAAATTGCCCGATGACTTCTCCAGCGTAAGCAGCACACCACGCAGTAACTTTGATCGGGTGTAATAGCTCTTCATCGGTGATACACGGATTGTTGATGTCCCAGAAACAATAATTTTGTTCATTCATGAAACCACTAAGGAGGAAGTTTCAACACACCATCAGTAGTTTCTCGATCTTTTCATGGAGAGCTTATGCTTTGCCATATGAAGAGCCATGTCCGGAGCTTAGAAATTATTGTAACACCTTAGCTGACGTTATGCCCTTTATCAATTCCTTCTGTTTAATTACTCGTATACTTTGCTGATGTTTTTTATGATTTCACGCTTTAATTCAATCGACAGCATCTTCTTCTTTGGACCCATGGAAATAAAAATAAATGTGATAATGTTTTGTAAATGTACAAAAAGTTAATCTTTACTCTCATCTCAAAGTTAAACATCTCTTGGTCGGCATCTCGTATCTCAAAACACTCGTATATTAGGGCACTCGTATCTCGAGGTACCACTGTATACCTTAGCACAAAAAAGAGCATGAAACGAGTAACGATACTGATAAAAAGAAATATAAGAGAAATATTTAGTTTTTCTAATATTTTCTTAATCTTTTGTTTTCAATTACAACTGATATTATTAAAGAAAATATGGCAACATAAATTGATGCATAAATTACTCTCAAGATTCTGTGGTAATTCCGTAAATTCGACAAATTATTCCAATCAGTTATACGTTTATAAATCTCTCGAACATGAAAAAAACGAATTAATTCATCTCTCCAGCCTCGTCCCGCAGCCAGTGGCCTCCGACTTGGACCATGTTGATCCTCTCGGTAGCCCCCTACGGTGAAGAGATGTAACGGCACACCAGGACCGATTTGTAAGGCACCGGCACGTTTAGCACGGTGTATACTAATCCGATTACCTTAAAAACTCTAGCACACTCCTTAAAATATGAATTCATTTCGATTTTTATATGAGCCTGCACACCGAAGAGGACGATACCGCAATGAAAAGGAGAAAAAAAATAAATAGATACAGATATTTTAGGATTAGAGCTTGTGGTTTAATGTGACACCATAAATATGTTAAATTCGTATTCTGTGTAGATATCGTGGGATTTTTTAGATGATTTACGTATATTCTAATGCTAAAAGATTTAAATAATAAGTATTATAAAGTTTTCAAACTTATGAAAATCCTTGACTTAATTGAATTATTAAGAAGATCTAGTCATCTGGTAATAAAAAAGCAATTTATCTTATGAACAGTGAAAATTTATGCAGCAATGATATAGCAAAACTACCACAAGGATGTGAACTTAGACCCTTACCATAATAGTTATGTATGATTGACGTTGTTATGCTGTATTGCATGTATTGTTAAAACTATGAAAAATCTGGCAAAGATATATTTTCCCTGACGATTGAAACGTTTCTGACGGTGTTGTGAACTAATAAAGTATATTGATATTTAGTCAAATCTAATGTAATAGTTGAAAAACCTGATCCATCCTTGAGAATTGAATATTGTTCTGAAGCTATTTTCTTGTGACATATTCATGCAATTACAATTTTTGCTGCTAATAAGCCACAATTTAAGTCTAAAATAGATTTATTTTTGACATTTTAATCTCAATCAAAATACAAAACATTCATAAATTAAACAAAAGCTATAGCGGGATAAGATGGTCAAAAGTGCCCCCGCACCGATCATCACCGCGATGTATGCTTTCAATAAAGCATATAAAAACATGACTTCATACAAATTTTTAGCTTCCCAGAGCCCATAGAACCTCTTAAATCTAAAAAAGAAGCTTTTTTTGACTTTTTTTTTCTGGACGCAATTTTGCTTTAAAAAATCTGAAAAAATTCATGAAGATGTATCAAATGTAAAATAGCCTAATTTTTTTTTAAATTTCTTTATTGAAAATTGAGCTCAGGAAAAATCATTGAAATTTTCAATAACTTCTTAGATTATGTAAATTACTTTTGGCTAACTTTTAATTAGTAATTTTTTATGTATTTTTTTCGTTTTTTTAAATGGTCAAGGCAGAATTTTAAATTTCTAAGAGGAAAGCATCGAAAAATAAAAAAAAACTGGTTTTTTACTCATTTATTTGCATATAACCTCAAAACTCAGTTGGTAATTCAACATTTTTTCTTCCATATTATCAAAATCTATTGTAAAAGTCCCCATTTAAATCTTTCATAAAGATAAAATTCGAAAATTCCACGTTTTTTTTACCTTACCTCAAAATCAGATAGTTAAATGTATTCCATCTATTTTCTAACGGGCTATGAATCGTCATTGTTAAAATAATCTTTTTAGATTTTCAAATATCACATAAACTTCCGTGGATACCATAATTGATCCGTGCTGCTGGTTACATTCTACAAGTAGATGGTGTACACTTAGACGGGAGTTGCAGTATTGGCAGTTTGGAGGTTCTTCTGGAACCATCAGATATCCGTGGGTTAGCCGGGTGTGTTCAAATCTGAGCCTTCTATGATGGTCTTCGATTTTCTTTTCGTAGTAACAGTTCTAGGACCTAAAATGTTTGGTTGGATGGACTTTAGTTGGGTAGTTCACCTGTTCCATTGATTTTGCCACATTGAAGTAGATAACTTTTTAATTTCAATTATTATATCTTGAAACATTTGGACTTTTTCATCTGTAAGGTCAAAGCGACGTGCTTCATTTGCTGCGTGGTGACTTTCATTTTCTTTAATACCAACATGTGAAGGATTCCATATCATCGAAACTGAAGTGTTTGATTTAGCAAGTGCTGTACATCTTTCGTGGATCTCATTAACTAAAGGATTTGGTGTGTAGATTTTTCTAATCGAATTTATGGATGATAATAAATCTGCGCAGATTGCTAAGTTTTTGGTACCCTGCATTGGAACCTCTAGAGCTTTAAGTATAGCGTAGAGTTCTGCTGTGAATATACTGGTCGTCTTGGGTAGTCTACACATTGCTAGTCTGTTATTTGTGGAAGTAACAGCACATCCGACACTTTCTTCGTCTTTAGATGCATCTGTGAATATTATGTTATCAAACTTGCCTCTATTAATTATATCGTTAAAAGTTTGTTTCATGAGTATCGTGGAGGTTTCCATTTTCTTATATCTGCACAAATTTACGTTAAAGTCAGGTAATATTTTTAGCCAAGGTGGAGTATTGGGCTGAATAATGAGGGTGGTAAGATTTAGGTCAATATTTTCCAAGAGTGGCAATAGAAACTGTAGTGATGAATTGGCAGTAGCTCTACTGTGTGCTCCTGTTAATTGAAAATTTTTAATAAGTTGGAAAGATATATTATTTGGGTTTGTAGAAACCTTGGCAAAATAGGAGTTTAGTAGACGTTGTCTTCTAATATTTAGAGGGGGTTCACACGATTCGACATATATGCTTTTTGTAGGGCTAGATCTGAAGGCTCCAGGGCATATTCTTAATGAAGTGTTTTGAATCTAGTGATTTTAAATAAGTTTTAGGGGCAGACATATATAATATCGATCCATAGTCTAACTTAGATCTGATTAGGGCTCTGTATAAACTTAATAGGACTTCTTCTTCGGCTCCCCATTGTCGATTGGCTAGTGATTTTAAGAGATTTATATTTTTTGAAGCACTAGCTTTAGTTTTTTCTATATGTCTCTTCCATGTTAATTTTTTGTCGAAAATTACCTCTAAAAATTTGTAAAAAAATAATCATTTTTAACTTACGAATTCTCAAATTGCGAAAAATTGTGTTTTTCTAATATTTTCCAACTTTATTGGCTCATAACCTTAAAATCTAGTAGCTAAATGATCGAATTTCCGCGTATTTTTGATCGCACCCTTTAATTTTGTTATACAACTTGTCTTTCTTCTTAAATAGTCAAAACTCGAAAAAAACCTATAGTTTAATGGTTGACCCTTTCTTAACAAAATTGTTTTTATCGTTTTTCGACGCATATCACTTTTGGTGCGCAAGTCTTAGCTGATAATGCATATTGCCTACATATTATAGTCTAGGGCCAAATGTTTATCAACATAAATAAGATATAACATAATACTAAATAATGATAGTGCACGCCTATGGGATATATCATCCCTTTGTCCTAAAATCCGTTGCGAGTTCGGAAAATCTCAAGTCGTATTAAAATTCTCAAAGTAGTTGGTCAAATCGAAGTTTAGAGTTGAATATTATAATTGCCATATCCTATAGGCGCGCGTATCGTACTCTATGATACTCTCTAAGACGAAAGCAGTGGCGACAACAACAATGTCTCCTACACGCCACTGCTTTCGCCTTGGTGTCGCCTTCGTATCGCCTTCGTGTTGCCTTCGCCTTCGTATCGCTTTGACAGGCTTAGCCTTATTATCAAATAATCCTCTTCTCCTAAAACCTCTTGCAATATTATCGAGGATCTTGAAAACTATCAGTCACATGGAAAAGTATCGAAAGAATCGAGTATATTAAAGTTATCACATAGGCGCGCGTATGCGCCCGTCATCAGTTACGGTATCTTCGAACTCAAATTATCAAAGTGCGATATGTATCAATATTTTGTATCAATCGAGTGATTTATCGATTCATTAAGGAAACGAAGAGTGTCGCATTTACTATTGTGCATCATAGTAGATGTCAATTTTGAGATATCGTCAGAGGTTGATTTGTGAAAGTTAAATTGTGCTTACTTACTAATATCAATTGCAGTAAGTATAAGGCACTACCCTAGCCTATGTTAGAGCATGTAATAATATTTCGTCGGGATTCGTCTTTAAAAAGTCAAGTCTCTAAGACAGCCAGTATTATTCCTCTTCATAAGAGTGGTGAAAAACCGAATGTCTGCAACTATAAACCTATTGACTTACTACCGGTTCTATCAAAAATTCTTTTTTTTTCTGAAAAAATTTAGTTAAAAATATAAAGATCTTAATTTTGATTTGATAAGATTTTGCATCAAGCCAATATTTTTTTTACTGAAAACGTTTTTGTTGAAAAGATTGTTCACTCGGTTCTTTAAGTTTCGTTATCTTTGGCGGCCATAAAAAATCCATCTCTTACTATTTATAGATTTGTTTTTTATGTATTTTCCGATGTCACCACAAAAAATATGTTTTTTATTCAAAGCATAGAGAGCACACATTTAATAACACTATAAATATTATTCCTCACTCCGGAATGATTTATGCGCCTGTATTAAAAAGACAAACAGTCTCTCACCTCCACCGGGTTATACAAGAAGAAATAATAAATTTTATTACAAAAAGAAAAAAATAAAGCCGAAGATGAAGCGACTCAGCCTCGGAGTACAATGCGAAGAATCTAAATGGAATTTCAGCGTCCATTTATCATAAAGCTCTAGAAACTAGACGGCGTTTTTTTCACCTCCGAATTTTGTGCTGAGGTGAGAATTATTGGGATTTATTGTTGTTGATTTTTTTTACTTTTTACTTTTTATTCGGACTTTATACGACGTTTGCCGCGACTCGAAGAATGGGTAACACAAAACGTTTTATTCTGACAATTTAAAGTTCGTCCCATAACTTTAAATATAGCGTTTAAGTTTGTTATAATTCGTTTTCTTTATACTTATAACACACTGTAGAAAAGATAAAGGTATGGCACCTATAAATATGCAGTCAACTTTATTCACTATATTGATTATAATGAGCGAATTTGAGAAGTTCATGAAATCTCTTATCGCTTCACTATCAATTCAATTTACTATTTTTTTTTATTTACAAACATTGGCGTATCAACCTCTGAGGTTATTAGCGACATATATACAAATACGTAATATAATTGACTTACAATATAAAATTTTACATTAAGTATATGTCTTTAGAAGACATAGAAGATCTACAGATTGATGACAACGTAACAATCAAAGGAAAGGATAAATTCAAATACCTGGGGTTTATAATCACGAAAAAGGCAACAACAGAGGAAGAAATTACACAAAAATTAGGACAAACAAGAACAGCAATCCGACAACTTAACTCAGTATGGTAGGATAGACACCTAAATATGAAGACAAAAACGCAGATTTATAAAACATTAGTGCGAAGTATTATGACATACGGGACTGAAAATTGGATCATAAACAAGAAAAACAGCAGTAAGATAGTAGCAACAGAGATGGAATGCCTGCGAAGATGCTGCAGAGTAACAAGAATGGATAGGAGAAGTAATGACGAAATAAAGCAAAGAACATCAATAGAAACAGACATACTAACATATATAGAACAAAAAAGATTAAAGTGGTATGGACATGTAAGAAGAACTAGCGACAGCAGATGGATAAAGAGAATAACCGAATGGAGCCCCATAGGAAGGAGGAAAAGAGGACGACCCCGAAAATCTTGGAGGAACGAAGTAGACGACGCCATGAGTAAGAGAGGCCTAAACGATGGAGAATGGAACAACAGAGAGAGATGGAAACGGTTGAGCGAGGGAAGGCAGTGAATACTGTAGAATCCCTAATATATATATATATATATATATATATATATATATATATATATATATATATATATATATATATGTCTTTAAGGAATTTTTCTCCTAAGATTTCACTTGTTGATCCGATGATGTGGTTGTCTGTCTCTGCAACTGGTATCTTGGACACTCTACAAGGGCATGCTTAACACTGGGTGGAACATTACAATTGTCATATTAAGTAGGATTAGTGTGGCCAATTATATGCCCATGTGTAATTCGGGTATGTCCTAGACGAAGGCGAGTAATAACTACTTGATGAGCTCTGTTGGAAATTTGATCTTTCCACGGTTTTACATATGTTTTCATTTCGCGAAATTTTGAAGTTGAACTGTCCCACTGCTTTTGCCACAACTTTTCAACCTTCTTAAGGATGGTAGTTTATACTCAAGTGTAATATTTGAAGTAACGACAGCTGTTCCAACTCCAGTAGATGTTTTAGAGGCATCTGTGTATACTTGATAGAAGTTAGAAAATTTTGTAAGTTTTTTTATGAAGGCATTTTTATTAAGGAGTAAGGAGTATCGTTTTTTCTAAAGATATTAAGGGATGTGTCAAATTGAGTAATGCTTATTGTCCAAGGAGGAGGAATTCTTATGAAGTTGCAATAGGTACTTGGTATCGGAATTTGCAAAGTCATGAGAGTTTGCCTAACTCTTTCATAGAATGGTGGTTTCACATTCCTATTTTCGGTATAATTATAAGTTTTTAAAACAATCAGTGAATATGTAAGATAACTCACTCGACTTGTCCGTGTCGAGTTCTTCATCCTCGTATTTGAGTTTTCTGAGTTGTTTCGTCAGTTTCTTTTTTAAATTTGTACATTTCAATTTTAGAAGAGTTGTATAAGTGCTTGAGTGTCTGGGGTATATTTATTTGTAACACTTTATTTATTTAGCGTATGGACATTCACAGTACGATAAATATACAAATACAATAATATATACATATATATTAAATATATTATTTAAACACTAAAGATGACAGAATGAATGACAATAAATATTAATGTCAAAATTTACATAGCCATTCAATTGCTTCTGGGGAACATTCCGCAAAGTCCTGGAGGTTTCCACGGTAGGCACGATTCAAGCAGTCTGAAACACAATGGCTTATGGTCTGTCTAGATTGTCCGCAATCGCACTGTGGACTTTCTGCACGACCCCACCTGAACAGCGAATCAGCACATTTACCATATCCGGTACGTATACGATTAAGCCTTGCCCAAGTGGACCGGGGCAGATTTGATCCGATGAAACCCTGAGTTGGGGTGGATATCTTAATATAGTCCGATTCTACTGTTGGCATCCATCTTGTTGTCCATTGCCTATGTATATCATAGGAATTACCAATTTTTCGGGCAGATCGTATTGGAGGATTTCTAGATCTCAGTCGCTGGTGCTCTTTCGAGATGTCTGGGATATCTTGATGTATTGGTAATTGTACGTTGGCTACAATTTTCTGGTACTCTCTCACTAATGCTGCTGTACGGCGTAGATCTGGTGGAGCAATATTGCTCAGAGTAGGCAGCCATCTCACTGGCGTTGGTTTTATTGTTCCAGTGATTATTTTCATGGTTTGGTTAAGTTGGACATCGATTTTGCTTGTATGTGCACTATTTAGCAATACTGGTGCACAATATTCTGCCACTGAAAAAACCAAAGCTAGAGCAGAGGTTCGAAGAGTATCTGCAGAAGCACCCCAAGTTGTTCCGGCAAGTTTTGATATTAAGTTATTTCTTGTTCTTAGTTTACCGGCTGTGTTTGTAAGATGACTTTTAAAGGTGAGTGTTCTATCAAGTGTGACGCCTAGATATTTGGGGTTGTTGTTATGTTTGATAGCTGTATCATTTAGAGTTACATTGAGAGTATCGCCCGCAAGTTGATTCGACAGGTGAAAAAGACAGGTTTCAGTTTTGCTTGTGTTAGGACGTAAGCGCCAGTTCTTAAAATAGTTACTTAGTGTAGTTAAGTCCTCGTTTAGAGCTCGTTCTCCTGCTTCTTTACTATTATCTTGGAAGCCAATGGCCAGGTCGTCAGCATAAGCAAATTTTATTGATTTTGTTTCAGGTATATCTGCTGTATAAAAGTTAAATAATAAAGGAGCTAGCACTGAGCCTTGAGGTAAGCCGTTGTTAAGTTTTCTAACGTTACTCTGTGCATCATTCATATATACCTGAAACAGTCTGTTAGTCAGTAGATTGTTTATCAGCTGACAAGTTTTGAGGCAAGGTATGATTTTCATCAGCTTATAAATAAGGCCCTCTCTCTACACAGTGTCATACGCAGCCGTGAGATCTATAAATGTTATGGCAGATTTTTCGCGTCTTTCAAAGCCAGCTTCAATAAATGTAGTTAAGGACAGCACTTGGTCACAGTAACTTCGTCCTCTTCTAAATCCAGCTTGTTTAATTGGTATCGCATCCTCAATGGTGTCACATATTCGGTTATATAAAAGTCGTTCTAGTAATTTATAACAGCAACTGAGTAAGGCAATAGGCCGGTAACTTTCAGGCAGCTTGTTGTCTTTGCCAGGCTTCTGGATTGCGATAATTTTTGTTCTTTTGAATTCTAGGGGTAGCACAGCTGTATTCACAATGTCGCTAAAGAATTTTTTGAGCCACTGTCGTGTTTTTGTACCAGTGTGGACTATAAACTCAGAATACATTCCATCGAAGCCTGCTGCTTTTCCTGTTTTAGTTTGATTAAGCGCTTCGGTTATTTCATCCAATGAGAAGGCACGTGAGTATTCTGATGTTGCGGGAGTATTTGCTTTAAGTTGTTTAAGAGCTCTTTTTACGGTAGATGTATGAGTTTTCTCAGATGGAGCTCGGGAGTTCTCTGTACGGGAGTGTTCTGTAACACTGATAACATCTTTAGCTCCTAATGTTTTCAAATAAATCAACTGTTTCTTCGAAGGTTAATATTTGTTTTTCGGAATCAAATAATTCTTTAATTGGTTTCTAAAGACACTGTCGATGTTTTTGTTTTTATTCTTTTTTGCTTTTGGCTTGGCTTTAAAATACATTATTAATAGCTGATGTCTCAATGAGGGGTGTTATTGTTTCAGATGTAGTTCGTTTGGAGGATGATTTTGATGTATTTTCTCCGTTGGATATGTTTAATTCTTGTAGTGCCGGATAGCCTTTATTTTCATTAAGACAGCTAGAATTATTGTGTAGACTGGAAGATGAAGACTGTTTAGTAATGCTTGTGTGGGATGATATGGTTGGTGAAGTTGATATATTCGTTTAAGGTAGTTCTGATATTGCATTAACTGTAGTCGATGTATCGTGCGTTATTAAGTGAGTTGTAGATGATGTTTTTAAAGATGACGTTGAGGTATTTGATATATTTGTCGAGGTACTCGTTGTTGAAGATGTTATAGCAGTCGTTGCTGCTGAAAAAACTGTAGCAGATTTATTTTGTTTGAAAATGTAGTAGTTGGAACAGCTGTATCTGAGTTATTTACAATTACTGAGCAAGTACTGGAAGTGTGGCCATGCTATTTGCAATGAAAACATACATTGTCTAGCGTTAAAAAAACTCGATCGTTAATGTCATCATACGTTATAACAAGAGAATCGGGAATAGGCATTGTGGGTGGGGATATGGAAATATGTCAACGGAAAGTAAGTACATGTTTGTATTCTGGATTGGTGGTTCCTATTCGCAAAAATGGCATTGATGAAGTTAGTTTTAGTCTTAAAGGTAAAAGTTGTTTCTCTATTATCTTATGCGGGTTAGTGGGAGATACATTGGATATTAAGAGTCTTTCACTTGGAGTAATTAGTCTACGGACTTGAACTTGTATATTGTTTACAGTGATGAAACCTCCATTGTTTGAAAAAAATTCATCTACGATTTGTTTGCTTGAGAAATAAAACAGATAAGTTTGTTGGTAATTCTTGATGAAAAAAGAATATGTTTTGGACTAACTAAAGTACCTATCGCTAACAAGTATTCTTCTAATTTAACATTATTGAGAGAATTGAAAACTATTGCTTGTAGTTGATGGATACTTGGATGGATGGATTGGTTTTTGTTGGTTGACATGTTTAGGAGTTATATCTTTAATTGGAAAAAAACATTGTTCAAATAGTTATTGTCATTATTGTATAAATGTTTAAAATATCTAGTCGACTCGGAAGTGGTGACTTTAATATAAAGCAGCGAACAGTTCTTCATTAAAAGAAGAGTTATCTACTGAACAATTAAGATTAATAGAAGAATACGAAATGAAACAAAGCAGTTGGTATAAAGAACAAAAAACAAAAAAAAACACTGGGAACAGTTTACAAAAAGAATGGAAAGCGACTTCTGCGGTACACAAAAGCAAATATGGAGATTCATAAGAAACCAATGGAAAGAAATGGCAGAATTGAAGGAATATAATAATATACCAGCAAACGAATGGGAAAGATAACTAACGGAACTGTTTAAAGAAAAGGAAAATAAAAAGGTAAAAAAGAAATAATTAGACTTACTCACAATCAGTTTAATTTTACTACCTCAGACGGGTTTCGCTTTCTAAAATTTGCAAAGCATCATCAGGTCGGTGGTACAAAGTAAATTAAATGATTCCGGCACAAGAATTACTATATATTGATTGGTGATTCATAGTTCAAACTATCCCTTATAACTGATAATGAGTGATCTTCGGTCAATGTTGTAACTGTCTAACAACTTAGAAGGAAGTTTCTTGAGGGGATGGGTGTTAACAGATGATGTAGGATGTAGAAATTCCACACCCACAAAACAGTACAAGTACTTTCATTCATCGTCATATAACTGTCCTCTTTCTTTATAAATAAATTTCAATAATTTAACACACATTTCAAAATATATCTCTTTAATAAATATAAATAACTATAATAATTTAAATAATATAAAACATTACATTTTCTTTCAACAAACAATAACATATACCTTACTCCTACATCATCTGTTAACACCCATCCCCTCAAGAAACTTCCTCCTAAGTTGTTAGACAGTTACAACATTGACCGAAGATCACTCATTATCAGTTATAAGGGATAGTTTGAACTATGAATCACCAATCAATATATAGTAATTCTTGAGCCGGAATCATTTAATTTACTTTGTACCACCGACCTGATGATGCTTTGCAAATTTTAGAAAGCGAAACCGGTCGTCTGAGGTAGTAAAATTAAACTGATTGTTTTAAAATGCATTCACATAAGCAACACATTCATGATTTAAAAGGAAAATAATAACCAACACAATAACGTACCTGAATTAAGACCCGAAATAGAAATCAGTTTTCAGGAAGTCGAGATAGTTGTAAATTCACTCAAAAATGAAAGTCACCAGAACCAGACGGAATAACCAACCAGCTTCTAAAACACGGAGAAGAAAGTATAACCCTACAGATGACAAAACATATACAAAAACTAATACTGCACTGCAAGATACCTGACGCATGGAGAAACAGCATAATGAGACCAATGTTCAAGAAAGGAGATAAAGAAGACCCCAACAATTATAGAGGTATAAATCTACTAAACACCGAACTTAAGCTTACTACAAAAATCCTAACTAACAAAATCGATAAACTAACAATTTTATCAGATGAACAACAAGGATTCAGATCCGAAAGATCTTGCATAAACGCCGTATTTGTACTAATATAAATCACAGAAAAGGCCATCGAGTACAATAAACCAGCTATCTATGTTTTATAGACCTGACCAAGGCTTTCGATCGCATCCAAGTCGAAGACGTCTTACACCTACTGTATAAAAGAAATATATCAATCAATATTATACAAACCATCGAAAACATCTACTTCGATAATCGAATACAGCCAAAGATAAATGGAAAACTAACACAGTGTATACCAGTACAAAGCAAAGTCAGACAGGGTGGCTCATTAAGCCCACTTCTCTTTAATATAATAATGGACGAAATAATAGAAGCAGTACGTAAAGATCGAGCCGAGACAGAAGACGAGCTCCAAAGATTAACACACATCTTCAATACAACAGCCAAGAAATACAATATGATACAGCAGAAAAAACCAAATGTATGACAACATCTAAATACCCACTACGATGTAAATTCGAAATTGATGGGAAAATAATAAAGCAGGAAGCAAGGTTTAGATATCTGGGAATAGATATAACTAGTTACGGAGATGTTGAAGAAGAGGTACAACAAAAAAGCTTAAAAGCAAGTAAAGCGGCAGGATCTCTTAATGACACAATCTGGAAAATCAAACACCTAAGACAAGACACAACAACAAGAATCTATAAAACAGCAATTTGTCCTATATTAACATACACGGCGGAGACAAGACCTGACACATCTGAAACGAGACGACTACTAGAAACAACAAAGATGAAAATACTCCAATGAATATCAGGGAAAAGTCTGTTGAATAGGGAGAGAAGCGAAAACATAAGAAGAGCATGCAATATAGAAAACATAAATAGATGGGTAACAAAACTGAAACAGGAGTGAAACGACATAAGTAGAATGGCAGAGGATAGGATAGTACGATTAGCACGACATAAGTCACCAAATGGACGAAGAAGTATTGGCAGACCAAGAAGAAGAAGAAACAGGCTTTAAAGGCTATATATAAGAAGGAAGAAGAAGAAGAAGATGTATCGGTGGTAGAGAAAAAAATTTGTTGTATATTGTTCAACAAAATTATTTCAGTTAAACTAAAAGGTAAAGTCTAGACGTCTACCCTCAATTTTCCCGATCGTCAATAATGTATAATCCAATTCATCATCTTAACTACAACGTGATATGCAATGGAGTTTATCACAAAGCCTCACATTGATTCCTGCTGAACACTTCGATGTTTTAACAAGAAGATCGCGATGGGTACAAGAGCTATTAACTCTAGATTGATGGCCTTCCGTAAATATGTGAAACAATTATAACAGTCTGTGGGGTTCCTTATTTTTATACCAGTAGCGCGTCTTGACGACGAACATTTCTTTTTAATAGATTTTTAATGCTTAAATTGTTTTTCTTACTTCTTTTTTTTTAGTACTTACCAAATAAATAAACAAAAATTATGAATAAAAATACACAGACTCATTGCCACAGAAGAGGATTAAGACAAGACTGAAATATTTTAAGAGAGCAACTCTCAGTAGACTAATATAAATATGGTGAAATTATTTGATATTATGGTGATGCAAATTCTACGTATTAAAAAGCTTTTTACCATTAAATCTTAAACAGACACTTTATTTTTTGAAACAATGTCGCCCGTGATGATCCACCACTGTTCGCACTTAATGAAGATATCATGGAGGGTCAAATGATAATTAGTAATTCTCTTAAACGCGTTTTTTGTCTTGAAAGGAATTAGAATCGTGCTGGTTTGAGTGTCAGAAGCCGTAGGGGATCCGCATGGACGTTTCCGGACTTTATACGGTTCTTTTTACAATGGATCTGTGTGTGAAGTCACATCCATCATCATAATATTACAAAGGTTACACAAAAGCACCCTCAAATATGTTCATTTTTAAGGAACACCTTTAGGTTAGAATTGATCGACATACTTATATAAAAATTTAGGATTATATATACCTATTTTTTGTTTATTTTAAACAGTACAGAATTGAACAAAAACTTATACAACAACTACCTGGAATGACATTAATTTTAAATATGGACACTAAAAATCATTTCTTGCTTTGACACCTCTTTAGTGATAAATTTAAAAATTCCTGTAGACTAATTTTTTTGAGTTGCCACCCGTTTTAAAAAAATATGGAATAAGTACTGTACGCAACATTATGCAATAAAACTACATATATAATACACTTGCGAGCAAAAAAATCGACTCACTCGATGAATTGTGGTTTTTGCTTAGTAATTTTATATTGTGTTACTTTGAATTAAAATCTAATGAAAAAAAAAATATTGTCTATTGTAGAGCTTCAAAAAATAATTGTTTTATGCAAATTGGCAACGTATTGTAAAATTTGCCTACTTCTGTATGGCAAACATTGCAACGGGCATGTTTTAAGCAATGTAGACCTCTATAAATTTGTCGGAGGTCATCTCAGTCGCTTTTCAAACGTTGACCTATGTGTACACTTCAAAGTGTAGTAAGTGAATATTTTACAAATTGATACTTCACCAGTGAAGGTGGCCCATATAATTGCATTATTACGAAAGGGCTATAGTCAGAGGACTATTGCCGGTCGCCTATGTATGACGCAATCTGCAGTTTCAAGGGCTTACCGGCGATACCAGGAGACCGGTAGCTACAAAGGACGACCAGGTTCGGGTCGACAACGTGTAACGACAGAGAGGGCGATCGATTCATTGTTCTGAGTGCCTTGCGGAATCGACACCCGACTGGAGTTGAGCTTCAACAATCCTTGAGGAATATACGAGGTGGCACCATCACTCAGTGGACAGTTAGGAGAAGACTTAAGGCCGTCACTTTGACTCCCAGATGAGCTAACGCAGGGTCCAAATTAAACGCACGTCAGAAACAAGCTCGACTTCAGTTTGTTCGAGAACACGTCAAATGGAAGCTTGGCCAACGGAGCAAAGTTTTATTCTCTGATGAGAGTGAAATGTGCTTTTATAACAATGACGGAAGACAACGCGTCTATCGGATGCCCGGAGAATGATTTTTCCAATGCTGCAGTGTCGAAACAGTGAGCTATGGAGGTGGTTCGTGTATGTTTTGGGGTGGTATATCTTTAGAAGGAAAATCGGAGCTTGTGTTTGTACCCCGTGTTGGTCGCGGAGGGGGTCTGATGTCAGGTAGTTATATTACGGATATTCTCCAAGACCATGTTGTTCCTTACGCCAGCTACATAGGCGACGGCTTTATGCTAATGTATGATAACGCTAGATGTTACACAGGTTACGGAAGATTACCTGGCTAGCAACAATATAACAACAATGGACTGGCCTCCATTGATTTCCGATATAAATCCCATCCCATCCCATCCCCCAAGAGTGGGAAGCGATTCCTCAGGAATCAGTCAGAAACTTAAGAGTAAAGACTTAAGAGATCGCATGGAAAGTGTAATACAACTCAGAGGAGGAAATACTCGGTATTAATTTTGATATAATATGTTAATTTACTTTTACACTCATTACATAATGACTTTAATTCATAACATGTTTTCTCACATACAATATTAGTTACAACGTTATTGTATACAAAGTTATCTTTGTTACGTTCTTTACATACTAACTTTATAAATATTGTTGTCTTTGCAATAAAAATTACTTCTGTTTACTATATTTTACTTTTAATTTTACATGTATCTGGATATACACTGAAAAAACAGTACAAAAATAAAACTTATTCTACTTTTGAGTAAATTTTTTTGCTCGCAAAAAAATTCATTCTTTTATATTAAAAATTCAATATGTGAAAACTTTATTCTTTATGAAAATTTTTAAAACCCTTAGAAGTTGTAGTAAAGCAAAGAATATTTTACATTTTTGGTTATATCTTACCTTTTGATTAAAATATATGGGTCAATGACCCATTTGATTTTTTCCAACTTCTTCGCAGGAAATGGGTGCTGTTGCATCGTATTTCTTTGCCGTGGACATATTGCATTTCAATCGCAATTGAGTTGTAATTGCAAATAAAATAATTGTTGCAATTGCAAATAAAAATAAAGTAAATTGTTGCAATTGCAACAATTTACTAAAATTTATTAATAAATAGTAGTAGTGTATTATAAAAACTTATTTAAAACAAAATCACAAAGTCACCCTGTTATACAAACAACCCAAACATAGATCTGCACCAAAACATAATAACAATTCTAGTGGCATATATAGGTATAAGGTACTAGCACACAAAACAATTGATAGACATCCGCATTTCTCACACCCTTGTAAAGCCAATATGTTCAAAAGTGTTTTATAATAGAGTGGGCTGGGACAATGGGTGTCACGTCAACCGGGGAGTCGGGGAATAACTTCTCTTACATTGTGGTCGTGTAACAACCACTGAATGATGAATGTTAGAAATGCTACAGACCCCTGCACGCATCATTAAACCTTAACGGATACCAAAAGTGAGAGGAACTAACACGGGGTTTAACAGATTTCTCTCTTTTCTTCTGGCGATAATAGATAAATCTTTTAAGGAACAAATAACTTCCACCAGTTTTAGAAGTATATAATATATATATATATATATATATATATATATATATATATATATATATATATATATATATATATATATATATTAATGTGATATTAAAAGTCAGAGGTGCGCCAAAAATTAATTAGCTAATTAATTAATTAATTAAACTTATTTAAATGATGCAATTATGATTTTATCACACTATTTAATTCTCTTATCTCAGGGTTATATTCGTGCTTCAATATCTATGCTTTACATATGATAGGTAAGGTCTGAGGAATACCGGAATAATAAACATATATGATACAAAATTATATATTGAAATAAAATTCACTCTCAAATATCTTAAACAAAAAATATCTCATACAATGATTATCAAAATTTTGTTCTACGTACGTGAACCTTCAAAAATTAATGTTATGTACTATACAATTTAAAATTTCAAATCAAAATTGTTGTTCTATATCTCCTGATAAATATTTCTATCTTTTCTGAAGCAATTAGAAAAAAACTTTCTTGATAAAGGAAAAACTGACGAATGGTAAAAAAAAAGCTATCTCTCTGATGATGAGTTGTCCAAATCCTTGTTCCTCGTAGCCTACACTATCTATTCTTAGCAGTTCCCTAGGTAATCAGCAATCTTACAACAAATTATTGCGAGCCTCTCGTCTTCAATGATCTCCTTCAGATGCACGTATCGTTCAAAAGATGCTAGCCTCTTCTCCTCTCGATAAACTGAATCTCTCGTTCCGGCCTGAACAGTGACTCTTGGAATATATAAGTAGAAAAGTATGACTTACAATATTTTACTGGATCAGCTTCCGTCAGGATACACTTAGTCCACGAAAACTCACAAACATTCACTTCTAATGCTTAGTATCACTTGGGAACCGCCAAAGAACAACGACCGTTCGCCTTGCACCCTTGGAAAACAACTGATTCTATTTTCTCCCTCAAAAATCCAGCTAAACTCTCATTCCTACATAGCTATCTACCTCTTTTTCAATGTCCTCCAATCAGAGTTCCTCAACCATCTACCATTTAGATGACAAACAACAATTTTTCCTACAATTATAAATTTCCTACAAACTATTAACATGCTAATCGGTTTCTACAAATTCTTAAGAACTAACGGAGAAATATAATTTCTAAATTCTGCCCTATTGTCTTTATTCACTGTACAAGTCCATTTGGAAAACCCGGTCGTATTGTTCAATTCACTACGTTCACTTAAATATATTTTACAAAGAAAATAATTTATGCATATCTTAAATTTTGTTTACTACAGGTAATCCAAAGATAATGGACTTTCGTTTTTTTGAAATATCTTTTATAGTTTATCAGTTGAAATATTTTGAATTATTATATTTTATAATTTGAAATATATTAAGAGCAAACCAATATTATTTTTAATTTTTACATAGCATAACAACTCTCCAGGATATCTTGAAAATCTATTTAGATGGTCTATTTAGTAATTTTAATTTTCTTTGGCGGATAAAATGAATCATAACAATATATATATATATATATATATATATATATATATATATATATATATATATGGTCTACCTTTTCCATATTGTTTTTAAGTTTCATTAGGAGTAAACTAGAAAGTTGCATAAAATTATGTATTTTTTTATCTTGAATCGAATTTATCGAGATTTATTATCGTTTCTCGCAATGATCTGTCTTAAAAACAGCCCACTATGGATGTGTACGAACTCATCACTTTATCATCATCAACATCTATTCCATCAATCGTTAAATGTAAGGCTCCCTTAGGTGTATCCATTCATTTCTGTTTGTTGTTTTTTGCATCCATTCTTGACCAGCCATTCGCTTGATGTCATCAGTCCATATGGTTTGAGATCTGCCTCTACTTCTCTTGTTTGTTCTTGGTGGCCATGGTCGTTGTTTTTCATTCTTCTTATGTGTCCTGTCCAGTTCCATTTTAACATGGCAAACTTTTGGATTGCAGTCAGTTTACAGCACCCCATAAAATTATTAAACCCTTGTAGATATAGCAAACTGGTCCCCGACATCTTTTTGAGACCCGAAAACTTATGACCATTATTTTTGCACATATGAGACGAATAAAAGACAGATTTAAAAAAAACTGACTAACAAGTTGGAAAGTTTGCACCTGGGAGTAGAAATATATGCCGACGGATCAGAAGATGGAGAAATACGAAAGAGAATAACGCAGGCAAACAGAGTTTATTTTGCTCTTCCCCATATATTTCGGTCTAAAAACGTCCACCGAAAGACATAGATGAGAATCTATTAGAATACAAAGATTGCAATGCCCTTGACATGTGGTAAGAATGGGAGAGGATAGGCTACCAAACAAAGCACTGAATGCTAGAATGCAAGGAAAGAGACCGGTTAGAAAACCAAGAAAGCACTGGGAAGACCTAGTAAACAGCGACGCACAAGCCCTTTTAGGAGTTCGTGTATGGAGAAGATCAGCCACAGATCAGCAGTGGTGGAGACAAAAAATAAAGGAGGCCAAGGCTTAATTTGTGCTGTAGTGCCGTAGAAGAAGAAGAGTAACTAGAAATGTAAATACTCACCTCATGAAAAGATTTAATATATAAAATGAATTGTCAGTAGGCGATCCAGCTGAAGTAAGCAAAGGCCATTGAAACACTAATATAATCCACCTCTACAGAATTGAAAGTTCATGTCAGAGCAGAGTTGCCAAATGACAGGTTTGTCTATTGAAGTGTGGCATAGAAATTTATATATGTTTTATCATCCCATAGCACATAATAGGGTATGAATAAAAAAATTAGAATATTTAGTGAATAGAAAGTTGATCGAAGGGTTGCATGAAAAGTTGAGCGCCAACTATTTTTAAAATAAAAATAGTGTCCTTTATACCGTTACAAACGATTCAGCGATAGTGTCAATGGAGAGGTTACTAAACGACTATATTTACACATTTTGGTGAGATCTGCCTTAATGTTTTTATCACTATTTCGAGGTCTTATTTTCCTAATGATTAATTTGGAGTCCTTTATTTATCCAAAATTAAAGTAAAATAAATATTTTAAAATAAGCAACATATTCTTTTTAACAATCTAGATTTAAATCCAAGAAAATGCTAGTCACGAATTGATTATAATGTGTACAAAGGTGTGAAAACTGTTCCTGTGTGCATATATCACAAAAGCACGCAATATTTAAAGATCTTGAAATGAAATACTTGATAAAATGTATTAAGATAATAGATTTAGTGTATCTATTTCTGCCATCGTGCAAAAGCATTAAATGAACACCAACGATCTGCATTTTAATGTTTTGCATGTTATATAGATATTAAAGTATATTTCTTTATAAAACTGTTATTTTTTTGTAGTTAAGGATAATATATGTTTTTATGCAAGGCGGAATTGTCCTGGAAACCTTCTTTTTTAGAGCTCAATTGAAAACTTTATCACAGGGAGTTACTCAGTTATATATTATTTTATTTAATTTTTTTTATACAAAAATTTAACAAAAACAGAATACCCTAATCATAACAAAAGTACTGAAAACTAAATATTAAATAATTAATTAAATGTAACAATAAAACACTGAAAACTTTGTTTTCAAAACTTCCACAAAATTGATTTTAAATTCTTATCACTACAGCTGTTTCGGCTGATTGCCTTTCTCAAGTGATCTGTTTTTGGCATGGGTTTACACTTTATAGTCTCTAATGAAATAGGTTAAGGAGGGGAGAACTGTTTGTCTCAAGCTGGTCATTCAGAATTATATCTGTGTTTTTTAATTTGTTGATTTCCATAGATTCTAACAAAGATAGCTTAAGGCCTTTATTTTGAATGTGTAGAATTTTAAATTCGTCATTAAAAGAATGATTATGATCTAGAAGGTGAAGTGCGTATGTAGAATCTGTTTTTCTATTATTGAAAGCCCTTTTATGTTCTGCTATTCGTTTATTAAAATTTCTACCTGTTTGACCAATGTAAGTTTTTGGGCAGTCGCTACATTTAAGTTTGTACACACCACTGTGTAAGTGTTTTTTATGTTGGCTCTTGTTGTTTTTAATATATTTGCCTAGGTTGTTATTTGTTCTGAAAGCTGTGAATGAAATGAATACTCAAGTTAAAGGTAACTCATCTTGGATCCCTAACATACCTACTCTGTCAAAGTGTGGTTGAATGTTAAATATTTATAAAATGAAATACATCATCAGAAAAGCTTTGACACGAACTTGAAGTTGAGCCGGCGATAATTAATATTTTGTATAATTGCAGTCTATCTCCTCTATTATTTAATATTTATTTAGAAAGAGTTTTACACTAGTGGAGACGCAGCTGTGAAGGTATGTGAATACCAGTAGGAGATGGCTACTTAATCAGCATCAACTTTGCAGATGACAAGCTATTATTGTGCAGAACTCCTATGA
This sequence comes from Diabrotica undecimpunctata, assembly GCF_040954645.1. NCBI lineage: Eukaryota > Metazoa > Arthropoda > Insecta > Coleoptera > Chrysomelidae > Diabrotica > Diabrotica undecimpunctata. The sequence continues at coordinate 2,071,086 of NC_092804.1, forward strand.
TCATGAATTTGTGCTAAAAAGATTATACGATACATATAAAGAATGAAGACCTAACTTAAGTTTGCAAAAAACATAATATATAGTGTAACTTTAAAGTTAATTTTGAGGTTCTGATTAACAATGACGTGGAGATAATATAGGTAAAATCGTTTAAATATCTAGGAGAATAGAAGAGAAAGGAAGGGACTGAAGTGGTTTGGACATCTACGAATGAAAGAAAGTCAATAAGTCAGAAGAGTATTTAGATGGAATCCTCCAGGACAGCGTGAAAGTAGAAGATTTATCTAGAATTCTAGATTTCTCAAGATCTCTATTTGCTATTCAGAGAGTTGTAGAAGAAGTAGTGGTAGCCTTAATTTGCTTTTAAATATTTGTACAGAGATAAACAACATTTAATCATCTTATTAAAAAGATCAAAACCCTTAAACAACAAAGAGTTACTTAAAATCGTCATTTTTTTTCACAATGTGTAAATTGCAATTTCCTCCAGTAGGGTAATTATTTAGATATGCTACATGCAAATAGTTTTAGGGTATTGTTGCTCACGATATACCTATATCCTTATTTGAACAAAGATTAGTTCAATGTCGTTACACTCGCAGTGATAAGGTGGTAATTGCAACCCGGTAACACATTAAAATTGTTTGTCACTGATTTATGACGTCACGTTGAGTAGGGGAGAGGCGGGAACAGTGACACATTTAAAATCCTAGTAGAAAATATGTTAGCAAGTTGGTGATATTGTGGAATTTTACAGTTGGTATAATAAGAATACTACTTGTCTTATAAAAAGTTGACAGAATCTGTTGTGTTTGGAGAAAATCGCATGTTTGTGTTTTGTTAGTGCAGAAGTATTTTGTCAAGGGTGTTTTTAGTTGTTTACTACGAGGAAACAAACCTGAATTATTGGATTGTGTTCTGGGTCGTAAAAAAGTCGTATAAAATGTAAGTAATAGCAATAAAATTTCTTTAAAATCTTTGTAGATTAACAAAAAATTTACAAATTTTTGTATAAAACAGCATTGTGGGTACAGTGACACGAATATTGATAGGGAACAGTGACACGATGTGTCACTGTACCCTTCTTGTGAATTTCATAAAATCTTGACAGCAAATGAGTGCTGGAAAATTATATTAGGGACTAAGAAGCTTTTGTTAATTATGAATTTACATTACAGATGGTACGTCAGAAGAAAACGGATAAGACAGTGGGTAGATTCAATGAAGATTCTATGAGGGAAGCAGTCAATCTAGTTATCAGTGGTATATCAATTCGTCAAGCTGCTAGAGAGAAAAACTTAAGCTTTAAAACCGTAAGCAGATACGTAAAGAAATACAGAGATGATCCCGAATGCCGAATGGCTCCTAACTATAAAATAAACCAAATATTTTCTTTGGAACTAGAGGAAGCTCTCGTTGATTATATCATAACGTGTTCAAAAATGTTTTACAGTTTAACAATTACCGATTGTCGCAAACTTTCATATGACTTAGCGAAAGCAAATAAATTAAAAATTCCAAAAAATTGGGAGGAGGAAAAAAAAGCTTCAGTCGACTGGTATAAAGGATTTCGCCATAGACATCGTACAATATCCTTAAGAACTCCAGAGGGATGTAGTCTAGCAAGAGCAGCAGGATTCAATAAAGAAAATGTAAACTTATTTTTTAATAAGTTGGAAATAGTTTTGCAGCGACATCCAAATTTTTCAAATGGATTCAGAATTTACAATTTAGACGAAACCGGAACTTTGACAGTTCAAAACAATTCGACAAAGGTGCTAGCCAAAAAGGCACTAGACAAGTGTCTAAAATTCAAAGCAGTGAAAGAGGTACACTTGTTACCACATGCTGCATTGTAAGTGCAAATGGAAGTGCAATCCCACCCTTAATGGTATTTCCGAGAGTCCATTTTAAAAGCCATATGTTGGCAGGAGCGCCATGTGGGACGTTAGGCTTGGCTACGAAAGCAGGATGGATGAACACAGAATGTTTTATTGAAGTTTTAAAACATTTCATTAAACATACTTGTAGTTCAAAAGCTAACCCTTCACTATTAATCATGGACAACCATGAGAGCCATATATCTCTTGAAGCTATCATTCTGTGCAAAGATAATGGGGTCACTGTTTTGACTGTGCCTCCTCATTGCACCCATCGGTTGCAACCATTAGATGTGGGTCTGCTAAAACCGTTTCATATATTTTACAACGATGCTTTAAGTTCGTGGGAAAAAGCTAATCCGGGCACACCTGTGACAATCTACCATGTAGCATTATTTGTGGGACTCGCTTACCCCAGATCTATGACACCTGTAAATATATCGGCAGCTTTTAAAAAAACTGGAATATTTCCCTTTGACCGTCACGTATTTAATGATGATGATTATTTCGCAAGCCAAGTTACAGAACGACCATTAGTTTATTCACCAAATATTGATCCAAAACCATCTACCTCGACAGGAGGTACCACAGATAACTCTATCAAGAACCAGGACGTAACTCCATTACAGAAATTGTCACCTTCATCCACAAGTGGAAGAAAATTGACATTTGTAAGTCCATCAGCTATTCGTGAATATCCAAAAAAAAGTCTGACAATTTCGGTTAAAACTAGAAGAAAAAAAGGCAAGACTATGATTGCTACTGACACTCCAGAGAAAAACGAAATTGAAAGTAATAGAGCCAAAAAAGCGAAAACAGTTAAAAGAAGCATAATCTAAGAAGACATGATGATGTTATTGAGTCGGAAGACGAAGATGGTAAAACTTATAGTCTCCATAATTCTGACACGTCAGAGGGAAGTGAAATATTTTCAGATAGTGATGATGAAGACCTATGTGATTTGACATTAGATCCAGCCAAAATTTGCGACATTAAGATCAATGATTTCTTATTAGTGAGACTCAAATATGAAGCCCATTCCAATAAAGAAATCGAAAAATATTATATTGGGAAAGTTGTGGTGATAAACACCATTGGTACGATGGAAGTCAGTTTTTTACGTAAAAATTCAAAAAATGTCACATGCTTTGTGTTTCCATGTGTCACAGACATTGGTGTTATATTCAACAACCAGATTATAAAAATTTTGGACCATCCAAAAATTAGCAGGGGTCGACACTTTTTTCCTAATGTTAAAACGGACTTGATTTCATAGAAAACAACAAGCATTTATAATATTTTTCTATAGATCAATAATAAAGATACGTTTTTATTGTTTAATTAGTCCTAAATAATAATACTTACATATTACAGTTGAAAAATGTCTTTGTGTCAGTGTACCCTTCATACCAGGGAACACTGACACAATGCAAAGTTTCAGACTTTTTTTTAAATCTAATTGTTTTCTTAATTTATAGCAATGTAGTCATTCATGATGTATTTGCAACACAATAACACGTCCAAATTGATATTTGCAAGTAAAATCCTATTAATGGTCTAGTGATGACAGAAATTCAAATTTTTCTGTGTCACTGTACCCACCTCTCCCCTACACATATTGTGAAGCAACCCTAAACAGCTACTTTTAGTTCATGTGTCGTCCCAAATAGTGATAATAATTTTGAAAAAACCGTTAAAAGTACTGATACAATGATTTCGTCGTCCCACGTCGTACTTATATCCTTCGCATTCAATGAAAAAAACGAAAACTTTCCCGATTCCGAAGCATACCCCCATAAACCAAATTATTCACAGCTCAAACTCTAGTATATCATATTTATGGTAGATTCTCTAAGATAATCTGTATATTTACAACAGATTCAAACACAATCTTCGTCAATAAAGTACGTTTAGTGTCACACTAGCATGGCCGCCGTCCAGACCAATAATTCAAGTGACCACAAGTGCTGCGTTTGTCGTTTTTACTCCGACCATTGTGCTTTGGGAACGCGCGCGAGGCACGGGGTTTTGTTCGGTTGTTGTGCAAAATGCGAACACCCACTATTCATCGTTATTCTGGGTGAAATTAAAAAACCTCGGCAGCACGTGATCCCTATACACAATGCCATTGTACGGGCGAAAATTTAGGAGAATCGGAATCGTATATTGTCCGGTGTTGAGGCGTTGCTATCACATTTTTGACATAAATTATTGGTTTGTTCTTTTTTTTTTAAGTCGGTTAGTATACATAAGTGTATATAATATATATATATATATATATATATATATATATATATATATATATATATAGATATATATATATATATATATATATATATATATATATATATATATATATATTATTATTATTAAGATCTGCTCTTTCTTACTTTTATATTAACCTTTTTATTTTTTAATTTCTTTAATTAATTATCTAAGTGTCACAAAATCGTACATAAAAAAAATAATCTCAGGGTGCCTTTTATTATACAATAAAATAAATCAGCTTAGGTTATACTTATCTTTTCTAGTGGCTTCCAGTATTTCTTAGTTCTTCCTTATCGGGATAAAATGGGAAAAGGAAATAAATAAAAACAACATAAATAAAAAATTATATGAAGATAAATATAATAAAATAATATGAAGATTTATCAAATAAATTCCATGGGCTTAACTGTCCCAATGAAAGTTGTACCACATAAAATAATTTTAATCTACCAAATATTTATCGGTTTGCTTTTTATAACATTGATAAAACAACATAATTTTGAAATGTTGGAATCTTTGTTCATATGTTTTTGTACTCAAAAATCGGTTGCCTGTAAAGTCGGTTTTACGGGCGAAGATTTTACGTGACAACGTCTTTTTCTCGGTAGAATATTTATTGATATGAATATTATTAAATTGCACAATAGGAACAAGGAATTGAATGAAAATAAGAATTGCACAAATTTTAACTATAGAAATATATTTTGTTTACTAAAACATTGTACATGTAAACTTAAACTTAACTAATTTCTATTTGAGTGATTTTGTTGAGGATAGGACGATGATAGGAGAAATATGAAATGAAAGGAAGTGTTTCTGCTGTTGGAACACGCGCGATCATGTTTGAGTGGGAGAGAGACGCAAGGCATTCGCCGGTCCGGCGGGCCTCTCTCTCGTTCGGTGACTCATCGTAACAGACGTGAGCGGGCGTTACACTTTTTCATGAGTGACTCCGAGCCACAACCTAATTTAAGACGTTGTCACGTCAAAAAATATAAAACTCTGAATATTATAAAAAGAAACTTTTTAAATTTATTAAGCAATATTAATAATTATCCTTTGACGAAAAAAAATTTTTATAAAACTTATGGTATTTTAAAATAGCAATAATTTTTGATCTTCTGATGGTATAGAGTCTTTTATTTGAAACATACAAAAATTATTTCACAAAAATTATTGACTGGCCTTTTAATTCACACACGACGATGTCTCCTTTCGACCTAAACAGCTCCCTCTTGTTGATTATGTTAGGCTACCAATCACAGCCTTCTCCGTTCTAAGTATCAAACTCTCAGCATACTAGCAACTCTTTCTCCAAAACACGAGCAGACCTCTTTTACCATTACTCGTTCAAAAAACTCCAAAATTCTCTCCTATCTTTCATATACTAACAATCTCCTGAGACCCAAGTATTTTTTTTTAACTTGGTGTCGCAAATATTTTTAATAGTTATAGTTCTTGTGACTTACTCACTTGAAATTTATGAAATCAAGGAGGTATTCGACTTCTCAACTTTGACCTATCTCTCGTTCCACCTTTCAGCCAACCACTTCTCACTATTAATAAACTGGTACACAAAACTTCACTTGCTTCTCTCGGGTGATCATCACATAATAATCTTTTCCAATCCAAACTTTCAAACATTCACTCTCTTTCATCCCCATTCCAAAACTCGCTAACCAATCAGAAAATTACTATATCCCGCCTCTCATTTTACATCAGAAAAACCCAAGCATCGCTTCTAAACAAATTTCTTTGAAAATGATGACGGTTTTATCTTATACTTTCTAAATACAATAACTACCTATTGGCATTGGCCTTTTTAGCGAAACAAAACAAAAGGTTTTTAAAACATAATATCTACAAATACCGGTAAACAATTGTCTATTCACGTTTAAGTATTTACTTATGTTTTTCAGTCCTTTAGAGTAAAACTCATTATGGATAAACCCACTGCTTAAAACTAACTTATAACAAATATTTACAAATCGATATACAGGGCGTTGTAAATTTATGTGCCCGCGTTCTATAACCAAATAAAATTTGTATTCTATCTTTGATTGTTAAAATCCATTGCCTATTACATAACAATATATATTATTGGCTACTGTGATAATTTTTTTTATATATTAGGGGATTTAAATAGCTAGTTGCCATATGTCTTGAGCATCCTCTTTCTTAAAATTTCTGCGCCAAATTGCTTTCCTGATATTTCCACTCCAGGACAATCTTGGTCTTTCCTTTTGACGCTATTCCATTTAAATACACTTCTGGGCCATCTACTTTCTCACATTTGTAGAAGATGTCCCAATCATTTAAGTCCCTTCTTTTTTTTTATTTTACCCATATTATCTCCCAAGTTATTGTCAATCAAAACCTTAAAATTACCTTAAGAGTTACACTAAATATTCTGTTTTTTGCAAACTTATGTTGAGTCCCCATTCTTTGTATACCCTGTATCGTTTTCTCAGTATATATTCCAGATCATAAGAGTCTTGTACAATAATAGTTTGGTTATCAGCGAAGTTGATGCTGGTTAAGTAGCCATCTCCTACCGGTATTCCTTTCACAGCTGCGTCTCCACTGCGTCTCCAACTCTTTCTAAATAAATGGCGACTAATCTTAGAGCAGGCCAGTATGCACAGAGGATTGTCGAGCCAAAGATGATGATGATTTTGTTTTGGCACAATCATAAGATACCGCGCTAACAAAACGTGATTTAAGTATATACCATATATATATATATATATATATATATATATATATATATATATATATATATATATATATATATATATATAAGGTATATACCAAAAGTATGTCTTTCCTCTGCTAAAAAAAGTCTAACATTCTAACGAAGAAATGATAGAAGCTGTGGAGGCCTCATTTCAAAATCAAGATAATTTTTTGAAAGGTCTAGAAGGGTTGTAAGTTTGTTGTAATAAATGTATAAAATTATAAGGAGATTAGGAGGAGATACCTATCTGAAGATTTCTAGGTGTTAGAAACCAAAATTCAGATTTTTGCCTAAATCTGTACCTTCTTCAATTTTTAAAGCACTCAGACCATGAATGGACCGACATGGAGGACGGCAAATATTTGATTTCACGTTCAGGGCTTCTACCCAGTCGTTCTGGTGAAACTAAATGTTAACTGTTTTTTCTACAGTTAAAACAGCCGTTGCCAAACTACCAATTAAAGAAGAAGTCTGGAAATGGAACAAAGAAACCTCAACACTAGAAAGATTAAAAAACTGATACAGGGAGGAAAAACAAACATCGAATAAACAGACCAGACATTGCAAAAGGACATAAATAAGTAAAAGACAAAAAATAAGAAAAAATATTAATTAAAAATATGAGCTTGGAATCTGAAAACCGTGCTAGCAAAAGGGGAAAATGTAGGAATTAACACAACAGATGGGAAAATATGAATTGGATATCTCAGCATTTTAGGAAATAGGAAAGATGGAAAAAGAGGGGAAAACACAAAAGAAAAACTTCACACTGCAGTATGAAAATAAGATAATAAAATAAAAAAAAAATTAAACTCCATTTATAATCAGTAAAAAAATAAGAAACTAAGTCTAAGAAACCAAGAAGTAGAGATAATGGATGCAAAGGAGAAAGAAGAAAATGGTGCCACATATAAGGAACTTATTGAAACAGTGAAAATGTTCAAATCAGGAAAAGCAGCAGGACCGGATGAAATCAACAATGAACTAATGAAAAATGGAGGAGAAGAATTGATGCACTGTATTTGGACGGTGTTTTGCAAGAACCGTCTAACCCACATTTATTTACAAATGAGGTTAGACGTGTCAAACTGTCCATCATAATGATTAATACATCAAGCAAAAATGATATAGGTACCTAAGCCATATCCATACTCATGGAGGTGCTTGTGAACTAAGTTCTAAACCACATTCGTCGTATAATATGAAAACAGAAATTTGTAAAATAGTCTAAGCCATGTTTTCATTATATTGTTGCAAATATTTGTAAGCGTCTTTTCATTGTGTGCAGTGTGCACCAGATGTAAAATATTAAATTGAACAAATCTTTATTTTGACTTACTAAAAGACGAGAAATTTATTATGACACTAATATTAGAATTTTATTTAAATAAATAAAATTGCACCAAACTAGAGGCTTTATCTTTAAGGGTAAAATACGAAAGTATATTACACTGTGAATTTTCTGTGTTGTCAGCTCGGCAATTGATTAAAGAAATTTTTACATTCCTTTTATCACAGATAGTGTACCGAAAAGGTAACATAATATGTTTTGCGATTACTCGTATGTTGGTGTAATAAATGACGACAAAACATTTCATTATCAAATAACGAAACCTATTGTTCATTATATAAAATATTGGAACTGTTGCTTGATAGTCAAAATTCTGGTCAGCAAAAGATTGTATGCCTTTTTAACAAAGGAGTTTGATTAAACTTTAAAGGAGTGCGACAGCTTGTTATTATTTAGGCTGTTGGTGCAATATTTTAAAGCAAAATATCACAAACTTCGTGTTTTTACTTCAGTGACTATAATTTTTATTATTCGAGGTACGAATAAACTTATTTTTACTTAAAATTTCACAGTAGATATACATTTTTATTTAATAAACCTTTTATTTAATATTAACAGCAAACGGCAGTTAAACTAATTTGGGCCTATGATAGCTGCGCATTTTATTAAGACTTGCATTTACAGAAATATAAATATATCAAGTTTAAAATTAGCTAAGTTAGTGGAGTAATGGGGTTATATCTTTTTTGCTAACTGCACTATAACACAAAAATATTTTTATAGCAGTTGTAAAAAATGTTTTGTAAATGTAACATTTTTGGTAATAATATATTAAAAGTTGATGTTTTAAATGAGTGCCTAATACTCTTATTTTATTTTGGAGGATGGATATTTCAAGAGAAAAGCTGTTAGCGAACCTGGGCATTCAAAAATTTTAACAAACTTTGACCACTGATCCTCGACAACAAGAAACAAGTAGTTCCTGTAGTACTCAGAAAATATATCTGCTGAAATGGATTTTGATGAGCCATATCAGTCCTCTGGCAGTGAATATTTTCCTGAATCCGAGGAAACTGATTCCAGAACACCAAGAAACGCACTAAATCAATCAAGACCAGACAGAAAAAGTTTGCAAATTGTAACCAAAAATATTTTTGGGCAAGAAACAAAACTATATTACCTAAAAAGTTTAATGAAGATTGTTCTTGTCCATGTTCAAGAAAATGTCACAATATTGTAATTTTTGAAACAATAAGAAGATTTTTCGACCAATTTTGGAGTATAGGGACATTTGAAGGGCGCTGTACTTTACTTAGCAAATATGTTGAAAAGGACTACAAGAAAAGATGTTACACAAAAAACCAAACATCAAGAACAAGTAAGTCAAGAAAATACTTTATAGATGGCAATCTCGTTTGTAAACAAACCTTTTTAAATGCACTTCAGATTAACCATAATAGAATCCGCGTAGCCTTAAATCAAATAAAAAGTAATATTATTAAAGATAAAAGGGGTATACATAGTGGTGGAAAAAATGTAATGGATGAAGAAAGAATTAAAAATATTAAGATGCACATAGCGTCATTTCCAACATATGTGTCACATTATTGTTGCAATCAAACAGACTCCAAATTTTTAAATCCTAACCTGAATTTATCAAAAATGTATCGATTCTATACAGATACTACAGAAAACCCAGTGAGTCTTACGAAGTATAAAAGCGTCTTTTATTCAAATTTTAATAAAGTTTAAGACACCACATAAGGATACATGTCGCATGTGTGATACATACAAAGCCCAAATTAGTTCCGCACAGGCTACACAAAAGGAAAATCTAGAAAGAAATCACAGGGAACATCTTGAAATTGCAAATGAGTTAAGGAGTGAAATGAAGTCTGATCTAATATGCGCACAAGAGGATGAAATACTGGAGACCCTGACTTTTGATCTTCAAAAAACTCATCATTTACCAAAAATACCGACTGGAGTCGCATATTACAAAAGACAATTAAATTTACTTAATTTAGGTATTTATGTCGGCAGTACAAAAAGAGGTATGTTCAATGCATGGACAGAGCAAGAAGCAGGCAGGGGAACACAAGAAGTCGGTTTATGTCTGCGTAAATATATTAATGAAAATATAAATTCACCCGGAAAGAAATTAATTCTATGGTGTGATTTTTGTGGGGGGCAGAATAGAAGTATTAAGCTAGTGTTAATGCTTATTCACATACTTCAAAAACATACGTCCCTTGAATCCATTTCGTTAAAATTTTTACTTTCTGGGCACAGTTTCCTGTCTAATGATTCAGATCTCGGAAATGTCGAATGCGCTCTTAAAACCCATCAAAGACTGACAACGATTACATAGAAATAATGAGATCTTGCCGAGTAAAAAACAAATTTCTTGTAAACCGTCTAAGATCAGAAGAAATGGTTTCAGTTAGTCTTTTGCTACAATCCATAAAAAATCGCAAAACAGATATAAATAAGGATGTTATTAATTGGCTAAAAACACATGTAATACATATTTCAAAAGAAAGTCCTACAGTTTTGTACATGAAAAAACATGTGAGAGATCAACAATTTTCGGAGGTAAATATTGAAAAATCAGGTAAAGGTCGAAAACCTGTTTTAAAGAATGTAGAGCTGCCTCCCTTGTGACCAAAGGGCAAACCACTGTTCGCTGAAAAAATAAAGGACCTTAAAGATTTGTCTAAGTTAATTTCCCAACATGCCATGCCTTGTTATAGATTTTTGAACATCAGCTATGAAGATTTTGAAGGAATTGGGTTAAATCCTGATCAAGACGAGATTGATCATGATTAATCGAGCAGGAATTTAATCAGTAACAGTTACTTTCTATTAGTAATGAACTCGAATTCGAAGTCTTTTTTGTGTGCATTTACCATTTCGGAGGGATAAACGGTTATTGCAAAATGACTAATTTATATTGTTACAATTTGGCAAAAACCGTATAATCCGATTTAAGTTATTTTTGCAATAAACTGTTTTTACTTGTTTTGCTTTTGTACGTTTATAAAGGTAGCCTGTAATTATTGAAATATAAAAATGTGAAAATAAAGCCTTATTTTCTATCAGTAAATTTTTTAAAGTAGGTAGATACATTCTGCTCCTTTACTCTGAACCATATATATGTGGCTTAGACTATTATTGCATAACACCATCCATTTATAAACAAATAAAAAAATATGTGAATTTGGAAAATATCCCTATGGAAAGGAGAAAGGGTCATAATAACAATATAGGAAACAGAAGATCCAAGAGATATCAGTAACTATGGAGAAATCATGCTACTGACCACCACATACAAAATATTGAAAAGCATCTTGAGAAACAGAATAGATATATACACCGAAAATACACTAAGGCAATACCAACAAGGTTTCAAATAAGGAAAATGAATCATAGACGCCATTCACCTACTAACCCTAATTGTATGGTTCTCGTATAAACATAAATATCTTACAAATTGTTGGAGGTATTGATAATATATGTATAATTGATAATATTTAATATTTACTTCTAAATATAATATTTGCTTCTAAATATCGATTCGATATCTAAATTTAGCCGTTGTTTGTAACAAAAATCTCTATATATGTCAACAAAGATAACTAAGGTAAGATTTGAAGATATCGTTTAAACAATATGGATACAACCAGATCATCTGTGCCTTATTCGACATTATTATGACGTCTAAGGAAAGACCATTACCATAACACAAGTCATCCATCACAAATTCATAAATCGGATTTCGTAAACCGAGCGTATAGAACAATGAGGTAGGAGAGTCTCTGCTCTTGAAAATCATGCATACCTGAGGAAAATATACGCTTATAGTACAAGAAAAAGTTTTTAAATCATACTCGCCGTATTTGTGCCGATGTTTTGAGGTTTCTTTAGAACCGGGACCGGGATCTTTAGTATGAAACAAACCGAGCTCTGTGTACGTTCATTAAAGCAATTTTCGTTTTTCTGCAGCGACTCTTTGACAATATTTTTCAAAAATATTGTAGCGGTATATGCAGAAATAGACAGCGGTATTTTCGCCTAAATACCGCTGTCTATTTCTATAGGTTCTGTAAGTTGTCCATCTATTTTGACTTCCATTTTGTTGTTTTGGTAGATGTTTTCGATAGTTTTTATAATATTTAGGGGAACTTCTCTATTAGGTTGAGTTTTAGATGATATATTTCTCTCATTGTGTGTTTTATTTTACGTGTTGTTCCTTTATTGTGTTTATTTACTATTCTCTAAGTTTTTACTTCTTCTTCTTTAAGTGCCGTCTCCCGATCTGAGGTTAGATATAATCATCACTATCTTTACTCTAGCTACTGCTGCTCTGAAGAGTTCTATAGAACTGCATTTAAACCAGTCACTTAAATTTTTCAACCATGGCACTCTCCTTCTTCCTATACTCCTTCCTCCTCTTATCTTTCCCTGTATTATCAGCCTTAGCAGTTCATATCGCTATCCCCTCATTACGTGTCCCAGATATTGTAACTTTCTTTTTTTTATTGTGTTTATTATTTCGCATTCTTTGCCCATTCCTCGCAATACTTCCGTGTTATTTATGTGTTCTTGCTTTAATGTCCAACTTTCAAGTCCATATTGCAGTATCGAAAACACGTAGCATTTCAGTGCTCTTACTCTCAGTTCTAATCTAAGGTCTTTGTTGCAGAGAATTGTTTTCATGTTTACAAATGCATTTTTTGCTTTTTCTATCCCGGCTCTTTCTTTCGGTTGTTTGATCATTATTGTCTGAAATCCAGGTTCCTAGGTGTTTGTATTTATCAATCCTTTCTATCGGTACATTTCCCAAATGTATGTTTGTTGGTATATTTGTTTTCTTTGTTATTATTATGTATTTGGTCCTTTTTATATTCATTTTTAGTCCATATTTTTCACAGAAAGTGTGTGTTTTGTTTAGCAGTAATTGGAGTAATAGATCTTCCGTTAATTATTATTCCTTCACTTTGAGATAGTAATGATTCTTCAAAAATGTCTTCACTATATACATTAAATAGTAATGGCGACATAATACATCTCTGCCTAACTTTTCTCCTGATTTCAATTTTTGGACTGGGTTCGTTATCTATTACGATTTGTGTTCTTTGATTCCAATAGAGGTTTGTTATTATTCGTAAGTCCCTATGGTCTATGTTTTTGGTCTTTAGAATTTGGACTAATTTTTCATGTATTACTTTGTCAAATACTTTTTCAAAATCAACGTAACACACATCCACATCAACTTTCATATCCATGCATCTTTGAGCTAACACATTAAAAGCAAATAAGTTCTCTAGTTCCTAGTCCGTTTCTGAACACAAACTGACTATCATCTATTCCTTCTTCCAGTTTTTTATTTATACGACCATGTATTATTTTCAGGAATAATTTGAGAATGTGACTTATTAGTGATATTGTTCTGTATTCACTGCAATATTTAGCGTTTGTATTTTTAGGGATAGCACAAAAGGTGGAGAGTAACCATTGTTTCGGTATGTGCCCTATTTTGTATACTGAGTTAAATAAGTCTACTATAATGTCTAAGGTTTCATCATTTATGCATTTTAAGGTTTCTATAGAAATTTGGTCTGGACCTATTGCTTTACCATTTTGCATATCTTTAAAACCATATCCTCTTCTACTTCTATCTCCATCTGTTCTGTTCTATTGTCTTTGAACAGTTCATTGATGTATTCTGTAAATCTCTTTAATTTGTCGTTAGTATTCAACACAAGTTTCCCATTTGCATCTTTCAGTATTCCCGGATTTCTTGTTCTATTGTTGTGAGTTAATTCTTTAATTTTTTTATGTGCGTTAAAACTATCATGTCTTTTCTGGTATTCTTCTATTTCTGTGCATTGTTCTTTTAACCATTGTTCTTTCGCTTTCTGTAATTTATTTGTTTATCCACTTTTTTGTACATATGATTATTTTTTTTTTATATTGACGTCTTTCTTCCATTAAATCTGAAATTTCTTCCGTCATCCATTGCTTCTTTTTATATCCGGTTGGAATTAGAATTTCTTTTTGACTTTTATCTATTTCTGTCTTTATTAATAACAATTTTTTGTTGTTGATTTCATCTGCCAGGCGTCGCCTTATGTGTGGGTTCCTTAATTTACTTGTATCGATTTTTGCATTTGTTGTTCTTCGTTTTATTATTTTCATTTTGGGCCTAATTTTGGCGACTACTGGGTTGTGATCTGATCCTATGTGATCACTTGGATAGGTTTTTATATTATATTTTGCCGATATGTAATCATTTGTTAAATGTCTTAAGATCTTATTTGATGCTGTTTTATTTTATTTTCTCTATTCCATAAAAGTGCATATTTAAATTTTCTATTTATTACTTTATATAAAAAATAATAAAAAATTCCATAAGAACCATATTATGGTTCCTGTTGCTGCTTGGCATACTTATCAAAGCATACATTAAAAATCATAACGACGATGCAAACAGAACAATGCGACTAGACTATAATAAGCTGGTGTATTGTATACTCCTGATGCATACGGCTTGTTGTTCGTCTTCTTAACTTCTTCTTCTTGTACATTTGTAATCGGTCGAGGAAAGTGTGAACAGTCAGCTGGCGGAGTGTCGGTCTCAACTGAGATTGGCAGCAGGGGTCCCTTTGTGTGCTAACTGTCGGGGCCGGGCCCTAAGGGCGGACTCTTATATATGCACATATATTTTATTTGTATCTGCCTCGTTCCGAAAAGGATCGACTGGTTGCCTTGTAAATGTGTTTTTTGACATTAATTGGCCGGTGGGTATTTACTGGAGGGGTTGATACTCAAAAGAATCGGTTGTGTAACTGATGTTACCAAGAAAAATTACAAATAATTATTTGCATATATATCATATCGAGGAGCGACACGGCTATTTTACTGCTAATGGATGAAAAGTTCTTTTTTCTACTTCGTTCTCGAGACTTCTTTCGA
The DNA here is from genome assembly GCF_040954645.1 of Diabrotica undecimpunctata. Taxonomy (NCBI): domain Eukaryota; kingdom Metazoa; phylum Arthropoda; class Insecta; order Coleoptera; family Chrysomelidae; genus Diabrotica; species Diabrotica undecimpunctata. The sequence continues at coordinate 2,086,240 of NC_092804.1, forward strand.
CAATTATTCTCTCACCTAAACGTTTCGGCAATTTTTGAGATTTTCAATTAGCACTTTAATTATATAAATATTACTTCTTCTTCTTTGTGTGTCGTACTTGTTTTCAAGCGTTGGTTATCGCCATATTAACAAGCCGATGAAATATTTTTCAGTCGACAGTTTGTTGAAACAATTCCTCGACCGTTGTCTAATACTATACAGCCAGGACAGTTGTTTTCGACCCAGTGTTTTCCTTCGATTTTGCTCTGAATAATCAACCGGCGTAAGCAATATTTAGATTTTCTCATTATATAACCGAAGTATTGGACCTCTTTTATATTATTGGTATTGATAAATTCTCATACTTTGTGTAAGGGATCTAGCATATTCCTTAGATACATATGTGTGCTGTCCACGGATTGACGTGCATGAGACGGTAACAGCACAACGTGAACTCTTCTAATCTATTAAGATATTTTATTTAGTTGTTCAGGTTTCACATCCATAGAACAAAACGGACAAGACGTAGTACTTCCTTAGGCGTAGGGTCAATGACAGACTGCTACTGCACAATACAGAACGTCAGTTAATAAAGCTATTTGGGGCAAGTTCTATTCTGGTCTCCTCTGGTCACCCTCTCCAGGATTTTGTTATCTAACTTTAGTACTGAGACTTTAGTACTATCTCAAAAACTGGTTCAGTTTAGGCATTAAACAAAATCGGTGATATAACACATCCGTGTCTGACACTACGCTTAATAGAAAAACTTTAGCTGAAACCTCTTGAACCACCTTAATGCAAGCGGTTTGATTGTAGTAAATATTTTTGAGCAATCTAATGTCATATTACGTGTCTAGACCAACTGAGTTTAAGCATTGAAATAGTAGCATATGTAGTACCTCTACTATCTCGAAACATATAAAACATACGTAAATATTTTGTCTAAACTTAATGTTCTTTTGTAAAAGTATTCGCATGCAAAAAAGAGCGTCCCGAGTACCTATACACTTTCGGAAACTAAACTGCTTATCACCAGTTATCCCCTCACAATGTTTATATATGTGACAATGCAATATCAATAGTCTCTACACCGTGCAGCGTTCCTTTTCTTGGGATTAGTTATAAATATTAATTCTAACCAGTTGTCTGGTAATTTACCGCTGCTGTATATCTTGTTAAATTAGAAGGATTGATAATAATTGCAATACTCTCATCATCTAATAGTTGTAACAATTCTGTAGGTATTTCGTCAGTACTGGAAGCCTTCCTTCGTTTCACTTTGTCGATAGCCTTCTGAACTTCTGATATTGGAATCGGTGGGCCAGTATCTCGATTAGTTGTTATTTCTTGGTAGATTCTTTGGTTATTATAAGTCTATTATGTAATTTTCCCACTCGGTTCAGTGCTCTTTAATATCATTAAGATTACTTAAAATTCTACAACCAGAGTCTTGTAATATATTTTTCCTGTAAATTCTGCTTTTGCTTATTGTATTTTTCTCTTTCTATAGATTTGTACTGCCTCCGAACGTCCATTAGATCTAAGATGTCTTGTGTCATAAAGTCATTTTTAACTGTTATCGGATATACAGTGCAAACCATATATTTTGTAAACATAAACAAGCGAAATTGTTGCCTGATGGCTATCGAAGAACAGTCTATGACTACTACATATCTTACCGGAGACCGAAAGTACAATAATAACTTTAAAAATGAATTACTTGTTCGTCATACATAAAATACATTATGCAGCTCGTTAGGGTTTCCATACGTGTGACAGTCTCAAATCGTTAAACATTAAAATATGTCTGTTATGCTTGTGCCATATCCTCCGCGTCGGTGTAGCTTCATTCTGACATTAGCTACGGAAAGAAAGAAGAATTGACAGTTGACAGACGAAGAAGAAGTGACTGACCGAAAAGAAGAAGAAATGACAGTTAACAAATGGTTCCGGTCTTGACACTAAGGTTCATGCTTGGCTGGTAACGCAGATTCAACGCTTACCGACAGTGACGTTACACTGTCGGTCTCAAGTGCCCCATACTCTGATCACCAATCGTTCTTCTCTTTCATTTCGTTGTCCTAGACCAAACTTTCCAGTAATATTGAAAGTATTTTCTGATCCCAGTTTTATCTACAGCTTAGCGTCAAAAACATTACAATATTATTAGTTAATACAATTTATATTTGTGTCTGCACTGTTTGCTAGTTTGCGATGGAATGCAAAAGTGATATTTTAACCTAAAAATACATGAGAGACATTTGAAACTTCGGCTGGTTTACGGTCGTATTTCAAATATCTGCCTATGGTGCATTTACGGACAACTCAATTCATTAAGTTGTGATTTATATGGGAGAGATCTTTTATGCTGGTCCTATTATTAATACAATTTTGATGTTTTTTATGTGAATCACCTCCAATATATATCTTTTGTTTTAGTTCTGTTCTTTTTTCGAAATCAGTACATTTGAAAAATCAAAAGAATAGCTATTTTCTAGAGAATCCTTAGCTTAGACTGTAGTGTTTAATTTGTTGGTTGTACACTATGTGTATGTGCAACAAACCTTTTATGTAGATATTGGTATGTTTGTCCAATATATGTTGAGTTCCAGTCTTAACAATTTACTTTATAAACAACATCCGACTGATGATCTTTAAACCCAAAGTTACTAAACATTTTCTACTGCCATTACACATTTTCAACTACCATACAAAACAATAATACGCCTAGTCATAACATATGGTTCAGAGACCTGGACTCTAACAAAAAATAATGAAAACATGTTATAATGTTTCGAAAGAAACGTGCTAAGGCGAATCTATGGAGAAGTGAATGACAATGGAATGTGGAGAAGACGACACATCTTCGAACTTTATAGAATATACCAGGAACCAGATATCGTAAAACATATTAAGATAGAGAAAGACCCAGAACAAGGTTCCTTGATAAAATCGATGATGATTTTTTTTATCTCCTCATTTTCAATATGATCCAGTCGACAGTTTCTTGTCAAGAATTTCATTTCGGTTGCTGTAATTTTGCACCTGTTTAGTAATTCCTATCTCCTTTTTTATATATCAAGGTAATATGTGCTTTGGACCATTCATCTAATATTTCGTTCAGATTTACAGCGTTACTGAACATTTCGTGTACGATTCTGTGTAGTTTCTCTGTTCCGTATTTAATTAGTTCATTAATGATTCTTCCTGGTCCCCTTGATCTTTTTCTTTAGAGGTATTATGGCACTCTTTACTTCACTTAATGTTAGCTCAATCCGTTCTTCATTTTGATTTCGTTGTTGTTTATGTTCTGTGTCTGTCTTTATGAAATCTGGACGGTTTTTTGGGAGTAGTTCTTTGTGTCTATCTCTATGAAATCTAGATGGTTTTTTGCGAGTATGTAGTTCTTTATAGTATTCTTTCCACTATTTTTCTGATATCTTCTTATTGTTTTGTCTTCTAACGAAGGTTGGCGATCACTTCTTTAAACGCTTTCCTATGTTTTGCAACGTAAAATATCTGTTCAAAACTGAGGTTAGTCCAATCTCTGATATTCCTCAGCCAAGATTTCTTCTTTCTTCCCAAGCTTTTTCTTCCTTCTACTCTTCCTATTTTTCTGATACATTTTTCTGATACAGACTTTTTCGTTGGTATTTTTCTGTAAAGATTCCAATATTTCCTCCTATGTATTATTTAATTTGTGACATGTTTCTTCTCATACTTTATTCTTTTCTTTTGCATTTCTTCGTTTTATTTATGTTTTTCTCTTTCAACTTCTGTATGTCTTCTGGGGATTGGGTGTTTATACTTTTTATATGTAGAATTTTTTTGTTTAATACATTTTTGACTTCTTCGTTTACTTATTTTTTATTCTTCCAAATAAATACAGTGAACATATCAAAAAGTATTTCATTAAAGTGTAATAAAAAAGCATATTTTTCCTCTGTTAATATCAATATTCCCTAATAATTTCTACAAATAACAAAATGTAAACTACATCTTGAACAATATTTAAAATCTTATGATACACAAATGCCTTTTTGTATTCGCCATACACACCCAACAAAAGCCCAATGCCGGCACTAAAGGGATCTTCATTGTTTGTTACCTTCTCGAAGTTAACAATGAAAATAAAGATCGCAAGTAGGTAACACAGTCCATAAATATATTCTTTTCACAAAAACTGTAAAGTTCTTACCAAAGTGGCAATTTATTTTCAAGAATCTTTTGTGTCGAAGTGCTCGTGCCTCCTAAATTTTTAAATGGATCACCTGGAGGTTTAACCTGGCGCTTTTGACTCTTCGAGAACGTTTTGTATGTGTTTAAGTGGCTTTCGATGTTTTTTTAATGGCGTTTAAAAATTCTATTTCTCAGACAAAATTCGAATACTATTTTAGTCGTTTTCAGATTGGTAAAGAGTAATAAATTATTATTATATGCAGTTTTACTTCTCACTTATGTTTAATCATTTAATTCGTTGGCGTTCGTTAATCTATTTACCAGTATTTTCTATAACTTCAATATGTTAAAAAGATCGTAGCATTTTTTCCTCATAGCATTTCTCCCTTAGCCAATTCTTCTTGATTCCATTATTTTATTTACTATTTATCAGTATATTTGCTTATATTATAACGTAACTTGTCCGGATGGGAAGTGAGGATGGAAATAGAAGAAGAAAATCCAGGTGCAAATTGGCTAAAAATTATCAATGTTGATTAGTCAAAAGTTCAGCCAAACGTATTACAGAATGTTAATAAATTAACCAAGTAAACATAAGTAGTTTTTCACCTGCATAAATCAAGGGAAAGTCACCGAAACTACTATTCCGCTGTCTCTCTAAAACGAAATTTTTAAATAATAGGACCTGTTCTGTGGGACTAGAAACCTCAAATTATTTTAGTGATAACTTAAGGTTGTGAGTGCTAATACACAAGTATACTAGTGTACTGTAGTGCTGACCAAGGATTCGAGGTATGAGACTTGTACTGGAGAGACCACACGACCAGTATGGTAGCGCAGTCTTCGTCAGACCAGATACCGACATAGTTTCCACATCTTTAACATATCGAGATGACATCAAGATCCTCACACTGGAACTAAAGTCTTGTGCGGTAACGTCCATCTACAAACCGTCAAACGCTGACTTTTTTTTTTGAGAAACCGGATAACTTTCAATCACAGCAAATAAAATTTATACTGGGTGACTTCAACTGTCACAGTATCGCGTGGGCTATAACGAAACAGGCTCCAATGGCGAAGAACTAAAAAATTGGGCTGAAAACATGAAGCTCAAACTTATTCATGATCCAAAACAGCCCGCGTCTTTCAACAGCGGAAGATGGCGCAGAGGTTACAACCCAGACAATATATTTGTCAGCGACAGGATTGGAGACCAGGTGACAAAAATTGTTGAAAGTGCCCTCCCAAAAACACAACACAGACCAATAACTTGCTTTTTAAACGCGGCAATCAGATACGAAATTGTTCCCTTTAAGATAAGGTTCAATTTCACTAAAACAAAATGGGAAAAAATTCGCTGAAGCATTAGATCAAGAAGTTTCCCAGCTACAACCGTGCTCTGATTCATACGATAAATTTGTACAAATCGTAAAACAATATATATATATATTTAGGGATTCTACAGTATTCACTGCCTTCCCTCGCTCAACCGTTTCCATCTCTCTCTGTTGTTCCATTCTCCATCGTTTAGTCCTCTCTTAGTCATGGCGTCGTCTACTTCGTTCCTCCAGGATTTTCGGGGTCGTCCTCTTTTCCTCCTTCCTATGGGGCTCCATTCGGTTATTTTCTTTATCCATCTGCTGTCGCTAGTTCTTCTTACATGTCCATACCACTTTAGTCTTTTTTGTTCTATATATGTTAGTATGTCTGTTTCTATTGATGTTCTTTGCTTTATTTCGTCATTACTTCTCCTATCCATTCTTGTTACTCTGCAGCATCTTCGCAGGCATTCCATCTCTGTTGCTACTATCTTACTGCTGGTTTTCTTGTTTATGATCCAATTTTCAGCCCCATATGTCATAATACTTCGCACTAATGTTTTATAAATCTGCGTTTTTGTCTTCATATTTAGGTGTCTATCCCACCATACTGAGTTAAGTTGTCGGATTGCTGTTCTTGTTTGTCCTAATCTTTGTGTAATTTCTTCCTCTGTTGTTGCCTTTTTCGTGATTATAAACCCCAGGTATTTGAATTTATCCTTTCCTTTGATTGTTACGTTGTCATCAATCTGTAGATCTTCTATTTCTTCTTCACTTGTAGATAGGTACTCTGTTTTCGCGAGGTTAATATCTAGGCCAGCCTTGGTATATTCTTCTTGTAGTTTTTTCATCATGTAGCTGAGGTCGTCTTGGTCTTGTGCAATCACTACTTGATCGTCTGCAAAACTTAATGTATATAGGTATTCGTTCCGTACCGGTACTCCCATGCCTTCGCATTTTCTTTTCCATGTAGTCAAGGCTTTCTCTAAGTATATTTTGAATAGGGTTGGAGATGTGGAACAACCCTGCAGGAGCCCTTTTGTTGTGGTGAAGTCTCCTATGATTCTTGTTCCCATTTTAATGGACACTTTATTTTCTTTATACAGAGCTTTTGTAGCTTCTATGAGTTCCGTAAATCGTAAAACAAATCTCATGAAAATATATCCCTAGAGGTTGCCGAACCGAATATATAGCGGGGCTAAATGAAGAATCTAAACCCCTACTTAAAAGATACGAGCAGCTATATGAAGATGATCCCTTTTCGGAAGCAACAATACAGGCCGGAGAGGAAGTGCTACGTGCGATATCCGCCAACAGAACGGACAGGTGGTGCAAGCTGGTCACGAGTCGAGACATGAAACAAAACAGCAGATGCGCTTGGAAATTAATTCGGAATCTTGGCAACAATCCTGCCACCCCGGCACCCAATCTGAAAAAAGTCACACCCGATCAGGTAGCCCATCGTCTCCTGACAAATATTAAGACGACATCAAGGAAGAACAAAGTGAGACTACAACGAAATATTGACGAAGAAGAGGATGTTCTAGGTACCTCCTTGTGTCTGGAGGAGATGAGAGGTGCGATCCACCAAATGAAAGATAATAAAGCGGCTGGCCTAGACGATATACGAACAGAACAAATAAAGCACTTTGGACCAAAAACCCTAGAGTAGCTCGTAAAAATGATAAACTGTTGTATCCGTACATTACAAATCCCCAAAATCTGGAGGAAAGCTAGAGTGATAGCCCTCTTAAAATCAGGAAAGGATCCGGCGGATACAAAGAGTTTTAGACCTGTCTTTGTGTTTTTGTGTCACCTTTTCAAGGCATTAGAAACCTGAACCTGAAAAAATGGGGATACCAGGAGGACGATACCTGCAACTGTGGTGCGGTTTAGAATAGTCACCATCTACTATCATGCACAGAGATGAGAAAGACCTGTACAGAAGAAGACCTATTCTTAGTGAATGACAGGGCCATCTATGTGGCCACCGATTGGAAACACAAAATTTAAAGCTATTGGTGTTCCGGACACGGAAAGTAAATAAGTATGTACAAGTAACCGAAGTATTTTTATATATATTTGGGTGTCACATGCAGCAACTTAAACTTATTAGGTCGTAAGGCTTTATTATGCAATTTGCAATTTATTTAAATTGTGCAATGGATTGTGTATTTTATTATCTTTTATTTTGTGATATTGACGATTTGTCCAATTTCAGTAAATTTTAAATTGTTGTTATTTCTCTGACTTTTTGTAAGCTTTGTCCATAAAACTATACAATTTTCAGTGACAATAAAGCATATTTCTATTCTATTCTATTCTAAAATAAAACAGATAGAAAAAAGACAAAAATACAAATTTAGATTAATTACTATTTAAATGGGAATAAGCCACAATTAAAGGTTAAAGTAAGTTTATTTACGTTTCAATTTCCACTTCGGAAATCGTTCTTAATATACAAACATTAGTAAATTGTGGCTTATTCCCATTTAAATAGTAATTACTTTAAAATGCCACAAGAAAATAGATTCAGAACAATACAAATTTAGATAAATCAGATATTAAGTAAATAGTTCTAAAATTCAATTGAATGTCTTTATAACTGGGTAAAACTGCAAAATGAATTCAAATAGTATATACAACTTTTTTGAATAAACTTAATTGAATAAATTGAACCTATTTAAATAACCTATTCAAATAGGTTCGATTGCGACAAAAACTAAAAACAGGCCAAGCCTGAGCGGGACTTCATCGTCTTCTAAGACTGATTTCGAAGAAGTGAAATGGTTACTCGAAAAATCATTCTCTTTGCCAACATTAGCGGAAAGATTCATACGCAATTCCTGCGTAAATATCTAGGGGAATCTAGATCAAACGAAAGAACAATTTGTTTATTATAAACAGACTCCAAAACGTTTACATTATCAATCTCCGAGAAGCAAAAAGATTAAGAATCTTTTTTGGTTTTTATGGTATACGCGGAGAAATAAAAATGTTACAATATTTCGTGGGTCATGTAGGTATACGTAATAAAACGTGCTAACCATTTTAAATACTTTGGTAGCTGGTTAAATTTAAATTGTGCTATAATATTTTAATAATTTAAATAGTTTAAATTTATTTTCTTTCATTTATCACTCAAACATTTTATATAATATCAGAAATTTACTTATATATATATGCAAAAAACAATGATATCGCAGTAAAAACAATCGTTATTAATAAATATTAATTTCCTAAAAACTCAGGTAACAATACGCTGATAAATGATAAAAATTAAATAATAATGCGGTATGTTGAACTAAAAGTCGGATAATGATGTAATTATCATGTATTATTAACGCATATCATTCAACAAATTAAATAAGAAATTATGTTTAATGTAATCCTATGATATTCCGAGATATTCAAATTTGTCGGAATATTTTATAATTTAAACTCACGAGATTTATTAAAAGTACGAGGGGAACGCGAAAAGATCTGTGGATTTATCTGCGCACAATGATTCACTGGACACGCTAATAAAATTTGCACAAAATTCTACCTTATTCATCAATATATACTCCAATGCTTCTGTAACAATCAGATGCCTTTTTTATAAACGGATTTGTGTTTTGCTTTAAAGTAAGACTAAATATCCGCAATAGTTTAAACAAAATCTCTTTCCTTGAAGTATTTTTCTGAGATTTTAACGCAGTTATTAGTCGCTGGCTGTTATATCTGAAGAATACAGTCACAATACAAAGTCATTTCTTACGTATGGGATTCTATAACCATTCTGGGTCACCTCTTTCGAAAGTTGTACCTGTAGCATGCATTTCGAGCCTGCCTTAGGTTTATCACTTTGGAGCTTCAAATTTTTACTAGCAAAATCGTTTTCTTTTTCCAATTTTTTTTTTCAAATTTTCGATGTACGTCAGGGAACGTTCTTCTACGCAGGGAGGGAATCTTACAAAAATATGATCTTGAGGGAGCTTCATTTACCTTCCGGTGGTTATCATCAATGGAGAATAAATGGTTGCGTCATGTTCGGAACTTCTATAGGCTAACAGAATTTTGATTTATCTTTTTGATAATCTTTTTAATTATCAACGACAAACATTGAAAGGTATCGATAAACAGTTCTATTATGTCTTTTTACCATTTCGTCTGATTGAGGATGAAAAGGCGTAGTGCGACTTTTCCTAATGTCTTCTTCTTCTTCCTTTTTGTATGTAGGTTTTAAAGCCTGTTTCTTCTTTAATATTAGTCTCCTAAATTGTTTAAATTATCACACCATATTTTTTTTGGTCTGCCAATACTGTTTCCGTTTTTTCACTCATCCATTTATGTCTTCTATATTGCATGTTCTTCTTATGTTTTCTCTTCTCTCCCTATCCAACAGACTTTTCCCTGATATTCGTCAGAATATTTTCATCTCTGTTGCTTCTAGTAGTCGTCTCGTTTTATATGTGTCAGATCTTGTCTCCGCCGTGTATGTTCATCTAGGTCTAATTGCTACTTTATAGATTCTTGTTTTTGTTTCTCGTCTTAGGTGTTTGTTCTTCGAGATTGTGTCATTAAGAGATCCCGCCTCTTTACTTGCTTTTAAGCTTTGTTGCCGTATTTCTTCTTCAACATCTTCGTAATCTCCCCTTGCTTCCTGTTTTAATATTTTCCCATCAAATTCGATTTTACATCGTAGTGGGTATTTAGATGTTGTCATACATTTGTTTTTTTTCTGCTGATATTATCATATTGTATTTCTTGGCTGTTGTATTGAAGATGGGCGTTAATCTTTGGACCTCGTCTTCTGTCTCAGCCAATAATGCGGCCTCGTCTGCATAACATAATATTTGGATTTCTTTGTTCCACATTCTGTGACCATGACCTTTACGTACTTCTTTCACTTGTGAGAAATCGATTTCTTGAAGAAATATACACGTATTTACTAGTATTTCTAGTAGGACCATGTGACAAACTTCTGGATGTCCATCTTGGCGACCTTTTGATCTCATTCCTTGCTTCTGCTTTCCTTGCTTCTGCTTTCCTTGCTTGAGATCGGCTTTTACAATTGATTTGCAAATATTCCATTCTTCCGCAATTACAACGTGTTCTGTTTTCATTTCGAGTTTTTTGTTGAAGATCAGGATAAAATAGATTGCTGGTTATCTGCTGTTGTGAGTTCTTCATTTTCTCGAAATCGTATTACTTTTAATTTTGGGCGAGATCTGAAAATGCTTTTCGCTGCTTCATACTCCTGCTCTTCTCCTTTTCCTTTTTCTTCTTATCTACAGTATCATATAACATAAATTCTTAGACTTTTTGAATATTTTGAATATAAACGTTACAAAATAGAGAAATATAACACAAGAAAGAGGATTCTGAAATATTTATATAAATGATAGTCAATGAAGTATAACAATAATGTACGTAACAGACTTTTGTCTGGGTTCTAGAATGTTATATTGTATGTACATGAAAATCATGTCAGAAAACCGCACCTATTGCAGTGATTAGTATTTGAAAATCAAACAAACAATACATAAAAAATATCCATCATAACTTAGTACATTTCAAACTAACACCTTGATCGAGAGAATAACAAAACGATATCAAAAAATCTTAAGAAAGTATTAGATACATTATTTTACATGCACATATGATACTCACTATTATTGATTCCTCACGAACTTCGATAATATCGTTCATTAAACATATTTGGATAGCGGACCGTGGAAATCAATCATTACGTCAAAAGTAATGTAAAATGTTTTGTAAAGAGTGTATTAATGTAGAGGCAGTGGCGTAGACTTTTGTGATATAATGGAGGTCGTGTAATTTTAAAATATTTATCAATGTTCTTGTCAAATCACTGTTAAATAAAATTTGTATCAACTCAACGGTAAAAAATCGATAACTTTTGATCAGAGTGTCCTATCGACAAAAATCAAAATGCGTTTTAAAGATAAAGAGTGCAGCTTTTGTATGCATTTTTTATGGCACCTCTATATGGCAAGCAGCACGAATGAAAGGACTATTATTCCAAACAGTCCATAGATATGTAAAAAAAACCTCAACAAGACGAGAACGTCCATTTATGTCCTAATTACAAAGTAAAACAAATTTTCCCTATCGAACAGGAGAACGGCTTGTGCGATTATATAATGAAATGTTCTAAAATGTTTTATGGTCTATCAAGAAAAGATACCCGAAAACTGTCATATGAAGCCGTAGCCTACAATAATATAGTGGTTCCAACAAACTGGCATACTTCAAAAATTGCTTCACTTGCCTGGATAAAAGGATTTCAGAAACGTCATTCCAATAATTTATCCCTCTGGACCCCAGAAGATTGTAGTCTTGCATGGGCAACCGGTTTCAATATATTTAACGTTGAAATAATTTTCAGTAAACATGAAACTGTCTTAAAGCGTTTCCCGGTGTTTAAAGATGGTAGTCACATCTATAATTTACATGAGACCGTTACCGTTCAAAAGTCCCAAAAAGTGTTTGCAGAAAGAGGTATACGACAGGTTAGTAACACTACAAGTGGCTGTATTGTTGGAGCATCTGGAGCAGCTATTCCTTCTGCTCTGGTATTCCCGAGAGTACACTTTAAAGAATTTATGATAAACGGGTCGCCCACTGAAACTTTAGGACTAGCTTTAAAAACAGGTTGGATGAATACAGAGTGCTTTGTGCATGTTGTTAAGCATTTTATTAAGCACACTGGTAGTACCAGAGAAAACCCTTCTTTATTGCTAATGGATAATCATCAAAGTCATTTGTCGATTGAGTCTATCAATTTATGTAAAAATAATGGCGTTACAATCTTAACTATATCTCCACACTGTACGAACAGATTACAGCCATTGGACGTAGGCTTATTAGATGCTCAGTAGATGCATGGATGATGAACTATTCTGGTCACACATTTACAATTTATAACGTAGCAGCCTGTGTAAGCACAGCATATGCACGAGCAATAACGCCAGTTAACATCACAAGCGCTTTTAAAAAAACCGGAATATTTCCATTTGATTGGCATGTCTTCAGTGAAGACGATTTTTTGTCAAGTTTTGTGACAGATAAGCCACTTGTTGCAGTTGAAGCTGCTGCTGAAAATATAAATGAATCTCTAGATGTAGAAAATCCAGGTCCAAGTAATACTGATACTACGAAAACCTTTGTTAGCCCTGTAATAAATAATACTTCGCTTATAGTATCGTACGGTAAATTTATTTAAAACACACTAGATACTCATGATTTGGTTTATTAGTTATCAAAGTACAATACTAGATAGTACTCAGTTGACGTTGACAATATTAACTTGGGCCGTTCTCTTGATTCTTCAGTCTTAACAATAATGATAATGCTAATAATCCCGTGATTTCCAGCTATTTAACACACGTGAGTTTGTTATTTGTTAATTGATACACGTTATTTAATAATATTTCGACTACATTGCAAATTTCACTAGGTCAGAGTGTGTCCTCGTTACAACGATATTTTCAATGTCGTAAACAAATAATATATTTTCGCAAATGTGTGTCACGTTATTAAAAAGATTACTTGAATCTGATGCTTGATTAAATCCCGTTACAGCCCAACAGTTTTTAAGGGTTATCCTAAAGCTCCGACAAGAAAATCTGGGGAGGGCAACAAAAAACGCAAAGGAACGATAATGATATCTACGGATACCGCGAAAAAAATGAAACTGATTAAATATAAAGAAAAAACACTAAAACAGAAAAAATTAACTAGGCGCGTATTAGATAGTGATTCTGATAAGCAAATTGAAAATGAGATGGAATTACATGATTCCAGCGGAGTAGAGGATCTTATTGGCGAAAATCCCTAAACAATTAGTTTCGAAAATCTTGATTGCTGTCCCAATAATGAGAATTATGTGCTTGTTGAATTTAACTTTAAGCAAAAGACATACTATGTAGGCAAAGTCTTGTCTCAAATAAAAGAAAATGATTTTGAAATATCGTTTTTAACCCATTCGCTACCAAACTTCTTTTTTTTAATTTTATAGCTTCTACAGGTCAATTTTATGTTCTGAACTTATAGAAAAATATTTAAAAAATTCTTAATCTTTTCACAATAGCCCTGTGTCTAAAAACTTTTTTATTCCAATTTTGGAACATGGCCATAAATAGGTAATAAAAAATCAACAACGTCAATTTAAACTTAAACATTTATTGATAAAAAAATGATAACATTTTGAGAGGATCTATTAATTTTTTTCATGAAAAGATTTGAAGCAATTAATAGGATGTACATTAATTTTACAAATACCGCATCCAAAAGTTTTGTTTGTTTTACAAATTTTGCACCTGTTTTGTTTTAAAGAAATTGGGTAATGCAGAACCGACATATTTTGTGAAACAGATCCTGGAATTTTTTGAAATAATGTTCCTAATTTTGTCTTATCAGGTTTTGGTTATCGAGAGTTGAGTAGTAGATACGTTGCCACAATGCTTCTTGTAAACCCTAATAAATCCAATGGACGCATACTTTCAACAAATTCATCAGCGTTAGATTGAATGTTATTGTGGTGTTGAATTCTATATAAAATCCATGCGTTAGAGATTAAAGCATACAAAAGGTGAACAAAAATTTGCCACCACCATTTATTGTTACGCAGTTTTGGTCTATAGTTAGCGATATATCTATCCATTAAATCAGTACCTCCCATATGAGTATTATACTGCTGAATTGCGTAGGGAACGTCTACCATTATATATTTTTTTTCTGCTGCAAAATAACGACGTACCGATTTTGTGGGTTGAACGCCATAACAATTTGAAGCCACGTGAACGATGGCATTATCCTTCCACTGGAAATTATTATATCTTCATCAGAACTTGTGTATGAATCAACGGATCCTCTAACTGATTTTTTCATTGCGTTTTTATTCAACGCGCATTTCCCAATTCGATTATGTCTAATGGTGCCCGTGCCACCATATCCCAATTCACTCATGGCCTTTATCAGTGGAAGTCCGGTAAAAAAGTTGTCAATAAAAAAGTAAAATTTTTGATCTGGAAAATTATGCTTCACCCTCTCGGCAAAAGTTGTAACTACAGATCCACCTAGCCCCAAGTTACTCTCTCCTAGTAAGGTTCCTTTCCCTTGGTAAGGTTCGGTACCCACAAGATAACCATTTGATACATTCTGAGACCAAAATTTAAACCCATATCTAATAGGTTTCCCTTGAATACGCTGTTTACAGCTATTGTCGCTGTAGTACGGTACCATGGATTCATCAACAGATACTGATATGGTTTCACCAGCCGGCACATATTTTATAAATGAACTGTTTAAATGTTCTATGAGTGGTCTTATTTTAGAAAACTTATCATTTTTTTGTAGCTTAGTGTTATCTGAAAAATGTAAATTTTGCAAAATTTCTCTAAACCTATTTCTCGGCATTGCGTTGGCGATTGCTTCGTTTCTGAGATCCAAATCCAAACTCCAGTACATATCTTTCCGAGGCCTTTGGGAATAACCAGAAATCAGTAGGAATGCAAAGAATACTTTGAGTTCTTCAATCGTAACCTCAAATGATGTGTTTGCATTTTTGTGTCGGGCATACTTTATAGTCTCGTCTTTTATGTATTCAAAGAAATTATCACACCAAAAAAGTGTAAAGAAATCGACTGCACTTTCACAGTGAACATTATTTCGATTTGAAAGTGAGATATTTTATTGATGATTATCTAGGAACAAGTCACCTCTTTTCCAGTCGTTTTGTCTAATGAATTTATTCGCTCTTTTATTAGATTGACCCACATTTATTGGAAGTTCATCATCGCTCGTCGAGAACATATCTTCAGCTTCTTGTGTCTCACATTGTAAAATAAGAGTTGCCTCAGCTGGGGCGTTCAGTATCTTTGATGAAAACTTATCAGAAAAATCATTGAAATTCACATCATCCGATGATTCAGAATCTCCATCAGAATCTTCCGCTGGAGGATAAATGTATATGTTTGCAGAATCAAACTCCTTCTGCTTCTTATTTAGATCATCGATTAGATTGTTCAGAGTATCAGCTGAACAACTCGTTTTCTTTCCATAAAATGTTTCACATCCATAATACCAAAATGAAAAGAAAAACCTCAATTAGCAACATATACCGCCAAGTTCCATTTTTGGAACATGCAAAAACTAGAGGTTACTCGGTATATTCAATTTGAGGTTAAGCATTTAAACGATACAGATACATTGTATAGGCATATAATATTGCTTAAACTTACCCCGATCGTAATATTTCACAACAGAAAATAGATATAATCGAACTAGAAGTTATACAACTGCACCTTCCTTGCAATTTTGATATGAATCACAAAACAAATGCCACTTATACGAAACCAGTGAGTAAATTCAGTATGGACGTGTTGTTTTGACACTACCGAACAAAAATAGTTTATCAGATTTAAGACCAACAGTGACATCTTGTAACCAGCAGCGAAACTAACAATCGTTCCAAATTTGGAACATGGCAGCGAATGGGTTAAGAAAAAGCGCTAAATGTGAAAACAGGTTCTTTTTCCAGTTGTCCCAGATGTCTCACATGTATTAAAAAGAGACAATAAAATGATTTTACTGCCCCCTGTAATGCGAGGGTTAACTAAGCGCCAAAGTTCGCTTTTACAATTTGAATTAAACTTTGACAGTCTTAACGTAAAATAATGTTAATTGTTCAGTGTCTCAGTGTTCCCACATTGAAAAGAACAGTGAGACAGTAGGTAATTTTTAGTTTTAATATCTTTAAGGTGTTAACTTTAGTTTTTATCAAAAACGACATGATTTTTCAGTTCTTGTTTTATACCAAATATAGAGGTGCAATTTAAGTTTAAAGTATCATTTAATAAAAAATGTATTGTCATTGAAAGTTTTGCGTCTCAGTGTTCCTACTACGTTTAGTCAGGTTTTAAGACAGGATCTCAGTGATCTGAAAAGTATAATAACACCCTATAATATTTCCTTTGCGAATCATCGATAGACGATGCATACATAATTTTGGTTATCTATTTAGTCGTAAGACCCTTTCGAAATCAATCTATACTAAATAACAAGAAAAATATATGAGACTGTTACGCCGCTGGACGCAAGTTTCTTTCGGTACTGCTACAAAGGTAAGAACTCGCCTCCCACGACGTGACCCATCACTTTTTTCTCTTGTCATACAGCATCTTCGGGGTATCTTGATCCTTTTAGGTGGAAAGATAAGACATCTAATTCGGTGAGAGATCAATTGTTTGCTGGTCAAATGATATGACATATCGTTGTCGCTAAGTTTGTTATGTAATTCTGTATTCAATTTACGTTTAGATTAGGTAGAGAAGTCAGAAGCTGGAATATTAATGAACTAGATAATAAAATAAATTACGTAATTTTTTAGAAATAAAAAAAATTATTAACTTTATTTTTTTTTTTTTGAAGAGTAAATTACAATAAAAAAGACATTACTTGCCTTAAAAAAGTAGGGATATGTCCAGTAGACTTCTAAAATTATATAAAACCAAGACAAAAATAAAAAAGTTTCCAGTATTTAAGGAAGGTTAAAAATCAACTGCTTTTTCTTGTTTTACTTGTAAACTATATTTTGATATTATACCAGGAAAAAACTGGTCCATATTTCTATCTTTATTGATGGAAGAATATCGAATTGATCTATTTATTTTCATTTTCAATCCCCCTTCTAGCGAGGAAAGGTAGAGCTGATTTAAAAGTTCTTTGGCCTCATCTATCCTATCAGCTATTAGTACAATATCATCTGCAAACCTTAGATGGCTAAGCTTTTCTCAGTTTATGTTTATACCCTTGTCGGTCAGTTTTGCCCTTTTACATATATATTCCAAAAGCGTAGTGAACAGTTTCGGCGATATGGTGTCCCCCTGGCGTACTCCACGTTGTATCGGGAATTTCTGGGTTTGACGATCACCCACTCTAACACTGGCTGTTGCGTTTTGGTATATATGTTTTATTATATTTATATACCGATAGTCAATTCGGCATTCTGTCAAGGCTTCCAACATTTTTTGTTGATTTACGGTGTCGAATGCCTTTTCATATATATTTTTCTATAAGATTTTTTATTACCAGTAGGTGATCGTTTGTTCCATAGCCTTTTCTAAAACCCGCCTGTTCTATGGGCTGATAAAATTCCAATTTATTTTCTAGTCGTTTCGTAATTATTTTTGTAAATAGTTTATAAATATGTGAAAGTAGACTTATGGGCCTGTAATTCCTGAGGTCGGTAGCATCCCCTTTTTTATGAAGTATGATCATTTCTGCGTTATACCACTGGGTTGGTGTTATTGCTTCCTGCAAACATCTAGTGAATAGTTTGGCAAGGACCTGCCATAATCTTTTTCCAGCCACTTTCAAGGCATCTGCCACTATTTCATCGCCTCCGAGGGACTTATTGTTTTCCACTCCGGTTACATTGCTGTTCTTTGTATAGTTGTCTATAAAAATCCACTCCGGTTACATTGCTGTTCTTTGTATAGTTGTCTATAAAAACTCTCTATCGTATTCATAATTTGAATTCTATCCTCAATGATTTGCCCCTGTTCATTTCTTAATTTGTGGACGTTTTCTCTTCCAATGGACATGCTCTGTCTGAGTACTTTCAAGCTTTTGTTTTCTTCTATTACTCTAGTTATTTTCATCGTATTGTATCGTCTCAGATCTTTTCTAACTTCCTTTTTAATTTTCTTATTCAAAATTCTTAGTTCATTTTGGTTATGATCCTGATTTTCCCTAAGTTTTCTTCTTTCCTCTAGAAGATGTTTTGTGTTGTGGCTTAATTTTTTGTTATTATTTTCAGGACGAGAACAGTATTTCTGTTCAGCTTCTTTCAATATTTGAGTAATATTATTGTTCATTTCATTGATGCTGATATTCTCTAAGTCGTGTATATCCAAACTAGTCTTATTTTCTTCCTAAAGTGTTATATCTTCTGGGAACAGCCACCTTCCACTTTTCTTTTTGAGGATCATTTTTGTTCTTTCAACTTCAGTGTTAAAAGTGGTTTTTGCTCTAACTAGTCTATGGTCGCTCCCTGTTGAACATTTATTCAATACTGTTACATCCTGAACAATATCTTTCCTATTTGATATTATGAAATCAATCTCATTTTTTGTTCTTTGGTTCGGACTCTTCCATGTCCACTTACATTGGGGTTTCTTTCCGAAGAATGAGTTCATCACAAAGAGATTTTCCTGATGTAAGAAGTCAAGAAGCCTGTTACCTTTCTCATTTCTCTCACCAAATCCAAAGTTTCCCATAGCAGATTCTGCATCATCTTGTTTGAATCCCAATTTGGCGTTAAAATCTCCAATTATCAATGTGTAATGTGTTTTTGAAGTTTGTATAGCTGCTCTGATATCTTCATAAAATTGATCAACTTCCTCATCCGGGTGGCTCGTAGTTGGTGCGTAAGCCTGTATAATTTTAAGTTTGTATCTTGGGTTTAATTTAAAAATAAGATAAATGACTCTGGTACATATACTTTTTATTGTGAAATTGAAAATAAATATATCTAAAACCCAGATGATGACAAATCTTGTAGTCAGCGAAGATATATGCATAGGAACAAGATCCATAGACCAGGTAATGGCCTATAAATACCTAGGTCATGAGATTCGCATAGGAAAAGATAACCAAACCGTTGAGCTTCTCCGTCGTATAAGACTGACTTGGGCAGCCTTCGGCAAGCTGAACCATATTTTCAAATCGTCTGATATACCAATATGCCTTAAAAGAAAAACGTTTAATTAGTGTATTTTGCCAGTGTTAACTTACGGTGCGGAAACGTTGACCATGACAAGGAGAACAGTTCAAAAGATCCGTGTGTGTCAAAGGGCGATGGAGCGTGCTATGTTGGGCGTTTCACTACGAGACAAGATCCCAAATCGCCAGCTACGACAAAGAACAGGAGTGGCTGATGCAGTAGAGAGAGTAGCAACACTGAAATGGAACTGGGCAGGTCACGTGGCTCGAATGACAGATAATAGATGGACAAAGCGGATACTGGAATGGAGACCAAGAGATGATGCCTACCGAAGTAGAGGTCGTCCACCAACACGTTGGACTGACGATCTACACCGTTGTCATAGGAATTGGATGCAAGAGGCACAAGATCGAAATAGATGGAAAATTATGAGGGAGATCTATGTCCAGCAGTGGATAAGCGAAGATTGAATGATGATCGAATTGATCATAAGTAAACCAACAATATATAAAATATACAGCAATGCTACAACAACTATAGATCTGCACGGTCCCACCAATATCAGGAGAGGTATTCGACAGGAAGATACCATGTCACCCAAGTTGTTTATTACTGTAGTTGAAGATGCTTTGAAATCTGTGGAATGGGAAAATAAAGGAATAAAAATCGATAGTGAGATGCTTAGTCATAATGAACTCAGGGATGCAGCACATAAAGTAGGTTATATTGATTACCCAAAAGACGAAAATGATGATGACTGGTGAGAGCTACATATACCTTGGACATATGGTAAAAATTAGCAGAGATATTCAAACTGTTGAGTTCCTAAGGAGAATAACTGGGACGGACAGCATATAGACTGTGTGATATTTTTAAAGGTGATATTCTCTCCTCTCCTCATTCGTTAAGCCCTTGTCAGGGAGTGGTGACACTCTATATATTAGTAGCTTGCTGTCTCCATTAGCTGCAATCCTGTGCCAGATGGACGGCTTTATGTAGGTATTTTTCCACCAGTCTGTATTTGGTCTGCCCATTTTGTTGGAGATCTTCCTCTTGGTCTTCGGTTAATGTTCCATAATCCCCGTTCTTCTAGCTATTTAACCGAAGTAAATTAGGTACGCTCGGTTTACTTTTTTTTAATAGACTGTCTTTTATACGAAGATTTTCTAGAATTGACAGATTGGTTCTATATTCTATCCAAGAAATGGTTGGCATTCTTCTATAGGCCCACATTTCGAAGGTTTCGATTTTATTCCTATCAAAATTTTTGTGAGTCTATGTTTCACCTGAGCACCACTTAATTCGCACCACCTATAAGGCCATTCACCTGTGATCCATATTATGTTGCACATATCCTGCATTACATCTACGCCAATCTCCCCAATTGCTTTAAGAGTGTCCGCTGGTTTGCCATCGATCCCTGGGGTTTTTTGCTTTTTAGTTGTTTGAAAGCCTTCTCTACTTCTGCTCGTAAGATTATTGGTTTTGTCTCTCTGATTGCATTTTTTTGTGTGTGACTGATGCATCTTTTGCAGTGTCTTGGTACAGTTCTGAGCAGTAATTTTTCCATGTCTCTGCAATGTTCCTTATGTCGGTTTTTATTTCTTTATTATGATCTTGAATGGTTTGAAGTTTTGGCTTGAACTCTCGGGCCAAATATTTAACTTTTTACATAGCTTATGACTTTTATAAGTTTCAAAATATACATCGTTTGTACCAAAATCTGTACATTTTCAAAATTAAAAGAGTGACCATTTTCTAGGTAATGCTTAGCTAAGGCTGTACTGTTTAATTTCTTAGTTTATACACAATGTTTATGTTCAACAATCCGTCTATATATATATATTGGTATGTTTGCCCAATATATGTGGAATTATAGTATTCACAATTTATTTTATAAACAACATCTCACTGATGATCTTTATTAACATTGGGTTTAAATTTTTTAAAAATATATTTTTCAAATATTTTGGAAGATTTATGTCCAAATATGATATCAATGTTACCGCTTCATCATCAAAAAATACTAAAACTCTGAAATCAAGAAGAAAAAGAACTGTTGCCAAGAGTTTCACTTTATGCTTTTCTCCTTTCATTTAAAATTTTCCGATATAATCACGTAGAAAAGATAAAATATCATCCTCAGTAAAGGTCAGTAAACTATTTGTTGTCAATGTCAAGTAAAAAATTCTTCTTTGTACATGATTTAAAAAAAAATCATTTATTTACACGTAATGTACCGACTTTTATCTACGATATCTACATTAATACCCAAAACATTTACAAAGCATCTTCTACTAACCTTATGTCGACGAAGAAGTCATTTAAACCTCTACTTTATTATACTGACTTAATGACAGCTGCTAAATGAGCTCATCTTCTCATATTATACGATGTTTGGGCTTTTTGTTTGCCGCTTGTTATAGAAACGGTTCTATTATTTGTTTAACTTCCTTAATATATATCCAACGTGATTTTTTAAAATCTTAATGGATCTCATAAAGGTTCAAATTTTATATGTATATATATATATATATATATATATATATATATATATATATATATATATATATTATACATTAATTATCATCTGACGTCAAAAGAAAAGGTAATACAGAAAGAAAGAAATAGTTAAAATAGCAAAAGAAGAAAAAAGTAAAGGAAAACAGACAAAAATAAGCTATAAGAAGTTGATCGTGAATGGGAAAGAATGGATATGGGATAAAGGAAAACAACAACTAAAAGAATACGGTAAACTGACCAAAAGATCACAAACCACCGAGGAAGAACGCTCAAAAAACTAATACGGAATGCAGAGACGATACCTATAACTATGACGACTATAACTAAGACCCAGACACAGACCCAGCAATAAAAGAGGCTAACGATAATAATAAAACAAGACGCGCAGAAGAAAACAAGAAACGTAATAGAAGGAAGAGAATAATGACCATTAAAATCGGATCCTGCATTATCAAAACCATGCTAGCAATATGTAAGATACAAGAAATAACCATAAGGCGAGTTAACACGATCCAAGAATGCTTGGATTCCAACTTGGATCAAGTGGACATGTACCAAGTTGGTTGCCAGAAAAAAGAAATAAAAAAGAAAAAATGCCGCACTTCTAGCATCCTTATTTTTATATTCCTTTATCCGTACATTCCATAATGCTTCCCCAGCTTCGTATAACTCAATGAATCTAACACTCTCCCTTTCAGATCATTTTCTTTTTGTATTTAGTTCTCGTTTTCGATTTTTTGACACCGACGCCATTTTAATTTTACAATACCATACTACTTGGACCCAAGGAAGTTGTCCAGCGTCATACTTAACTTGGATAGAACCTGTTGGGTAGAAGTGTACTTGGATGAACTGGTGACACGATCAAAGTAGCTTCCAAGTGTTGCACAGACTTTAACCAAATACACTTATATCGTGTTAACCCGCCTTTAGAAACGATAAAAATATAAACTAGAAATTTTAGTTCTGCAGGAAATACGCTGGAAGAATCAAGGAAAAATTGAGAAAAAAACTTTACTCTTTACTATTCGCGAGAAAACAAACAGGGGAAAATGGGACAGCCTTTATGGTGAATAGAAGATTCAGAGAAAAAGTGATACAATTCATAGCAGTTAATGAACGGATATCATATATTAGAATAGAGCATAAACAAGCAAACATATCGATACTCAACTGCTATCCCTATAGAAGAAGCAACCCAAGAAGATAAATAGTACCTAAAGCTAAGCGTTGTTTACATGTACCAAATGTGCTTTTGAGTTTGACACTCCTGTTCTACAGTTTGAGCTCACGAATTTCTTTTTCATTTTATTTACCCAAAAACATCTTTTTCGTGCGCATATGAATTTTAAAAATTATCAAAACATTAGTAATAAATAAATATATTACGAAAAAACTGTAATTCATTCGGTTGTTGATTTAAATAACAATTAAAATATGGTAATACAGTCTCCAACGTCTTGTAGGTGTTAAAATGTTTATGTTGTGGACAGAATTATGCATAATGCATTTTACGCAAAACACTTACATGGTAAGTTAAAATTGTTTTATGAGTGAGTAGTTACTTCTACTTTGTTTTGTGTCGGTACAATAATTCACATTTCCATGTTTTATAATAATAAACTAGTATTTGTAATGAGTTCATATTTCTTGGTGGATTTCTGTGCGAAATATTCATTCTTTTATAAACTTAAATAATAGACAAATTCGTCTTTATTCTATACTTAATTTGGAAATGCATGATAGCGGAGTTTTTATGACAGAAGAATACAACGGTCTTTATCGGTAAGGTCAGTTCAAAGCAAAAAGATTATTGATATCGATACCTTATTGTATCAGTTCTGTACAATAATTTATCAAAATGATATGGCACATCTCGAAAAACCTATGTGTCATAAAAACTATGCTATCAATAATTTACAAATGGAATATTATCTCGAGGAAATAAGATTTCTCTTGGGATGATGACAAATCCAGGTATCTGAATATTTTTTTAGTTATAAAAGGCCTATATAAAGACGTTGTTTTTTCTTCTTCTTGTAGTTCCTTCTCCTACCGAAGGTTGGCTATCATCACAGCTCTGTACCTTATTGGCGGCTGCTCTAAAAATATCTACTGAGCTGCAACTATACTCTTAGGTTTCTTAGCAAGGAAATTCTTCGTCTTCCTATGGATCTTTTACCCTTGACTTTACCTTGCATTATGAGTCTTTATATCTCATATTTTGCACCTCTGGTAATGTGGCCTAAATATTCCAGCTGATGTGCACCTGCAATCCTTCTATAGCACCACATCTTAAACGATTCCAACTTCTTTTTATTGTCCACTTTTAGTGTCCAGCTTTCCATTCCATACAACAAAGTCGAGAACACGTAGCATCTTAAGGCTTTTATCCTCAGCTTCAGAGAAAGGTCTCGATTAACAAACATCGTTGTCATTTTTATAAATGCTTGTCCTGCAATTTAAATTCGTGTCCATATTTCTCTATCTTGGTCATTGTTTTTATTTACCCAGGTTCCCATATATTTGTAGTTATTCACTCTTTCTACTTGTTTTCCCTCGATATCTAGCCTTTCTACTGTTGTTGCTTAGAAATAATGATAAACTTGGTTTTCTTAACGTTCATTTGTAGTCCATATTTTATACTGACTTGATGTAATCTATTTACTAAGCGTTGTAGTGCTTCTAGACTGTCTCCAAAAACAGCGGTGTCATCTGCGAATCTTATGCTGTTCAAGATTTTTCCGTTTATTAATATACCCTGTTGTTCCTTTGATATTTAATTCTTAAAAATAGCTTCAGATTGAATAACAATGGGGACAGCACGCAACCCTGTCTAACACCTCTTTTGGTTTCTATAGTTTCGGTACATTTTCGATTCTAACTTTTGCTTTTAGATTCCAGTACAAATTGACAATAACCCGTATATCTCAACTATCCACGTTCTTTTCTTTTAACAGTTTTACGAGTTTCTGATGTCGTACTCTATCAAAAGCCTTTTGATAATCTATAAAGCAGACATAGAGATCCTGGTTCATATCTAGTCGTCTTTGCGCGAGAACAGTAAAAGCGAACAGAGCCTCTCTCGTTCCTAGTCCTCCTCTGAATCCAAACTGGGTATCATCTATTTCTTCTTCAATTTTTTTGTATAATCCTCCAAGTATTATTTTAAGAAATATCTCAAGTGTGTTGCTTATTAAGAAAATTGTTCTGTACTGGGAGCATTGTGTCGCATGTACTGACTTTGATAGTGTTACAAACGTGGAGAGCAACCAATCTTCGGGTATTACTCCTGTTGTATATACTTTGTTGAACAGATCTAAAATTATATGCAGTGTTTATTCGTCAATGCATTTAATTAGTTCAGTGGGTATCTGATCTGGGCCTACTGATTTTGCGGTCTTTGCATTTCTAATTGCCTGTTCTAATTTGCACATTATTATTTTCGGTCCTATTTGTTCCTGTGGTTCTTCTTGTATCATTCTATCATCGTCAAATAGTTTCATTATATATTCTTGCCAAAATCTTAGTTTATCTTTGATGTCTGCAATGAGTTTACCATTATCATCTTTGAGTATCCCAGAGTGTGCTCGCTTTTTGGTATTTGTTAGTTCTTTTATTTTTTATGTATAATAAAGTTGTCGTATTTTCTGTCATACTCTTCTATTTCTATGCATTTGTCTGTTAACCACCACTTTTCCTTGGCCTTTGTTATCTCTACTTTAATTCTACTTTGTAGTTCTTGATATTTTGGCTCATTTCTCCCTTTCGCTTTTCTCCTTTCTTCGATTAATGCTACAATTTCTGAAGTCATCCACTTCTGTTTTTTATGTCTTTTCAGGCTTTAAATTTTCTTCTGCAGCCTTTAGCAATACCTTCTGAATATTGCTCCACTTTTCATTGACATCTTCTGATGTTAAGATTTCTTTTCCTACTTCTGTTAGATTTGAGTTGACTTATTGGATCACTTTTTGATGTATCTCTCTTTTTCTTGATTTAGGTATTACAATCTTTTTGAGATTAACGTGCATCCTAGCTATCAGCGAGCTTATGGTCTGAGTGGACATCTGCTCCGTGGTATGCTTTTACTGTTTTAATTGAGTTTTTGTATCTATTTTTGACATAGTCTATTTGATTTCTGACTATGCGGTCTTTGTTATCTGCAGGAGATCTCCAAGTGTATAATCTTCTGTCGGGTAGTTCGAACATTGTGTTCATTATTGAAAAATGTTCATTTTGACAAAAATCCACAAGTCTATCCCCTCTTTCGTTTCTGTCACCTAGTCCAAATTCCCCAACATATTCGTCAACTTTTCATCTCCCGACTTTAGTATTAACGTCCCCCATTAATATTGTAATGTCTTCTTTTTTAATAGATCTTAAAATTATGTCTAACTACATGTAAAAATGTTCTATCTCCTCTTCATCCTTATCCGCTGTTGGTGCGTATACTTGAATTAAGTTAACTTGTTGTATGTTTCGATAATCGATAAATACACATACTTGGGTCATGAAATTAGAATAACCAGAGACAACCAAACCTGCGAGCTAAATAGACGAATCACGTTGGGATGGGCGGCATATGGAAGGATGAGAGACATTTTTAAAACAAATACCCCAATTCACCTGAAAAGGAAGGCATTTAACCAATGCATCTTACCAGTCTTGACCTACGGAGTAGAGACCCTAACTTTGAAATGAGGAGATACGCCGACGAACTGGCGTAGACGATATTATACTGCGAATCAATAAACAAAAGTGGAGGTGGGCTGGGCATGTTGCTAGAATAGAAGACGGAAGATGGACGAAGAGATTATTGGAGTGGAGACCAAGAGCCGACAAGCGAAGTCGAGGCAGACCACCCACCCGATGGACCGACGACCTAAAGAGAATAGAAACAAACTGGATTGCAGCAGCTAGAGATATAGAGAACTGGAGACGTTTGGAGGAGGCCTATATCCAACAATGGATGTGAAAATGGGGCTGGATGATGATGATGATGATGTTGTATGTTTTTCTTCAGCTGAACCATTATCAGTCTCTCTGAGTAAGAAGGAAAGCTTATAACTGATTTAGTTTCTTAATTAGATTTTAGTTTCTGTGTCTAACAAGATTGCGACTCCAAAGTGATGAGCCGGTTTGTTGTTTCCAGCATAATACATCATGCCGTTTCTGGTTGCCGGTGTCTGTCACTTATGCCCAGTATATTTATTTCCATTTTGGTCATTTCCTGTATTAAATTGTCTAATTTTCCTGGCTGGTACAAGCTTCTTACATTCCATGTTGCAAGTCGTATTGGTCTACATTTGTGTATTCTTAGACGTGGAATTTTATTATCTAAACAAGGATTTTGTTTGCTATCGACCTCGAAGGCCTCATGAACTTGACCTTACATGAAGTTTTCCTTCCCTGCCGGGATTAATTTTTCGATTTTTTGCTTATCATTAAAAAGCTTAATATTTGGGGTAAAACTGCAAAAGTTTATCTTTTAAAACATAAAAAAAGCTTTGGAATGGCGATTGCTAAAAGTTGTAAAATTAATTTGTTGCTTCGAAAACTGCAAAATTAGGCAAAAAAAATCGTTTATCATTTATAACTATTTTAAAAATAAACCTAGATATTTGTTTTTGCTTTCAAAGTTGGGTATTGTAGTCCTTAATGATAGAACGTCCAGTGGTTTGTCCTGTCAGAAGGCTCTCTCATAAAAACATGGACACGAAGTGCTTAGATGGAAGGAAGCAATTCAAAAGTGTAATGATGTCACCTAGCCAAAGTGTGTAGAATTTGAATGTATGTATGTATAGCGTTAGGAGGCCTTTTGGGCCCATTACTGGGTGGATAATTTCCATCGTTTTCTGTTCTCCATCACTACATCTCTCCATTTCTTTCTTGGTCTTCCTCTCTTTTGTTTGCCCTCAGGTACTCTCCAAACAATATTCTTGACTAATCTATTATCTTGCATTCTTTCTAGATGTCCGAGTCATTCTAGTCTACGTTTTTTCACCACTTTTATTATTGTAGGGATGGTATACAATTGGTATACTTCTGCATTAGTTCATCTTCTGAATTCTTCCTCTACTTCTTTTCCACCAAACATTTTGCGAAGTATCTTTCTTTCCCATGCTTCCAATCTGTTCTGTATGGTTTTGTTCATAGTCCATGTCTCGGCAGCGTATAGCATTTTGTGTCTAATTATAGTTTTTTATACTCTTATTTTTGTATTACGAGTTATATCTTTGGTCCTAATTATTTTGCTCATAGCTACAGCACACCTGTTGGTCTTGGTCAGTCTCAGGTTGATTTCAGTTTATTGCTTACATATCTGATCAATAAGAGTACCTCAGTATATGTATTCATCCACCTTCTCGAATTCTACAACTGATCCATTCTCCACCTCCAATTTAAAGGAGCCCCTGGTGTTTATTCCTTTTTTGAGCTTTTAGAGCTTTCCCGAATCAGTCTTTTTGCTATACTTACCAGTTCCTTTCCATTTCTGGGAATGAGAACCACGTCATCAGCGTATGCTAAGCATTGGTGTTCTTTGTATAAAATAGTGCTGCACCTATTTATCCCACTTACTCTTACAATTTTTTCTAGAACTATATTAAATAGCAATGTAGACAACGGGCCTCCTTGGCGAACAATTTTTTTCACTTCGAATTTTTCTGAGACTGTACCGTTATATTTCACAGCACAAATGGTTTGTCTAATTGTCATTTTTACCAATCTTACTATTTTTTCTGGCACTTGGAATTCTTTTAGCGTTTCTATTAATTTGTTTCTGTCTATTGTATTGTAGGCGGCTTTGTAATAAATGAAAAGTACTTGTGCTGAAATTTTCTATTCATAGCAATTGATCAGGATTTGTTTTAGCATAAAACTTTGATCGGTTGTTGATCTTTCCTTGCGAAATCCTATCTGGTATTCTCCTAGATTCTTTTCTGCATATATTTCTAATCGTTTTTTATTTAATATGGCGAGTACTTTTTATATTACCTGTAATAAGGATATTCCTCTATAGTTTGCGCATTCAGTTCTATCTCCCTTTTTGTGTATAGAAATTATAATGGACTTGTTCCATTCTTGAGGCATTTCTTCGATATCCCGGCATCTCGCCTTTTGGAAGCTTTTTTATGTTTTAAAAGATACAGTTTGTACAAAAAATAGTATTTTTTATATAAACTGTTAATTTTTAAAAAATACCCCAAAATTTCTGCAGAAAACATATAGGTTTCCTTTATACAGGCATATACTACGTAAAAAAAAATTCAGATACCTGGAACGGGGTATTTTGTGCTCATTTCCCTGTACTATAATCACATGAGTGTCCAAAGTCATAACAATTAATCTGATCCTTTTGCACATTTCTTTTTTTGCGTTTAAGTTCCTTAACAGCATAATAATTCTTTGAGCCTTGAACTGCAGGTGATATTATATTTGTAATTATCTGCTAGACAGTGCAGACCTAAATGTAAATTGTATTATGTAATGTTTACATAATTAAAATGCTTCTGAAAAATGGCATTATAATAAACCGACAATCTAAGGAATTAAAAAAAGTTTCTATTTAAATAAAAGAATTAATTTGTTAGAAACGCGCTATCAACTCTGGTGCCATCTGTTGGAGATTTAAAAAAACTTAACTTTTCCAGCGTTCACTTAATATTTATTTAAAAACGTTCCACATATTTTAAGGAGTGTCCTTAGACATAAAATCACTCTTTAATTACCTACTAGTTAGATTGACATAAGTGGTAAACAGTTCTACAAATGTTTAGATTAAGAAACAGAGTAATTTACACGTACACTCCTTCTTGTCGTCCAAGTACTCAAATAATCGTCGCAATAAATCAGTTTCCGATGAACGCCAACACTTCGATATGTGCTGTTGCTGGACCATAAAGACTTAATTAATTATGTAGATAAATCGGTGTCGGTTGGGGCGAAAAGCAAGAACCAATAATAAAGTATTTGGTATTTTACTCTGTCGCTGGGGCAATTTATCAATGCAGAACAGAAATTTATTTACATAATAGTACTGTTAGAAAACTTATATACAACACCTGCCTCTTTTGCGGCCGTGACTTATGGTCTGGCTTCATTATTACTGAAAGTTAACCCTCTCTCTGATTGCATCTCATGACGATATTATACTAAACGAGTTATAGAGATTTTCTGTATGCGTCAAACATTTTGGTGAAAAACTTTTGACAGTTTTTTACTGGATCTTACGCTATTTTAGAAATATGCTTCATTATCATTGAAAATTGTACAATTTTATGAACAAAGCTTACAAAACGTCAAAAAATAACAATAACAATTACAATTAAAATGTACTAAAATTACATAAATCGTTAATATCAGAAAATAAAAGATAATAAAATATACAATTCATTGCAAAATTTAACTAAATTGCAAATTGCATAATAAAACCTTACGAACTAGTTTACGAATAAGTTTGGTTTAAGCCGCTGCATGTGATACTCAAATATATATATAAAAATACTTTGTTGCTTGTACCTAAACGTACTGTGAGTTCTTAGTTATTCGTTAAGAAACTCTTCCACTGAATAATATGGTCTTTCAGATAGATAGGCTTTTGTCAATTTACGGAACTTAAAGAAAGAAGTTGTAGATTTAAGTTGCAAAGGGAGATGATTGTATAATTTTTTGCCGAATATAATATAGATTTCTTTACTATCTTAGTAGACGGGATCGGTAAATACACCTCAAAGCTTGAATTTCTGGTGAAGTAGTCATGATTAGGTCTTGCGGGAAAAACATGTAGGTATTTACCAATTAAGCACAGTTTCTAGAATATATAAAGAGGAAAGAGTTAAAATCTCGTGATTTTTAAAGTAGCTTATGCAAAGTGTTATCCTACTGAGACCAAAAAGATACCGTATTGCTCTATTTTATAATTTAAAAATAACATCAATTGGGCAGCTGTACTAGGACCCCAAAAAGGAAGACCATATCGAAGATGAGACTCGAACAAAGAAAAGTATGTTATTTTGGAAAATGCTAAATTAATTTCCTTCGAAACAGATACTACTGCATACAGGCTAAGGCTAGTGTCTTAATTAACAAATCGATATGAAGGGACCATTTAACTTCTTAGTCAACAAATCAAAATTTGGCATACGGTTTTGCTTTCGTATTAAATTATTAAAACAGAAGTGCCGCTTATGGCGGCACTTCTCCAAGTGCAATACCTTATTTTTTTTAATACAAAATTTTCGTTTATGAAAACATTTTAAGTTAAGGTATATCTGTATTCAAATTTACGAAATTTATGTAAAATGGGATTTCAATTTCTGGTAACATTTGTAATCTGGATCACGTGAGTTTTATTGTTTTTCAAATAAAAACTGAAAACATAATAATAAGTTACTACTTTTTATGCGAACTAACACACAATTTACTTTAAAAAATAAGTGTATTTGATGTTTCGATTTCGATCGCTTAAGTGTCAAAACAACGTTGCAATTACTGCTTTATTATTTTTGTCAAACCATAAGTTTCTTTTTATTTTACAGTAGGGAAGCTAATTTTGAATTTCCTTGAAAATAATACTAGCATTGTATATTTTATCTTCGTTGTTCATAGTAAACAAATCTTTAATTGTACATACTGTTTTATTAATTTGATTGGAAATAGGACATATGAAAGCAAAACCGCACGCCTATGGAGTCTTACGTAGCATAGCCTGGTTTTGTTAACTTTTAATGCACGTCGAATTTGAATGAACGTTAGTTGTTTCCTATTCCTCAAGTAAGATTGAAACCAATTCAAAGAAATACCTCGAATTCCGTAGAAATTTAGTTTTTTCTATCAAAATGTCGTGATTTACACAATCAAAAGCTTTGGCATAGTCACAAAAACAGTGGCAGTATAAAGATTATTGTTTAGTGCTCGATAGACCTCATGTAGTACAGAAAACATAGCATCGCTGGTACATTTATTAGATAAAAAACCGAACTAACTTTGTGATAAAATGTTGTTTTCAACGAGAAAGGACATAAGTCTCTCAATCATTTTGGATAGGACCGGTAGTAAAGCAATAGGTCTCTAGTTGCAGACATTAGATTTTTCACCACCCTTATGAAAAAACATAATAATGGCTGTCTTTAGGCACTCTGGAAATATACCTTTTTCAAAGGAATCGTTAATTAGTGAGACCAGGACTACCAACACATTATTTGGGAGATTTAAGAAAATTTTTATGGATAGTCCATTAGTACTACAGCAAGATTTGCTTTTGATACTACTGATTGTTTGGATTAGTTCAGATTTATCAACAGGTCTTATAAAGAATGAATTCGAGACCTTTTTTTTTTAATTGGGAAGATATAAAATAGGATCTTGTGAAAATGTTTGAGCTGTGTTATTTTTATTTCGAAGATCGTTTATTATCGATTAAGTTTCCCTTGCAACATTTTTAGAGCTTCCCAGAAGATTCTCATAGTACATTTTTTAGCTGTTTTGATAAGTTTTAGATAGATTCCTCTGTACTTGGAGATATATTCAGTGACAAAGACATTGGTAGTAAATTTCTTGATGTAAAGTAGTGAACGCATATTCTTGGCTGATATGCGGATACCTTAGGTAGTCCAGGGTTTGTGATGTTTTGAATTAATTTTAATTAAAGGAAATGCTTTATTGAAAATACAGACAAGCTTATCTAAAAAATCACTAAAATTATAGTTCACGTTCACAGAGGAAAAGTGCTACCCAGCAGTCAAGCACAAATTTTGGAATTTACGAAAGTTCTGAACGGAAAAAATCCTACATAAACATTGTTGTTTATGTTGTTTTATAATTCTTGTAGGAGAATTAACGTGTATTATGAAACCATACGATTCGAATATATTGACCAAAGATAATTAGGTAGCACAAGCAACAGCGTAATTAATATTCAAGTCCCCGCATAGAATCTTTCTGCTTTTATCGGGCAGGTCGTCTAACAAATTTAACAAGTTCTGAAAAAATAGTTCCGTGGAAGAATCAGGTGATCTATAAATGCAAAGAATGTATAGATTAAGATTCTTGTTATAAACCAATGACAACTCAAAAAAGGATTCATTCAACAGAAAGTCATATTTTGCTATATGAGAGAAATCATTATTTTTAGAAAGAATTTGGGTGCCACTTTGAGCTGAACTTTCATTAGTAACCTACTAGTAAATTACAAAATTACAAAATTTTTAAGCCTATATAGCCTTTTGTATAGCCTTTAAAGCCTATATAAAAGAAGGAAGAAGAAGAAGAAGATGTCTATCTTTGTCTTGCTACAATCCTTATGATACTTAGCTCCAACATCTACTAAGCTGGGAACATTGGCTATGCGATCAGCAATGCCCTCTACCTTGTCGTCAGAACGTTTGTCGATAAGGTCCATAATGTTTTTTTGTACCTTCATTACATACCTGATGGATTTGATGCGAATGGCTCTGATTCTGGAATGCTTCTGGGCAAATAGAGCAATTGTGCACAAAATCAAAACCTGTCTATAGAATTTTTACTACTGAAGATAATAAAATGCGTTTGCTCAGACGACAAACAATATTATCCGTTCAATTATGACTGTAACGCTAACATGCAATATGTACAGTAATCTCAGAAACAATTTGTAAAAAAATGTTCATTATCCACATCATTTTTGGATTTTGTTCGATCAAGCAAAGCTTTCACTGTTTTTTGCCTTCACAGTTCTTACTTTAATGTTTCCCAGAAGTTTCTTCTGATAAAACAAATATGATTCTGATCAAATAAAACAATTACTGATCATGACGCACATTTAAAGAAAGTCAGCTTATCAAAAAATTTTGCCTAAAAAACTCTTAATTGTACTTCGCGACTCTTCCTATTTTGGGCTAGTGTAAGACATATGTATAATTATTATGATTTATTCATTATCCTCTATTTTAATTGTAATTTATTTTATAAAAATACGTATTGTTTCAGACTGAGTATCGAATATGTTCAGCATGCGGAGAACCAATCAGCGACAAATTCCTCTTAGAAGTTTCCGGACGGAGCTGGCACGCCAGATGCCTAAGGTGTTCGATATGTCAGCTGCAACTGGATAGGCAACCGTCGTGTTTTATCCGGGATAGAGCAGTGTACTGCAAAACGGATTATGCAAAGTAAGTCTTTTGTTATTACTTAGTTCGGAAGATGGACATTTTTATCAGTTTTCCAGTTTTATAGTAACCTTGATGTTATTTTGTAATATATGAGAGAGTTGCTTACTCTAGTTTTGATAATTTTCGGTGGCTTCATATAATATGATTAGTTTACAATAGAGGTGATGGAGAGAGATCTCAGAATAGGTGACTGTGAGGATAGAAAGGTGTGGAGGGCGAAAACGCGTAATCATAATGGGAAAACGCCGAAGAAGAAAAATGTGTCGTCACATCAATTAGTGTTATACGTCTATGTTCATTAAATAGTATGAGATTCGGTCTATAATATGCCACTGATTTGTCTGTGAGCATAGTGCGGTCAGGTACTGACCAGATGTGGGGAAATTGGAAAGATGGGAAAGAAAAATGCTCAGTTATATATTAAGGTAAAAATGCGGTGGAAGGTTGAAGAACTGTATAATGTACCTAGTATCAGCCGCTTTCTTAAGACCGCAAAGACGGATGGGTCATGTGATGATAATGGATATTGAGAGGATGCCAAAAATGGTTCTAAAACGAGGCGCCATCACGAAAAGAAGGACAGGAGGACCAAGGCAGAGAGAAGACACCTAAATGGACATTATGTATATTTTTGAAATATTTAGTGATTTATGTTATTTAGTGAGTTATTTATTATATATTAATCCTGCATCGGAACAGTAGACAATTCGGAAAAATTAGACAGGCTTGGGTGAGGTTATGTTATGTCGATGAGCAGCTCCGAATGTCCACGCTGCTATGATTAATTGGATTATGTTTACCCTTTTTATAAGTAAATAAATAGTTATGTTTTGTTAAATACACAACATATTTGGCGACGAGTCACAGAAAGAATTTACGTAAAAGTCGAAAAATATCGTTAATTGGGGCCACTGAACAATTGGCTTCTGTTAAAAGTGATGTCACGTCTTATCTAGAGAGACTTGAGCAGTTGTTTTTATGTAATGTAGTGGAAGAAGGCAAGAAAGTTCCATTATTGATTACTCTAATTGGTGAAGAAGTTTACAGTGTCTTAAAAGACCTATTAGCACCAGAACTACCAAGTTCAAAAATAATTTGAGGTGTTAAAAAGAGTTCTGACTGAACATTATTGTCCAAAACGGTTAGTTATAGCTGAAAGGTATAAATTTCAAAAAACAAATCAAGAGCCACAGATTGATATTAAAAGTTTTGTGTCAAAACTAAAAAGTGTGGCTCAATATTGTAAATTTGGTCAATTGTTGAAAGAATCTCTCAGAGACAGACTTGTATGTGGTGTACGAAGGATGAGGTGAAACGTAAACTCCTGGTAGAAAATGATATTTCATTTAAAAGAGCTTATGAGATGGCATTGTCAATAGTCAAATTAGAAGGACGGAACCGGAAAATGTAGCTGCAATTGAAGAAAAGTTAGATAAAGTAATCTTCAGAAAGAAGCAAGATACAAATAAAAATGATGCTGGTTATCAAGCTGGTGGAAGTTGTGTCCAAGATGAGTCATGCTTTAGATGTGGTGAAAACATGATTCATCAAAATGTACAGCCAAAGCATGGCATGTTTCAGTTGTAAGAAAGTGGGACATACGAGTACTGTCTGTCGTTTGAAAGTTATGTTGTTAGAAGAAGGGGATATACAAAATTTAGTGAAGGAAAAAAATTCATTATTTCTGGGGTTTTTGTCTTCATTAGAACGTGAAAATTCAGCTCCAGAGAAAATAGTATTAGATGTAGAAGGTAACTCAATTTTATTTGACATTGATACTGGTGCATTTCATACAGTAATTCATATACAGGATTGTAAGAAGTTTTTATCAGCTTTAAATATTTATTCTTTTAGGTATTGTTTAAAAGTATTAACCGGTTTAGTACAATGGACCATTAAAACAAACAAAAAATGTTTTTCATAAATGTGCTTCATTTTTAAGTCAATCTGAATATTTATATGGTGGTATGTTACGAACTACCACATATTTTCAATAGTTTTTGGATAATTCTACTGGATTATTGGAATTTTTTTGTGAAACTGCCATGATTTCATAAAATTCTCTTAACCGTCGTCAAAAGACCCGCAGATACAATAAAACCATTCTAAAGTTGTTTATTATTAATATTTCACGTGTACCAAAAGGATTTTTTATTCATTATTTATTCTGTATAGGAATGCGTTGTACATTTGATTGACAGATAAGGGAAAATATCAGTCTTGCTGCGTATAAGAATCCTACCACACACACGAACAATAAAAGTAAGCATATTGTGTCCGCATGACTAGCACTTCTCGTACGAATTCATTTGTCATCCGGCTAGAGACAACAGTGACATCTGACCACCTCATCTTGCATATTATTCCTATCAAAACTTTGGTATCTGGTTCCCATCGTTCCCTTGATAGTTGGACATTGTGTTCGACATTCGGAAAGAGCTCGATACAAAAATATTTTCGTTCGTCATTGGTCATTGAAAATATTATAGGATTAAGCGTTCGCCGTCGAAAAATAAATAAACGCTTTTTATTGAATACTTTTTTATCAATCGGAAGATATCTATCATCGGGGCTCGACACTTTTAACCGAACACTTTGTTAGAAACGGGTGTTAGTCGAGAAGGTTGGGTCAAAGCAGTGGTTTTTCATTTTTTTTATGATCGACAGCTCAAAACAAGCACCGGTAGAGTGTTCAAAACAAATATTGTATTTCAGTGCAGATATTAGAAATCTATCTATTTCTAAATAAATCAGCAAATCTCACAAGAAAACACTGAAAACTTTTGTTTACAACACTTGCCGAAACAGATGTAGTGATAATAAATTTTGTGGAATTGTTAAATACAAAAGTTTTTAGTGTTTTATTAGATAAAATGAATTTCCACCAAGTAAGATCGAATCCACAAACTACAAGGAGTAAATCTTTAGGCCCAATGATTCGTACTCTTCTTTTAAATTTCTAGTCCTATATTTCACATCTTATTTTACTTGTGCAATAATGACCTGATCTGCGTGAAAGTAGTGAGTGCAATATAATTCCATTGGTATTCCTATAGAACAGGGGTGCTCAGACTTGTAGTGTCTGCGATCTATCACAAAATATTTTAAATACAAGCGATCGACTACCGATTACTACAACTAGACTGGAGCCTAGATAGTGTCTCCTTGTCTTACGCCTCTGTTGATTTTTACTGGTCTTGTTTCGATTCCATTACCGAACGTCACTATCATTTCAGCTTGTTCTTAAATATTATGTATTAATATTCTGTACCTGGAGTCGATCCGGTTGTTGACTAATGCTTCTTCTATTGCCCACAGTTCTACGCTATCAAAAGCTTTTTCATAATCTATAAAAGCCATACATAATGGGGGATTGTATTCGTTAGTCTTTTCTATTAGAATTTTCAAAGTATATAGATGGTCACATGTGCTGTACCGTTTTCTAAATCCGGCTTGTTCTACTGGTTGATATTCGTCAAATTTAATTTTCAGGTCTGTGGGGTCTCCCTTTTTGTGTATTGGTATTGTTTTAGCAGTATTCCATTGTTCGAGTATGTTGCTTTTGAATAGACATTTTTAGTATTTTTAGATATGTGATGGCTTCTTCTCCGCCTTCCTTTAGCATTTCTGCTAAGATTCCATCGCTTCCAGGAGCTTTATTCCTTTTTATTTCTTTTACTGCTCTTTCTATTTCTTCGTGGCTTATTTCGGGCATCACTTCTGAGTTGACTTTTGTTATCTGCATTTTCAAGTTCTGCTTTGAGGAGTTAGGGGGATCGTTTCTGGAACGATACAGATCGGCGTAGAACTTTTCAATTGAGTTTGCTATTTCAGATTTATTTTTTTCTAGGTGTCCTTGTTTATTTTTAATGGTTATTATATTTCTCTTTCCTAGTTTTGGTTTGGTACATTTGAGACTTTGGTTTTTCTCTACGACTTGTTCTATATGGTTTTCTTGATGTTTTTAATCTCCTCTTTTATCTGTTTTCTTATTACTCGATTAAGTTATTAGATGAAGATATTAGATTATTAGATTTCTTAAGATTAACTTAAATTCTGCAGTGTCTCTTTTGTTTTGTCTCAGAAGATCTTTTCTTAGTTTCAGCATGTTTTGTGATTCTACATTTATTTTGGATTTTCGTTTTCTGTTAGCGATTGCCACTTCTGAACTTACATTTAATAGTTCTTTTGTTATGACTTCATCGATTTCATTTAAGCTAAGTTTATCCAGATTTAATACTTTCGCGGGTTTTAACTTGCTTTTATATTGTTCTGTATTAGATTTTAGTTTATCTGCGTCTATATTCCAAGTTTTTCTAAAAATTTTTTTATTGTTATTATGTTTTATCTATAATTTGGTTCTAACCATTCGGTGATCGCTACTTACTGACGCCACA
This sequence comes from Diabrotica undecimpunctata, assembly GCF_040954645.1. Classification (NCBI taxonomy): domain Eukaryota; kingdom Metazoa; phylum Arthropoda; class Insecta; order Coleoptera; family Chrysomelidae; genus Diabrotica; species Diabrotica undecimpunctata. The sequence continues at coordinate 2,124,521 of NC_092804.1, forward strand.
TTTATTACTGTTACGCCCTGTATGATATCTGCTTTGTTACACAGTGTGTAATCTATTTCGTTCCGAGTTTTTCCGTCAGGAGATAGCCACTTCCACTTTCTTTGAGGTTTTTTCTTATAGAATATGTTCATTGCATAGTATTTGTGGGCTTCTAGGAAGTTAACCAAGGTTTCTCCTCTCTTATTTCTAACTCCAGATCCGAACTGTCCTATATAGTTTTCGGGTTTTTCAAGTCGTTGTCCGGTCTTAGCGTTGAAGTCTCCTATTATCATCGTATACGTGCTGTGATAATTCGTGCTAGTTTTTGCAATTTTCTCATAAAATTCGTCTATCTCTTCATATACTTGAATAATTTTCAGGGATGTTCTCGTTTACATTTAGCCGAATCATTGCAATTACCTGCAGTTTTTGAATAACTCAATTTTTTATATTATTTTTCTAACTCAATATACAACCTAACACACACAATTAAAATTTTTTTGTGAAAATACAGAAAATCTCGCATTATAGGGCTGTACAATTGTTCACATGCGAAAAACCATGTTATATTTTTCGCTGTATTACCCTGCTCCAACCTTTAGTAATAATTCCTATTCCACTTCAACCCCACTCCTTTAGAAATATAGACAATTTTAAAATCATCATCATCATCCAGCCTCAAGAGTCCACTGCTGAACATAGGCCTCTTCCTCATGTTTCCAACCCCGTCTATCTTGCGCCGCTCTTATCCAGTTTTTATCGAGTCTTCTTAAATCGTCAGTCCATCTTGTAGGTGGTCGACCAACGCTTCTCTTGTCTTCCCTTGGCCTCCATTCCAATAACCTCTTTGTCCATCGCCCATCTGTCATTCTGGCTATGTGTCCTGCCCATCTCCATTTTAGTCTGACTATCTTCTCGATGATGTCAGTCACTCCGGTTCTTCTCCTGATGTCTTCGTTGGTTATTCTGTCTCGCAGAGTTATTCCTAACATGGACCGCTCCATTCTTCTCTGCGTGACTCTCAGTTTGGTAGCTGCTGCTTTTGTTAAGGTAAGTGTTTCTGCTCCGTACATCAAGACTGGGAGGACGCACTGATCAAATACCTTTCTCTTTAGGCATGTGGGCAGCTCACTTTTAAAAGTTTCTCTCAGTTTTCCAAATGCTGCCCACCCAAGGCCGATTCTTCTCTTCAGTACATAAGTCTGGTTATCGCTGCCAATCATAATTTCATGTCCCAGGTATTTATATCTATCTACGAGTTCTATTTCTTTCCCGCCAATACTGATGTTCTGGTTGGGTACCAAATTGGTCATGATTTTTGTTTTCGAGATATTTATATTTAAACCTACACTTTCTGTAGCCACAACGAGTTCCTGTACCATCTCTCTTGCCATACCTAGATCTTCAGCTATTATAAGTATATCATCGGCGAAACGTAAGTTGTTTAGATATTCTCCATCTATTTTTATTTGCTTTGTCATCCAATCCAAATTCTTAAAAGCATGTTCTAGCACCGTATTAAATAGTTTAGGTGACATTGGGTCTCCTTGTCTAACTTCCCGTTCTATTTTTATGCGATTACTGTTAGTATGTAATCTGACAGTGGTTGTTGCCTGCAGGTATATTTTGTATAATAATTTAGTATATCTATAATCTAGCCTGCATTCTTTAAGCGCCTGTAATATTTTGCTTAGCTCAACTGTGTCAAAGGCTTTGTGAAAATCGATAAATGTTAGAGGTTTATTGTATTCCACTGCTTTCTCTATTAGGGTTTTTATACTTTGTAGATGGTCATTTGTTCCGTAACTTTTTCGGAATCCGGCCTGTTCCCTTGGTTGATAAGTCTCTAATTTTCTTTCCATTCTCTTAACTATTATTCGCGTAAACAACTTATATATATGGCTGAGGAGGCTAATCGGTCTGTAATTCTCTAAATTTGCTTTGTCTTCTGCTTTGTGTAATAGAATCATAGTAGCGTTGTTCCAGTCTGTTGGAATATTGGCGCTGTGAAGGCAGATATTGAAAAGTTGTTTAATTTTTTCAAGTAATACATTTCCTCCAATTTTTAGTGCTTCTGATACTATTCCATCTTCACCCGGGGTTCGATTATTTTTCATTTTCTTCAGGGCTTCTTTGATTTCTGATTTTGTTATATCGGGCATTAAATCTGATCCTTGGTTTAATACCCCAGTTTTTAGTGTAATTGGAGGTTCCGTATTGTTATCTTTTTTTCTTGATCTATATAACTCTGTGTAGAACTCTTTGTCTATTCTTAATATTTCATCTCTGTTCGTTGTTTCTTCTCCAGTTCTGTTTCTCAGTTTGTTAATTTCTATTTTCCCCTTTTGTACGCTCCTCTTCAAAACTTTCATGTTCTTATTTTGCTCTATTGCCTGTTTTGTTTTTTCTACATTGTAGTATCTTATGTCTTTTCTTATTGCCTTTGTGATCGTCTTATTTATTTGATTTATCGCTTCTTTGCTTGTAGTGTAGACAATTTTAAAATAGCAAACTAAAAATACTATCTCTCGACTGTTGACTGCCGCTAGCAACAGACGCACTCTCTCTCTCTCTCGACTTTTTACTATCTCTAGCAACAGACGCACTCTCTCTCTCTCGACTGTTGACTGCCGTTTGCAACAGACGTACTCTCTCTCTCTCTCTCTCATTAATTCCTAGAACTAAAGAGCACTTTAGGAACATCTGATCTGTGTGTTGTAGATGTTGAAAATTTGTGGTATAACTTTGTTCTGTTAGAAAAATTTATGTTTTTATATAGTAGATATATTAATCTTATTTAAATACAAAATATTGACGAATATTTTGTATATTATATTGTACTTATATGTATATGTACTTATATTTGCAAATACAAAAATAAAAGTACTGAGCAACGAAAGTACAACCTGAGGCAGGTCAAGTTATATAAAAAAAAAGTGTGTAAATATTTACAAAATATCACAATTTGTCAGTGCAACTTACTAATCGTTGAGATTATTTAAAATAAACTTTGGCACTCAACATTAAAAACACAAATATAAAATATAATAATGGACAATACATTCTAAAAATTTTGGTCAAGATAGTAAAACTTAATTTATTTCATGACATATTTTGATAGTATGTTTTAACTCTGATACATAGAGAACAGAAAGAAAAAACAGTGTGTTTATATCGACAGTCACTAATATCCTGTATTTCTTGTATATATATATATATATATATATATATATATATATATATATATATATATATATATATATATATATGAAAATGACTGAGTTCTCGGGAAGAACCGCGTTGAGAATTTAAAACTCGACGTTTCGGCACCCATTTTAGAGCCATTATCAAGAGTGATACGGTTCGGTTCGAGTTCGGGGTCTCAATCTGCCTACTCCCCTCACTCGAGACGTAGAAATTATTTTGGAACGTTCTATCGTCAAATCAAAAGTGCCCCAATGGGATCGCTCCTCTCTCCCGTAATAGCAGATATATACATGGAACATTTCGAAACAGTAGCCTTGTCCTCGTCAAATCTCAAACCCACCTTCTGGTTACGGTACGTTGATGACACCTTTGTCATTTGGCCCCATGGTAAAGACACATTAGATCTCTTCCTCTGAGTCTGAAGCGTCTTTGCCATTCCTTGATGTTCTTATTCAGAAAAATCCACCTCACAGTTTTTCCTATTCCGTGTACCGGAAACCCACTCATACAAACCGCTATCTCAATGCCCAGTCACATCATCACCCCGCCCACCTTATTTCAGTCATCAACACTCTTATTTCCCGTTCCATAAGACTTAGCGACAACAATTACAGGTCATCCGAAATCAATTCAATAAGACAAACACTCCTACAAAACGGCTACCACAAAACCCAAATCAATAGAAGCATTCAAAAACTTCTAAACCCCATTCCATCCAAAAAAGAAACCTTGCCGCCGGATCAAACCAAAATCTTTCTACCTTTCATTAAAGGTGTCACTGACAAGATCAGTAGAACTCTTATCCCTCTTAATATCAAAACCATCTTCACCACTCACTCCAAATTGTCCAATCTCGTCAGATCCGTAAAAGACCAAATCCCCAATGAAGACCATGGTGTCTACGAGATACCTTGTTCCAGTTGCCCACGTACATACGTAGGACAGACAAACCGACGAATCCATAATCGTATTTACGAACATTCTCTATCAGTCAAACATTCCGATACCACTTCAGCCCTAGCCCAACATCATATTCAGACAGGCCACAAAATAGATTTCGAAAAAGCAAAAACCATCGCTCCCATCCGCTCATTAAAAGCGAGAATCATTCGTGAAGCTATCGAAATCGAAAAACGGCCTAACAGCTTGAACACGCGCGATGACGCGAAACGATTGCCGGCAACATGGCGACCCCTGCTTCAGCGACCTCCCGCCCACACCGCTCAGGCCACGTCAGTTCAGACCACGTCAGCCCATACCGTTCCCGCGCATACAGCGAGTATAAAAGCAGCCACACAGGGTAAGACCGGTTGTCACTCGACACTGAGGAGTAGGCAGATTGAGACCTCAGTGCCGAGAGACAGTTCTTGCAATATAGAACACGATACTGGTACGTCTCGAGTGAGGGGAGTAGGCAGATTTAGACCCCGAACTCGAACCGAACCGTATCACTCTTGATAATGGCTCCAAAATGGGTGCCGAAACGTCGAGTTTTAAATTCTCAACGCGGTTCTTCCCGAGAACTCAGTAATTTTCATTTATCTGACCGCGGAAACTTATCCGAACACATATATATATATATATATATATATATATATATATATATATATATATATATATATATATACATACATACATATATATATATACATACATATATATATATACATATATATATGTACATATATATATATATACATATATATATATATATATATATATATATATATATATATATATATATATATATATATATATATATATATATATATGTATTGTTTGTGAATGATGAGCAATGAGTATTTTTAATAATATAATATATAGGGTTTTTATCGCGGTTCTCAAAGAATTAGTTTGTAAGTACTTTTTTAAATTATCTTTATTATATCTATTATGAAACACACATATATATCTAACCTAGCCAATGTAAATTTAAAATAAACTATCTTTAAATTGAAATTCTTATGAAACTAATTAAATTCTATAGACAATGTAAAATTTAAACAAACTCTTCAAAATTGAAATTGTTATGACACTAACTAAATTATATTAACAAAATTTTGTACCTTTCTGTCACTGAATGCCTAAATGAACTGTTTTCCACTATATAGATTATAATCACCACTCAATGTCTTCTTCTCAGCTTCGGTTATCCTTGTTTTTGTGAAATTACTTTTTCCAATTATCAGCTTCCACCAATTTAAGATATTTTTCTTCACCAGCATTTATAAACCACCAAGCAAACTGCATTTATATTTATTCTTCTTTTCAATATACCAATATCCAATCACCAAATATATTATATATTTATATTTATTCTTCTTTTCAGTATACCAATATCCAATCACCAAATATATTATATAAATTTAATTTTCAATTAATACTTCTTGCATTATCCAATCACCATTTATACATAACATAATTTTTAATCTTCAATAATATTTTCTTTATACTGTTTCTTAATCTTCATTTAACTCACTATATTGAACAATTGGACCTTCTGACTATCTTGAACTTACTGAAATGTAACTGATTGACTGACTCTAACTAACTTTCATACTAAAACTGGACATCTTGAATCCAAATCACCGAGTATTTATACCTTTTCAATCTTCCAGAACCATCTGGTAAGAAATCATGTTCGATTTGTTCCATTTCCTACATGTCTGAATTTTCTGGAACAGTCCATTTCGCAAACAAAGCCATCTCCGGTGATCTAGAGAATTCCTTACTTTTCTATCGAGGATTTTGTTAACATTTAGGCTTTTCAGATCAGAATATACACTTAAATTAGTAACTAACACTCTAATTTAATAAACTACACATTTTAAACAACATATTATTATAACCACACTTTATATTCGCAACCATTACTTAAACGTCACTTCATTGTATAGTTGGTTGCCTATGCACATGGCTTACTTAAATATATCTACAATATTATAATTATTAAAATACAACTTTTTACAATTATTATATGCTAATTTCTTAAAAATGCCCTCACATAAATATATTTTTATAAAATTCTCTAGTATATAACTTATTAAAATAACCAAATACTTTTTATATCTAATATTATCTAGTAGTGTAACTTATAAATTATTTTCTATAAACACCAATCATATCAATATATATATATATATATATATATATATATATATATATATAGTTGTTAATTAAAAAAAATTAGGTTAATGAATACCTAAACGAAAATAATTGATGTCAAGTGCAAATATTCAATTACCAGAATTTCAATGCCTATCCTACACATCAAGTAAATTCAATCTTCTCATCCAAAAGGAGTACGATTTTTATCGACAAAAGCATAGCGTACGCGGCATCTTCGAGGAGGTCTTCTACAAACCTCCCAATCATACAAGTCATCCCGCCGCAATAGAAATGTATACATTTCAAATGCCAAAGATGCGATCGCAGATACAGTCCTTTTGTTTTATTAGTAATGAAAAATTTTCTTATTCTGTAAGCGTGATTGCGCAATTATTGACGCGATGTTTGACCGTGGCAGATGTCTATGGCCACAATGGGAAAACCTCTAGGGGTAAATGTTGTGTATTATTGCGGTAATTATGTTATCAACTGATAATTGAACTTAAAATTGTATATGAATGTATACTGGTAGTTTTAATTATTTATACGCAATATCATAATACAATTATAAAATTTTGGCATTGTTAAAAATTATAGTAATGTACTCCAGTCAATCTGGGAAAAAATCTTCGATTTCACGTAAAAATCTTATACAGATTTTTGAAGGTTCTAAAAAGTATATAAAGATAACTGATGACAAATCCTTGAAGAAGTAAAGTTATACATTTAAGAGAAAAATGGTTCAAATAAAAGTTGTAGATCCTAAAAAGTTCTTTAATTTACAAGTAGCTAAATCTCAGCGAACAAAGAACAACAAAGCAACAGGTCCTGACGAAATACCTGTAGACATAATACGGCTAATAGAAGAACAGCAAATTGGAATATTGGTCGACTTATTTAATACAATATACAGTACAGGAATTATTCCCAGAGATTGACTGATGTCAACATTCATAATACTACCAAAAAAACCAAATGCAAAAGAATACCAAGAACACTGGATAATAAGTTTAATGAGTCATACGCTCAAAATATTTTTAAAAATTATACACCGGAGAATACACAACAAACTTGAGCAGGATATAAGTGACACACAATTTGGATTTAGAAATGCACTGGGAAAGAGGGAAGCCCTGTTCGCTGTGAATGTACTTGTGCAAAGGTGCATGGATGTTAATCAGCCAATATATATGTGTTTCTTGGATTACAACAAAGCCTTCAATAAGGTCAGACATAACCGTCTTATCGAATTACTTGAAAGGAAAAACTTAGATATGAGAGACATCAGGATCATTAGCGCTATCTATTATAATCAGATCGCTGTGGTAAAAGAGAACAACGTATTTTCAAATGAAATACAGATTGATAGGGGCGTCAGGCAGGGCTGTGTTCTGTATCCTACTTTGTTCAATACCCTGTCCACTTGGGCAAGGCTTAATCGTATACGTACCGGATATGGTAAATGTGCTGATTCGCTGTTCAGGTGGGGTCGTGCAGAAAGTCCACAGTGCGATTGCGGACAATCTAGACAGACCATAAGCCATTGTGTTTCAGACTGCTTGAATCGTGCCTACCGTGGAAACCTCCAGGACTTTGCGGAATGTTCCCCAGAAGCAATTGAATGGCTATGTAAATTGGACATTAATATTTAGTGTCATTCATTCTATCTTTAGTGTTTAAATAATATATTTGATATATATATATATATATATATATATATGTATATATTATTGTATTTGTATATTTATCGTACTGTGAAAGTCCATACGCTAAATAAATAAATACTTTGTTCAATTTGTATTCAGAGGAAATAATCCACGAAGCACTAGAAGAACTAACTATGGGAATAAAAGTAAATGGCCGACCAACCAATAATATACGGTTTGCTGATGACATTATTTTATTAGCGGAATGTCTTGAGGATTTACAACAAATGGTTGACAGAGTGGTAGAAGTCAGTGAAGAAAACGGACTGTCCATAAACACAAAAAAGACACAATTTATGGTAATTACAAAAGCCCAACAGAGCTAAGAAAACATAACAATATATGGAGAACAAATTAAAAAAGTTGAAAAATATAAATACCTGGGTACAATAATTAACAAAAATAATGAGTACACAGAAGAGATTAAGGCAAGAACAGGACAAGCAAGAAATTCTTTCAACAAACTGAAAAAAGTACTCTGCAGCAAGGACATTTCAATTTCTTTAAAGATAAGACTTCTGAGATGCTACGTGTTCTCCGTATTATTTTATGGGTTGGAGGCTTGGACATTAAAGAAAGATGTTTCGGACAGATTAGAAGCGTTCAAGTTATGGGCTTACAGAAGAATATTAAGAATAAGTTGGGTGGATAGGGTCACGAATGTTGAGTTGTTGAGATGAATGGGAAAAGATAAAGAGGTTTTAAATACAATTAAAGTCAGAAAACTCTGGAAGATGTCATGAGGGGCGAGCGTTATAACTTGTTGCAATTAATAATGCAAGGAAGAATACAGGGTAGAAGGAGTCGCGGAAGAAGACGCATCTCCTGGTTAAACAATTTGAGAACTTGGTTTAACTGCACTTTTGCTGACCTCTTTAGACCAGCGAATCATGGCACATGAAGAAGAAGAAATCTTAGCTATATCGACCAAATAGTTTGTAAGTTATTCAATTTGTTTATCCCGGAGACCTATTATTTAAACAACTGTACTTACCTAAACAGTTACTAGAGGTATTTACCAGATCGCAGTCGATTATTTGAGGTTTCAATTTTCAGATTTATTAAAAAAATTCCATCATCTTATCAAAATTGTTATTAAAAAAACCGTTTGAAAAATAACTGACTTCTTAGCTTATAAACATTTATAATAACTTTGATGCAATTACTATTTTTATTGAGGATAAGCCACAATTCAAGTTTAAAAATTCAAGTTTAAAATAAGAGAAGATTTCTACTTCAGAAATCGTTCTCAAAATATAAAACATTAATAAATTAAACAAATTTTAAAATAGATATACATATATTATAAATTTTAGAGTAGACGACTTGCCAAGTAGATGATATTGCTAATATTTTTGAGTTAAGTTTCTCCTTTTAAAATTTTCTGCAAATGTAAATATTTGTAGCACCGTTATAAGAACATACAAAATCGTAAAATTGTAAACTTTAATGAGCGTGAAAATAAAAAAGAGATTCAATCACTCTCTTGATTAAAGGACTTCATATGGCTGAACAAATGATAAAGAAACACAAGAAGGAGGGAAAATATACAAGTATATCATTACTAGAATACCTTTGTGCACCAATTCGGAGTATTTTAGCTTCATCATTATAGTGATTTGATGATTCCCTTTTTGATATTTATGTCGGGGTTTAAGTGATAATTTCTATATATGGGAGTGACAATTGGTATTCGATAGATTTTAGTTACATATCCTATATCATCTTTTGTAATTAACACATTCAGAAATGGTATTGAGTTGTTGTTTGGCTTATATAAATGTTCCACCGATTTTTGGAATTCAATTTTTCATGCAATGAACCTACTTAACTGAAAACAATTTCCACCCTTATATCAATACAAAAATATATCTTTATCTTTACCTTGGATTAAAAAAATTTCAGCGGTTAATTGGAGTCTATTACAATTCCAAAAAAATAGCACCAACAATAATCTTATCATACAACTATTCAGAGATCTAATTAACTTCCACCATTCCAATTACACAGTATACTATACAGACTCGTCTTAAACTAAAAATGGAGTCGGAATGGCAATAATTAACAGCACAGAGATTCTCAAACATAGAATTCCAACTATATTAACAGAACTCTTGGCAATTTACCAAGTGATATTAAACGCAAATGCAAATAAGATAAACAAAATATTAATCGTGTATAATTAAACTAAATAAATTGCGTACTAAAGATACAAGCATCAAGTTTCTATGGATTCCATCACATGCGGTTGGAATAGCAGGTAAGGAAGCAGTAGACAAAAATGCCATAGAAGCTATAAACTACAACAAACAGTATCCACATATCCCCCCAATCTGTAAGTATGGATAAAAAAAAGCTACTTCATAAAGCACCTGTTCGATAACTGAAACAATAAATGGAAATCCACACCATCAAAGCTTCAGGAGATAAAAAATAACATTCGACTATGGCAACCACCCGAGTTATCCAAACGAAAGAAAATAATTTTCTTTCAGGGAAATGGGCAAAGAATGCGAAATAATAAACACAATAAAAATAAGAAAGTTACAATATCTGGGACACGTAATGAGGGGACAGCGATATGAACTGCTAAGGCTGATAACAAAGGGAAAGATATGAGGAGGAAGGAGTATAGGAAGAAGGAGAGTGTCATGGTTGAAGAATTTAAGGGATTGGTTTAAATGCAGTTCTTTAAAACTCTTTAGAGAAGCAGTAGATAGAGTGAAGATAGTGATGATGATATCCAACCTCCGATCGGGAGACGGCACTTGAAGAAGAAGTTCCGCTAATAACCTTATTAGGCTGAATCGGGTTTTTTTGTAAATAAAAAAAATTGTATTTTTGTATAATTTATACAATTTTACAGTTTATTATCATTTATTATCTGTCATATTTAAAAATAAAAAATGTATCGAATAATTTTAAACCTTTTGAATATAAAGACCACCCATATAGATATTTATAAATAATTTTGTTAAATTATATAATTAACAATTTTTTTGAGAAATATTCAACAGCAAATAATCAATAAATTGTATTTGCTTAGAAATATTTGTTATAAACTATTCAAAAGTCGTAAAATTTTCAGATTTTATGAGGTTTTAATTTCGTCTAAATCATATATCCTTAGTAATTATTTTTTTAATTTTCAATCAAAGTTTCCGTCGGCTAATGAAATTGAATTATATTAGGAACTTTTGATATAAATTTGATATAACTAGTTATAATGATTAATAAATAATATGATCATTAAAGATAAGCCAATTTGCAGTTGTGCTCAACCAGATTCTAATGAATAAATTGCTGTTCCTTTGCTAGAGCCGATAATGTATTCTAAGTATTTAGTTTTAAAAAGGACAACAGTCAACTAATCAAAAATTTATTCCCGTGGCTGTGTTATATTTTCCTGCTGTTGTTTTTAATTGCTTTAACATTGCCAAAGATTTAAGCCATACGGATAACTTACACACACTAAGAATTAATTAACTTATCCCAGATAGCTACGGCGTCAAAAGAATTGAGCTCTGGAGAAAATCTTTCTGTGTTATTGAGCCTTTGGTAACCTGGTATGCTGGAGTATCTCCCAAATCTATTTTTACGTATCTGGACGTCAGGGAAGTACCGTTTTTTGCATGGTCCTATATAGACTTTAACTAAGGCCTCACTGTATAATGTTATTGTACAGTAATGATTGAGTCCGGCTGGTTTACTTGGAGTTGTTTATGTTCAATATAGATTGAATTCTGAAACTATTTTGTCTATTAGTGATATATCAAAAAAGTAGTAAAAGAAAACAAAAGGAATAGACTACTGCAAAAGATTTTTGGAAAGTTAAGGCCTTTAAGTCTCATCAATATTTTTTTCTGTAGACTATATTCTTATTTCGTATCGTAAGTATCGTTTTGAAGGGTATCGGTATTCTTTAAACAAGATTCCAACTGATACGTGGGATGTAAACAATAGTAGTCATCATCATCATCATCATCCAGCCCCATTTTCACATCCATTGTTGGATATAGGCCTCCTCCAAACGTCTCCAGTTCTCTCTATCTCTAGCTGCTGCAATCCAGTTTGTTTCTATTCTCCTTAGGTCGTCGGTCCATCGGGTGGGTGGTCTGCCTCGACTTCGCTTGTCGGCTCTTGGTCTCCACTCCAATAATCTCTTCGTCCATCTTCCGTCTTCCACTCCAGCAACATGTCCAGCCCACCTCCACTTTTGTTTATTGATTCGCAGTATAATATCGTCTACGCCAGTTCGTCGGCGTATCTCCTCATTTCTCACGCGATCTTTCAAGGTCAAGCCCAGCATTGATCTCTCCATTCGCCTTTGTGTTACCCTCAGTTTTTCGGCAGTAGCTTTCGTTAAAGTTAGGGTCTCTGCTCCGTAGGTCAAGACTGGTAAGATTCATTGGTTAAATGCCTTCCTTTTCAGGTGAATTGGGGTATTTGTTTTAAAAATGTCTCTCATCCTTCCATATGCCTCCCATGCCAACGTGATTTGTCTATTTAGCTCGCAGGTTTGGTTGTCTCTGGTTATTCTAATTTCATGACTCAAGTATGTGTATTAATCGATTAATTCTACCTTGTTGTTATTGATCTGTATCTCTTCGCTGGGAACCATATTGGTCATCATTTTGGTTTTCTCGAAATTTATCTCCAGCCCAGTTTCTTGTAGTATGTCATTCAGTTCTTGGAGCATGTCTTTGATCTCTAGTATCAATAGTAATCAATGTGTATTCAGTGAGTGATCAATAGTAGTACAATAGGCAAATCCTCAATGTTCAACTGAGCAGAATTATTTTTTAAGTTTGCATTTTCATGAAAGAGTTGCTATTTCTTCTAATTCCCTATCAGTCAGAGGTCTACTGGGAATCATAATTACCCTGCAAAAAACCCTATGTATCAGTTCTGATACAACCTTAATAATCATGGAATTTGTAAATAATGTAAATTTAAAAAAAGTGAAAATCTATTGACATTTTTTGATAGGTTCTCAACACAAGTCGAATATGGTAAGCAAACTAACCAATTGCCGACAATGTCAGCATTATTGGCATATGTATTAGGAAGTTGTAGCTGAAAACTGTGTTGTAGCAAATCTGCTACATTGCGCAGTATAGAGTTGTACAGGTCACAAGAAAACAGTTTCAGAATCATTCAATATGTTTTCTAATTTATTATAAAAAGCATTTAATTTAATCTCACCTAGACCATTGAAGAATTTAATTTTGGTTGAGATTGCTAGCCTAGAAGAGTTGGATGTTTGACAGACAACCAAGGTAATCCACTATTAAGTGTGGAAGAGAGACTAGACACTTGAAAGAAATATGTAGAAGTAACATTTGCAGATGAAAAGCAGATTGCCATTGAAGACATAGAATGCCAAACAGGACCCCCAATTACCATTGAAGAAATCACGGCAGCTATTAGAAAAACTAAAGATGGTAAAGCTATAGGGCCTGACAAATTTTATAAAGAATTCCTAAAACTTACGAACGAACAAGAAATACAATGGATAAAGACTATATTTAATAAAATGTATATAACTGGAAATATTCCCCAAAGCTGGTTAAAGTCGACCTATAGCAAAAAAATTAAATGCAAAAACATGCGAAGACTACAGAATAATTAGCCTAATGGGCCAAATACTTAAAACGTTTTTAAAAGTGATACATAACAGAATATATAAAAAAATGTGAAGAACAAGTGTCATGGAAACAATTTGGATTCCGAGATACCTTAGGCACCCGAGAAACTCTATTCGCTATACAAGTGCTTATCTAGAGTTGCAGGGATGTCAACTGTGATGTATATATTAGTTTTATCGACTACAAAAAGGCATTTGATAGAGTAAAACATGACAAGCTCATATCTATCTTGAAAGAAGTGGGCTTGGATGATAGAGACTTGCGAATTGTATATAATTTATATTACGACCAAACTGCCAACATTAAATAGGATGAACAGTTGACAGAGACAATCTCCATAGATAAAGGAGTGAGACAAGAATGCATTCTGTCTCCAGTGCTATTTAACATGTACTCGGAGCGTATCCTCGAGCAAGCACTGGGACAACTACAGGTTGGTGTCTTGGTTAACGGAGTGGGTCTAAACAACATTAAATATGTTGACGACGCAGTAGTTTTTGCAGATGGCCTAGATGTTTTACAAACAATAATGTCGCGTATATCAGATATAAGTCGAGAATATGGGCTGGATATAAATATGAACAAAATAAAGTACATGGTAGGTAGTAAGCGCGAAATATTAAATACACATCTTTTGGTAAACCAACAGCCAATTGTCAGAGTAAATAGCTACACATGTTGGCACTAACATAAACGGTCAAGGGGACCACTCTACTGAAATAAAACAACGCACAGGGAAGGCAAGATCAGCGTTCTTAAAGATGAAGTCTCTTTTCAGAAGTCACGATGATTTACCACTTGGTACCAAAATCTCTATCGCCAGATGGTATGATATCGTATAAATAATATTGAGGTCCTACGTAAAATGGGCAAGGAATGTGAGATCACTAACACAATCAAAAAGCGCAAATTAGAGTATCTTGGCCATGTTATGAGAAATGAACACAGATGTGGATTATTGCAACTCATTCTTCATGGCAAGGTATTTGGAAAGAGAGGACTAGGGAGAAGAATATCTTGACTTCAAAATCTAAGGAAGTAGTTCAATACGTCTACAACTGGACTATTACTTCTTCCTTTGCCCTATCCGTTTCGGACGTTGGCTATTAACAAGGCTATTTTGACTTTGTTTATGGCACCTCTGAACAGTTCGGTCGATGTTAGTCCTAACCATTGTCACAGGTTATGCATCCATGAGTGTCGTCTTCTTCCCGGTCCCCTCCTGCTGTCGATTTTTCCTAGGACTATTGGACTATTACTAATAGCTGCAAATAAAATTAAGATAGCTATGCTGTTCGCCAACATCCGGAACAGATAGGCACCGTAAGAAGAAGAAGCTTAGGCTAAATTATGTTTTCTCATAGTTATTGGTAATTTTGGTAACCCCTGATCCAGCATTAGTGACAAACGACAATCTTGTTTCAGTTCTTAATTTGTTTTTATTAGTTTTGTTCTATTTTAATGAATCTTGATCATCATATTCGTATCTATTCGATCATCACCTATCTATTTTTATTGCTGTATACAAATGTATTGAATATTTTCTTTTTGCAAAAAGAAAGAACGCACATATACATCTTGAACGAACATTTTAAAGATTTGAAATATTGGAAACAAAATAAAGATACTTTTAAATGCATTTAGAATATCTGCTATAAAAATCCCCGCCCATATCTACTCGTATAGTAGCAAATCCAGTCTAGAGATTTTCTGAATGACTACCGATCACCTATCGCATATTTAAATCACCGAACGCCCACAAAAATTGTAAAATGTTAATTAAACAATTACCAAATACTGAAATAAAACGGTAAACATGCTTTACGAGCCTCTGTCCTTACAGAACACGGTCTTAAAACATTCCAAATCGAAGTTTAATGTTTCAAGCTTGGAACTCGATGACACTGGCGCTACCCAACACGCTCAATACCTGTTCTCCGAGAAGGACTGTAAATTAGAGGAATTAGAACGCTCATTAAAAGATACAAGGAGATTGCCCCTTGTAATTATCTTGGATTTCTTGATAATCTTGATGAATATATTCAATAGGGTGCTCTGAAAAGGAAGACACTTTTTGTTTTCCTCTCTTTTGATTTATTTTTAGAAACTATTACAAATAAGACGACCACCCATAATCTGCCTTACAGTTTCATTAAATTCAAATTTTATTGCAAAGTTTTTTATTTATTTATACTGTATAAAAAGAAATTTTATTTTTATTTTTTTTATTTTCAGCACATTAAAAATATTAAATGATCCGTATTAATGATTGATTAAATGGCTTCATTGCAAAAAATCTGCATCACTCACGGTTTTGCAGGAACAAAAGCAGAAATGTCACCTAAAACAGACAAAAACCATCCGTTTTTACTTTTGAACTAAAAAAGAAAATAAATGTATTTTTTAATTTATTTATCAACATATAAATAATTTAAACTTACTGTTAGAGATGAGCCAGGTTCTGGAAAAATGTCACTGCTTTTGGACTGCTAAACCGCATAAGACTCATAAGGTCGTTAAACTTAGCCTTTGGAATTGGTAAAGGACCTGTAGCAAAGATTTAAAAAAATGAATAAATCTCATTTTTATTTAAAATTTCTTATAACTTACCATCGTATACCGGAACAGGCAGCAAAAATTCTCCACATCTTAATGCTGAGTTTTGATAAAAGGGTTTTCGTATTAATCTAGATAGTACTGGTCCATATTGAACGGTAGTAGATAAGGCGGCTATGATCAGATGATGCCACTATTTCCTTCAAACTCTGAGTTTTAAATGGGCATTTTTGTAAATATATTGCGTCTAAAAATGATTTCCAATCCTGTACCATGTTTGTGATACACACTATAACAAATGGCGATGGTCTGGAACGGGAAGGCCTAATGTCTTCTTCAAATCCTTCCGGGACCCAAACAGCTCTTTAAGTTCCACAATCTTCCACAATTTTTGTCACACTCCGAATAGGAATGTCGTCTTACAGGGAATGTGATATTTATTTCTTTCAGATTAGGAAATTTTTTTGTTTACTACAAAACGAATAAATGAAAAATAGTAAAGTTTTTATTTTATACTCCGGCAGAGTCACAGAAGATTTACAGTTCTTTAACGTGGTCTTGTAAGTAATTATTTAGAGGATGCAACTTCGTTTGTTAAAAACGTTAACATTTTAGAGACCTCCGACATCCGGTCGGTAGTCTTCCTTTTTTTTTTTGAAGGCATAATTTTGTTCTCAACGGACCCCTCCAAATCACTATTAGCCATAATTGTTAATAATAACCACAGAAACAAACAAGAACTTACACGTTTGCGGTTACAATAATACTGGCACGTTTCTTAAAAATGAATATTGCATCAGCCGGTTTGTTTACATGACATCGCTTTTTCGTTTTTTTCCTAGACGTTTGGACTAAGCTAGTTTTTATTTAGTACGCTATATTTTAGACATTGTTTTACGCCATACTACAATAGTGTTTTTCCAGTTTTCATTATCATCATCATCATCATCAGTAGCTTGACAACTCTTTCTGGGTCCTGGCTTGTTCTAGGATTCTCCGCCATTCATTTCTGTTCCTTGCTTTGTTTTTCCAGTTGGTAATCTTAAGTGTTTTTAGATCTTGTTCCACTTGTTTCATGTATCTAAGTTTGGGTCTTCCCTTTCACCTTCTTCCTGTTAGTGTTTGCCTCATTATATATTTTGGTGTTTCAGTCTCCAACATCAGTTTAATATGGCCCATCCAGCGCAGACGTCCGATCTTTATATGAATATTATGACCTCGGGTTCATTGTATGCTGTGTTTAGTTCAAAATTATATCTTCTGCTCCATATGTCATTTTCTTTTACTCCCTTATATATGTGTCTCTCCAGTTTTCGTACTCTAAAATATAGATCGTCATTAGAAGAATTTAATCCCGCCTCCACCGAGATTATCAATAAAAAGTGACATATTTGGTTTTTTCCCTGCACCCTTCAGTGATAAATTTCACAAAATATTCTAGCAAATAATTTTATCCCAGGAGGGGAAAAAATTTATACTAATTTAAATACATTTCTCCAACAGGAGATACTTTTATTCAAAATCCTTCGCAGGCGTGCCAATTAATATCAAAAGAGTTCCACCCTTCGATTTAACAATTTGATGACTTGCCTTGTTTGGAGAATTGTAGAAAGAGAACGACCCTTTAATTCAATTTTCCTCCGGTATTTCCGAACGAACGTTTAATTTGTTTATATTTTTAGGGATGCGTTTTATGATTCCCGGGTTTTTTATCCAGAATAATTCTGATTAGATTTTATTGGTAGTCCGGGGAGTATGGGCTTTTTAATTACGTTTTAAGAAGTTGTCCATATTTAGTCATGTTATTGCTAACTTTTTGCTGCAATCTATTAATTAATTTGTTAGGAGTGACAATATCAGTGTTTTTTCAAAAGAAATGGTTTTAATGATTATGGTCTAGAAAAGGAAATATGACAATTTATAAGAGAATAAAAAACGGTAGAGAAACTATTACATTTCAAACATACAGAAAAGAATTTTTTTAATTTTATTAAAAGAGAGCAATGAATCTACACTTACGATTAAGCAACATGTTGTGTTTAACTTAACCTTTTACATTTCTGCCCTAAGTATTCATCATCATTAGACTTCGGCAAATATGCAAATAAAAATGTAGAAAATATGCGCATAAATATGCACGTGTTTACCCGAAAATATGCAAATATTTTACAAAATATGCATACAAATAAATAAAAAAATCGTAAAATAGTAACAATTTTATTTAAAAAAAAAGTGTACATAACTAAATATTTCCTACTATTCATTAAGATTTACATTTATTTTAAGTAACTACATCATTTTTAAGTATGAATAAACTTATTTAGAATTATGGTAACAATAAATGACCAAGTGGTGTTCAAAATTTTCTAACAAAAACTTGTGGCTTCTGTCTAAGTACATATATTTATATATGGAAAAACTTCGTTCAACATCAACTGATGTAACGGGAGCATTTTTCAAACTAACCAAAACATTTGGTTCTAAATTAATTGTTTCCGAAATATTTCCAGCTAGAACACTGACTACTTCAGAAAGAATATGGTAACCTTTATTTTTTTCCATAGTAGCTTCAAATTTTTTTAAAATATCTTTTCCAATATTACCTCTAACGTTCCGACAACATGACGCAAATTCTTTTATTAATGCTGTACTTTCGAACAATGACAGTTTCGGTGATTCTAACTAAGTAATTGTTTTTTGAACAAAACTAAAATTTGATTTTATAAATGAAAGTTCTTGTTGAAGCAAGTTACTCTGAAAAGTTTGTTTAGAATCCAAAAGAGATTGGGAACTTTCATCTGTTAACGTATCAATTATGTTCTTTATTTTAACAAAATGATCTGCATAAAAATTAGCTGCTTCTAACCATGTTCCCCATCGCGTTAAAATAGGTTGTGGTGGAAGAGGAATGTTAGGTAGCATTTCTTTATAAAGTTGAATTCTTATAGGAGATTTAATAAATACTTTTTTGACACTGGATATCATGGTATTTACAAGAGGAAACTTTTTTCGTATTTCCTCTGCAACTCTGTTTAATCCATGCGCTACACAAGTAACATGTATTAAATCTGGGAAAAAAATTTTTAAATTTTGTCCTGCTTTCACCATATAAGGAGCAGCATCCGATAAAATAAGCAGTAATTTATTAGAAGGAATAGTTGTCGGAAGAAAAAAAGTTGCTAATGTTTCTTGTATAAAACGCGAAATTGTTAAAGCATTTGTTTTCTCAAGTTGCTGGCATGAAATAAGATGAGATTTTGGTAAGGTATCTTCTTTAAGAACACCAATCAATAAATGAGCAATATACTTTCCTGAGGAATCAGTGGTTTCGTCTACAGATATGTAAAAATAATTATCTGCAATTTCTTCCTTAACATTAATTAACACCGACGAGTATAGCCCGTTCACATTATTCCTTCTTAGAGACTGATCACTTGGAACATTAAGTTTGCAATATTTTTTTAGAAACGAACTAAAATTTACATTTGCTAATTTTGAAAGCGGTATGTTTGCAGACACTAATGCGCGACACAAGTCTTCATTAAAAGTTTCTTGCTCATCTAATTTTTTTGAAGTAGATTGGAAACATTTAGCCATTGAAGTTTGATGTTTTCCTCCTATTTTTCCTTTTTTTGCAATGTGTGAAGCAGTTCTCACATGTTGGTCTATCTGAAATTTCTTCTCACATGCTATCTATAAATAAAAATAAAAACCTTTATTTTAACCCAACCTTTAAAATATAAAAATATACAAGGTGTTTTTGGTTAATCAAATAACTGGTTTGGAAAAAAAACACTCGCTAAGTGTTTTAAATGCAGTATTAATCCACAAATTAGTTTTTGTTACTAACCATTAGTACATCATATAACTTATTTTAAAATTCAACAAAAGTTTTTTTTTTTGTTAATTCAATTACAATAAAAATAATTGTGTTTTAGAATAGCTGACTTCGTAAAAAAAAGTAAAGGTGAAAAATTTTTCTAAATACACACCATTGTATTGTACCATGGACAATTTTTTCTCACTAAAGGAAGCTATTTTTCATTTAAAAACAACCTACGAGTACTAAATTTCAAGTAAATACGTTTATTGGTTTTAAAGTTATTGTTGTTATTAACTAAAAGAATTTAATTTTTTTTAATTTTAACACCCTGTATCTCGAAAAGTAAATAAGTTTGACCCCTCATTAACTATATCGTTTTGTTCAATTTTTCGAGAAGTATCTACAGTCAAACGTTGTAAGTGTCATTTGGAAACACCCTGTATGTATGAAATATTAGATATTTAATAGAAAATATTAGATACTTGCAATTTTGCCACAGACTGAACAGTAGATTTTTCCCATATCCATAGACAGCTCTTTATAAGGTTTAATCCAAGTTGAAGCACTGGTTGTTTTAGGCATTATAAAATCACAATCTTCCTTTTTGTTACGCACAACGAGTGTTTTCGCTTTGAATATCAAAACAAAAATGATTTACAAATTTGAGCATCAAATTTGAAACGTTTAGGTACCTAATTCAATAAACTGGGAGATTTTGGAAAATCCCTAAATTAGGAACAAAACTATTAGCCGTTTACCTGCTGTTAAGATACAATAAATTGTAGATAGATTTGGGGATTAGATCATAAAATGCAAATGAGCGAACCCTTAGCGATTATCCAATAACTGAATGCCTCAGTGACCGAGACTTTCTAAGAATGTTGAGGGCTACTTAAATTGATCTTCTTTGAAATTGTAAATGTTTTGTACCTGTAGAGATTACGTACTTACATTATTTCTTGATTAAAATGACTACAAAATTTTATACAAGAATTGAAATAAATTGGTATGTTTAAAAATTTTCAAATACAGTATAAAAATCTGAATTTTTATGCACTTTATGCAAACTTTTATACAAATATGCCAAAATATGAAATATTTGCATAAAATATGCACAATATGCAAAATATGCAATATGCATATTTGCCGAAGTCTAATCATCATAATCATGTAGCGCTACAACCCTGGGTGTGTTTTGGTTTACTGTACAAATGTTTTCCAAAAGGCTCGGTCTTCCATGAATCTGTTGTAAAATATTAATTTTTTGGAGATCTGAGTGTAGAATATTTAGTAGAGAGTAGAGTATTTATTTAACTACATAACAAATACAAATATTGTTTGTAGCAAGTCAAAAAAAATACATAGTAATTAAAAAAAGGAATCTAAAACGTAACTTAAATTAATACAAACAAAAACACATATTAAACAGAAAAAGATTTATGGCAAAGTTATGGTAAGCAGTTTAGTGGATGTTCTGCAATGAGTCATATATTCTTCTGAGCAGTAAAGACAATGTGTTAGAAGATATTTTTTATATCATCATCATCATCATATAACGGGGGTCCTACGGCGATTGCCGCTTCCCGCATTTCAGCCTCCATCTTTTCCTATCTCTCCAATCTTCCTCTTCTAAGCCTCTAGATTGCATTGTTTTTGTAATTTCTCTTCTCCAGGAATTTGGTGGTCTTCCCCTTTTCCTTCTTTCTGGCGGAACATACATTAAGGCTTTCTTTGGCCACCGCTCCTCCTCCATTCTCATCACGTGACCATACCATTATAATTGCCTTCCTTGTATTCTATCTGAAAGAGTATCTCTAATTCCTGTACGGTTTCGTATTTCCTCATTCCTGATTCTTTCCATTCTCGATACTCGACATGACTTTCTAAGATAATCCATTTCCACAACGTCTACTTTATCTCGTTCATTCTTTGTCATCGTCCAACATTCGGCACCATATGTGGTAATTGGTTCTACAATTGCTCTGTATACGCGAAGTTTGGTATGCATCTTTATTTTATTAGACCACAGTAATGAATTCAGTATTCGGATGCATTTTTTCCCTTGGGTTATTCGGTTTTGTACATCTATCTTAACTCTGCCATCTGCTGATATGATGCTTCCTAGATATTTATACTGGTTGCAGCCTTTTATGACTGCGTTTTCAAGCCTCAGATCTGTGGTATTTCCTCCAATTTTTAAATATTCTCTTTTGCTTATGTTTACAGTAAGCCCCCATTTGGCATATTCCTCAAATAATTTTCGATTCATATAATTTATATCTTCCTCATCGGTTGCAACCACCACCTCATCATCTGCAAACAACAATGTATACAGAGTTTCTTGTCCCACTTCGATGCCCATAAATCTACATTTATTTCTCCAATTCCTATTTTTTTATAACTTTATCGAAACTATTACAGCTTAGCTGTTTAATACTTTTTGGTAAAATATTGTAATAGTTTTTTTGAAAGACGTAATCTACAGCGATTTGTTCGTAGGTAGTGACAGTTTCGCGTATTGTAAACGTAGACATCAGACTGTTTTATAAAATGGGCCCGTTTTCTGTGAATTTCAGTTAGAACTTAAAATATCAACAGAGTAGGTACCTAGCGGCATAATTTTGAATTTGATAAAGAAAGGTCGGCAGTGTTCTAGTCTAGATAACTAACCCCTGCTAAAATCCTGACAGCTTTCTTTGGCATTCTAAAAATTTGAAGTGAGTTTGTTGAATTACACCATAGTTTAGGTGAGAGTGAATTAAAGAAAAATATGTGATTTTTAATGTTTCAAAGTTGACAATCTTTGCCAGTTCAGTTGGCGAATAATAAATAATGAAATTGATAGCTTTTTCTTAAGTTGTGGGATATGAGCCGACCAGTTCAGTAGATTATCTATGGTTACTCCCAATAGTTTAATATCTCTTTGTTATCTGGATCATTGTGTAAATTACTTGCAGATATAACCAAATTTTGCGTTTTATCAGAGTTAAGTTTTAGTTTGCAGCAAACTATGTTCTAGATTTAGTAGAAACTTCCTCATGAGACATTTTTAAATCATCATTATTTTATCCTGATATAACGTATGTCGTATCATCTGCGAATTGTATGGATTTGTACGGAGATTTGAATTTAGGCAAATCGTTGGCAAAAATAATAAACAAAAGAGGTCCTAGACCTTTGAACACCTTTTCCAAGATGGCATCTGGGAAACAAGTGTGTGGACCCTACAAACTTAAACTTAAGCTTATACTAACCCCCGGCACATAAAAAAAATTAAATTGCGTCTTCTGAAAAATGCAACCCTAATTTAACTTTTCAATGGGCTAATAGATTATTCTTACATTTACAGAGACAATATTATGTACAGCCATACAATAGTTTTTAGTTTCTAATAAAAATTACACTTATAAAATAAAAGGGCCTTTTAAAATGAAGTGCGTTTAGAAAATATCGACATTCATACGTATATTTTGGTGATGTAATTATAGTAGTTTAAATTTGGGCGAAGGTGCTAGTGTTCGGGTTTCGTGTCTAATGTATCATTCAATTCTCTTTACTAATCTTTAATCTTTAATTATGGATTTGTTATTTTTTAGCAAAAGTTAGAAAATATAGAGCGTTAGTTATAAATATTAAGAAATAGACCAGATTTAGCTTAATCGAACAAAAATATGCTCATTTTTTGACCTTTTAGAAATGCCCTTCTGCTGCTTTAAATTGTTCAGTTGGTTTTTTAATAAATGACATTAACAATTATCTGATAGACCAAAGCACAATTTCCTAATTCTTCTCAATCAGCAATCAAAATCGCTAAAAACTTTCTGTACTAAAAAGTATTTATTTCACGATCAGGAATCATCCAAGTGAACAACGCTTCCTATATAAAATAATAAATACAATATTATTCCTTGTACAAAATTACGCCCTTGTGTCGATTTGCAAACGACTTTATTTCTTACTGTCACCCTGTATAAACGATATTAGCATTTTTAGAATTATAGTTCTTTTTACAGCACTTATTTCCTCATTTAGCTATTAAACTAAACTTCGAACTTGTTTCAGAAGCTTTGGGGCCAAATGCTCAATATGTACCAGAGGCATATCGTCCAGTGACTGGGTACGAAAGGCCAGAGATCACGTGTACCACTTGGCATGCTTCGCTTGCGCCGCCTGCCACCGACAGTTATCCACAGGAGAAGAATTCGCTCTTCACGAAGAAAGAGTTCTCTGTAAAGCACATTACCTCGAAATTCTAGACGGAGGGACTACGTCGTCGGACGGTAAGGGCCTTTATTATTGATATTATACTTACAATATGTAACTCATTACCTTATGTTGATTAAACTCTAGAGAGTGGTCAAATTAATCGAGACATCGAAATAAAATGGAAGTTTTTTTATAAAAAAGTTGTAATGGTATTTCCGTCCTTATTTAACAATTGTTTCACTTTTTGACAACCTTATCTTTAGCACTGTTATCTTGGTTATTTTCTTTTTGCCTTTTTAGGATTCGAGTTGGCGTATTACTCACTCACTCCTCCAATCCGTCCTTTTCATTAACAGAGCCTCTATTCTTTACCTATGTATTTCTTCTATTATTTTTCTCTTATATCATTTGACATAAGTCTAATATATTTTTTATTTTATTTTATTGTTTTTTATTTTATTCACGGGATATCCCCATTTTGGTATTGTATTGTTTGGTAAGTATTGTTAAACAAATGATTAAATTAAAATAAATTAAATTATCCCGAAAATCTTATTAACATGAAATAGTGTTTATTGAGTTTGGTTTTTTAAAAGAGGTTTTTTGGCAACTGTCGGGAGTCCATTTATAAATTTAATAGTAAAGTCAGATTCTCCCTTCTGTTCTTGTAGATCCTTCATGCGGTTGCGTTTATTAATTTATTAATTAATGATTAAATTGCGATGTTTGGTCATCACCTTCATTGGCCTGTTTTACCTTCAGATAATACTTTCACCACATCTGAGCAAGACCATTATTGTTGAAGATGGCAGTATATGCACTGTTATCAGCATTTATTCTGATACTACTATCCTTATACTGCATACTACTGGCTGATTCCAGAATACCATACACCGTCAAATTATTATTACGTTCAGCACGATCCTCGACTTCATGCTATAATATTTCCACATTAATTGTAGTACCAACATACTGCTGCCGATGTTGCTTAACTGTGACTAAAACAGGAACTTTTTTGAAACAAAATTCATTACGGGAGTTTTCATTACGGGATGCTAACAACTTGAACCCCGGTTATAAATCTCCTCTTTAATTATAACTTGGTACCAGCCCAGCTGCACCTAGTGTAGAGCTACTCAGTTCGTCCAATAAACAATACGTTTACTTACTTATCTAGAAATTATACTTGTGACTTCTTCTTCTTCCTCTTTTTAAACAATTCTGCTTGTTCATTGCAGATTATTACCTCTATGCAAAGTTGTCACTCCATCTTTTGCGCGGTCGTCCGTCTTTTGCCGATTGGTGACTTATTTTCTTTTGCAGACCGTAAAAATCATATTTCATTTCTTTCGAAAAGCATTCCCAGTGATAATTTTTTATTTTTCCTACAAGTACATGTGTTTCTAATTGTCTTGGTATTATGGTATGCCTCTTGTGTTTTGATCGACATGTATTTCAGGTAAGCTTTTTTCTTTTCTTTACATTTTTTCTTCACTTCTGTACAAAGGCATGGAGTTCTTCGTCTTGGGAACGATTTATTTTTATTTATATTTCTTTCACCAAGAACTTCCTTGACCAAGGCTAGGATATTAGACTTAATTTTTGCCCAGCTTTCTTCGACTCCATAACTTTCTGTGATATATGTGTTTCTGCTTTTTTCGGTTATTCTTTTTTGGAATAGGTATCTTGTGACAAGGTGATAAATTATAGATGGTTGTACAATTCTGATTGGTACACCAATCCTGGACTTAATGAAGCATTTTTGTTTATTCACATACTCCTGGGTCTTTTTTCTTTAACAATATACAAACTACAAGGTTTTTGATAGCTTAAGTCCTTAGTTCTTTATAGCTACATATTGGTATATTTCTAACAAACAGATGGAGGTTTCAGCTGAAGATGCTGAAGTCGCTACATATATAGTTCTAAAACTTATAGAAGGTTATAAAAAGTAGGGCCTAGAATTAAATACAAACAAAACTGAATATATGACAATAAGATGCACATTGACGAAAGACGAAAACGATGAAAAATATATACTGCAAAAAATATGCAGATAAAGAAAAATCGCAAGATATATTATGGTGTAAAGACATACGAGAAAGACAAAAAACAATTATTTAAAACACTTAGGACAGGAAGTTACAGTTACATATGACTCAGATGTCTGAATAAATAGGAAAAAATTAATATTATTTTAAAGTTTTTGACAAATTGATAATTTTCAACAGATTAACATAACTCTCATGTTATTCACCTGCATCCAATCATCAACTGTCCAATTTTTGTGATTTTTAATCTATTTGATCCAATATCCAACAAGAAAATTCATGCGTTATACTTACTTTTTTCTTTTAAAACTCCAAATAATCGTTTTTTTAAGATTTTTAAAATAAAACCACACTTTTCGCATACATTTCGGCACACGCCATCTTCAGTATCTCTGTTTGTTTAAGAAGTTTACGTGGCACATCTAACTCCTTACATATGTATTTGTAGATGGTTGTGACGCCGAGGGATACCACAAGAACAAGGCGAAACGTGTACGAACCACATTCACGGAAGAACAGCTGCAAGTGCTGCAAGCAAATTTCCAGCTGGACTCCAACCCCGACGGCCAGGACCTAGAGAGGATCGCACAAATTACGGGACTTAGCAAACGAGTCACGCAAGTTTGGTTTCAAAACTCTCGGGCACGGCAAAAGAAACACATGCATACCGGGAAGGTTAAAAATCAATGTAAGTATTTCGATTTTTGATTGAATAATTGGGATTCGGATTCAAATTCCACGACCTATTAATTTAAAAAAAGGGAGTATACCAAGCAGAGCATATCATTGGAGAGGCACTTCAATGGAGTATTCAGATACACAAGATTTTTTTAATTCTGTATTAACTACATTTTTGTAAAAAAATTATGAATTTATATATAATATATATATATATATATATATATATATATATATATATATACGTATATAATTTTAAAAATAAACGTAACGTCTGTGTTGAGCTTAGGTGTCATTTTTCGAATAAAAGTTTGTCATCCACATTTTTTGAACAGCACTACAAACCTTAGAGGCTCCTGGCTTCGATAGTCTTGACTAGTTTCTGTCACTTTTTTTGGTCCTTAACTTGTTCTCTAAAGTCCCTTGTTCCTATTTCTTCTACGTCAGTCCGAACGGCATCAAACCACTTCCTTCGTGTTCTCCCTATTCTTTTCTTCCCTTGGCCTCCAGGTTGCAGAACTCTTAGGACGTTTCTTTCTTTTGGCATTCGTAGTCTCCACTAGCTCCTGGTTCTACCGCGCCATTCGTTGTTAGCCTTCTTTATACCACCAGAAACTTTTTTTCTTTTTTCTAATTCATTGTCCAAGTGTCACTTGCAACAATACCTTTGGTGTCATTATTGTTTTATAGGTTCGAATCTTGGCTATCCTGGACACGTTTTTTGCCTTCAACAGTGCATTTATGATCCTACTGCTTTTCGCCTTCTTTATTTGTAACTGTTACTCCTAGGTACTCAAATTCTGTTACCTTCTCAAATTTATACTCCGCCTCATTCATTCTTAGAGTGATCCATTTATTTTCTTCTGCATTTTCTCTCTCATTTCCATACTTAGTTTTTTCTTGATTTATGGTAAGACCATATTTTCTAGTTTCTTCTTCAAAGTTTGTGAACATTTTCCCAAGTTCTATTCTTGAAAATGTCAGAAATACCAAGTCATCTACAAAACCTATGCACTGTTGTCTTTTGTTCAGAATCGTGCCGCTTGTCTCGATCTTGCTTGAACTCTGTCGATTCTTGTATTTAGCCTTTATCGTTTAATAATCCGTCGAAATACTTTGCCCATCTGTCCTGTCTCCTAGTAACACACCTTATCTTCCATGTTCCCACTTTCAATCAATTTTCAATTTATTTGTTTCTTTTTTTGCTATCTTCATTTCCTTTTCCAAAAGATCCTCATTCTCGTATCCATGTTTTTTTACTATTTTTCCTTTGTTGCTTACTATTTATTAGTTTTTTGGCCCCCGTTGTGCAACTTCCCTTTTTTTAATTTAGTATAGCTGCCCCTTATCTTCATCCCATCTCCATTCCCTACCGTCTACTGTTAACTTTTTATATGCTATTCTTGCCATTTTTCTTTTTCTCTTTCTTATTTCGCCACTTTGCTTAATTATTTCTGTATTTTTTTTTTCTTTTATTGTTAGGTCATTGTTTATGTATATGAGGTCGTTGTGGTTTTTTTTATCTTACTCTTGATTTTCAATGTCTCTGTTTTTTTCTATCATTCTTTCTATTTCTATAACGCAAAGATTCTTGCCAATCTTCATTGCATTCCTTAATTTCACTTTTACTTGTAGTTCTTTGGCTATGAATATATTTCTATCGTGTTTGTGTCCATTTTTAATCCTGCGTTTTAGGTTTTTCTTCTTTCTGTATTTATCTATGTGTTCTATTCTTTCCTGTAGTTACTTTACTTCTCTTTGCAAGTTCTGATTCCCTTTTACCATTTCCATTAATTACTTCATATTGTTTTGGGCTTGTTCCTTCCTCACTTGCTTTATTTCGTTCATAATTTATTTATTTTTCCCTTCTCTTTATAAGTTCTTTCATCATTTTGATCATGACATCATTTGTATCTTCGTCTTCATCTTCTTTATTTTTCTGTGGTGTTCTCTTTGTTTTTTTCTTCTTCCGAAGCTGTAATCTAGTTCTTTTCTCTTCCATTTATTCTCTTCGACGCTTTCTAACTCGCTTGCAGTTTCGTTTTTATGTGCATTCATTGTATTTTAATTACCTATTTCTTTATTTACTTAAACTTTTAATTTAATGTTTATTGTGAATTCAGTTGAGAACTTAATTTAGATTTAATTTCAAATGTGTTCTTTTTATTTCTGTCTAAAACTGAGTCTGTCTTTTATTCGACTCCTTAATCACTTTGTAATGACTACTGCGAAAACAAGCTATAAAGGCTTGTCGACCGATCGGACCTTGACTTCTTATCAGTGATAAAAAGTTTATTGACAATGCTTTTGTCCTATTCTTTTTTATATATAAAGTACAGATTTTCTCTCGTGCAAAAATTTGACACAATAGCGAAACATAGGCATTCCGTTTAATTTTTAAAACATTTAAAAATGTTAAAAAATAGAGTTAGTATACAAAGAAAACCTACTATAGTCGGTTCGCTATATTTACGCGGGTTTCGGATTAAAAAATTTATTGTAAGTACCCAGTTTTAATTACCTGCTCTTTGGGGAAATATCAACTGGTCAAATGAAATGAAAAATAATCCATAACTTTTTTTAATTAAATAATAATGGAAAATCTTTTATATAATTGACAGTATAATAAGGAGAATTACTTCATTAATGGAGTCTAATGTGGCTAATATAAACCTAATAATAATTTTATATTACACTTCACACAGAAAATATGGTCTATGTATATTTGTTCCATGGAGAGAATTTCTAATGAAAAATAAAAAAATTTAACTTGCCAACAAAAATGAAAATCAGTCATTATCATCAAAAATATCATAATCGTCATCATCATCACTGTCATCACCATTAATTGTTATTATGATTGGACTTATTTCGTTTATTTTATTTTCACGAGTCCACCAATCTTCTATTAGTTTCTCGCACTTGAATATACAGTTGCACCACACTTCTGGAGTTACAATTGAAAGTGCCTTTCGCCAAGTTTCCCGAACTGCGTCGTCGCTATAACCATTAGGCCCAATATGGTTGTCATAATATTGTTTTGCTATTCCCCATATATATTCGATGGGATTAAACTGGCAATGATACGGTGGCAGACGTAAAACTTGATGACCGTAACTTTCAATAATCTGATCCACAACAAAGGTTTTTGGTTTTGCGTGGATATTTGCCAAGCGTAATAATTCTGAATTTAAAATATGTTGTGTATATGGTATATGTTCCTTTGTCAACAATTCTTTAATTTTATTAACAGTCCAAGAATTCGTTGGACTTTTGTTTAATACTTCAGAATGGTAAGGTGCATTATCTAAAATAATTACGCTGGGCTCACTTAAACCTGGGAGAAGATTTTCATGTGACCATTTTACAAACATTTCTGTGTTCATATTATCGTGATAATCACTTGATTTTGATTTAGATGAAAATATTAAATCAGCACCTTCTATAAAACCCGATTTCCCCCCTGCATGTAAAATTATGTGTCGCTTTCCTTCTCCATCAGTATGTTTGATAGACTTTACGTTATCATCTTGCCATATTCTCTTGGTTGCACCCCTAGAAAATATCCATGTTTCGTCTAAATATATAAAATTTGCCCTTTCTTCTTTTAATTTAGAATAATTTCTTAGAAAGTTAATTCTTTTATGCACAACAGAACTTCTTTCACAAAGGGCTTTTCTGTTATCCTCCTTTTGAAATTTGAAAAAAAAATTATGTACCTATCACTTGCCATAGACTTGTTCTGCCAATTTCGTCAAATTTTCTATCTTTTAATTCCGAGAGAATTGTATTTAAGGTCACATGTTCTTTGTTGGCTCGCATTCGATAAATGGTATCACGAATTTCAAATTTTTTTCCATCTGGAATATCTTTCGTTTTCAATGATTCACTATTCCTAGAGCATCACATACGCGTTGTTGAACAGACATTACCGATTTTAAAGGACTGCCATTTTGTTTTTCATCCGTAAAATACTTATGTACACTACAAATTAGACTATCTACATCTAACACACGTCTAGGCATTTTTAAATATTTCCACCAAACATACAATGTCAACACTGGCAAAGAATCAATTCAACTGCAATATTGTAACAAATTTATACCTACCCTAATGTTATTTTAATGTATTTTAAAATATGACCATTAATGCAGTTTTTACCTAATTTTCTGGGAAGTCGTTTACTGCAACTGGTTATCAATGAGTCATTAGCATAATTTTGTTAATCCGAAACCCGCGTAAATATAGCGAACCGACTATAGTGCCTACTTACTCTATCGAAATACCTCTCTAATGATAAACTATAAATGGTAAATTCATTGGTAAAAAGAATGGCAAAATGACTGATCTCTGCATCCTTAAAATGTATCCCTTTTAGAATAAAAGTTGACATCTTTCAGCATTTTCATAAAATCTAATAAATATTACCATTTATTTTTATATATCACCCATTATTAAGTATTGTAATAGTGTATAAAATAATTCATATGTAAATCAAACGGCAGAGACCTGTGGGAAGTGGTTTATGTGCACATTTCAGAACACCTGAGCTAACTTTTATCATAACAGAAAGATTATTAAGCTGCCTTAACTATATATAAGATAGATAGATAGTAGATAGATTATAGATATTTTCTAACAAATAATTTTTGACCGACTCTATAAATGGAACATGAAACCCTAACGGGATCAACATTTTAATGAAAATCTGGGGATCAAAATTATGAAATGTCTTACTAAAATTTGTATACATAGCAGCAACTTACTTATGAGCCTCAGAAATAAATCTTCTCTATATCTAAACTGAAATAAACTGTAGAGATTCAGAAATAAATCCTCTGTATATCCAGTATAACGGTTGAGCTATCAAACTGTCCAGACGAGTAGATATTGCAGACTAAGTTACCATACTTAACTTATTGCCTATGCTATAAACCATTTCTTAACATTCCACCACTTGATTTGTATTTGAGTGTATAATAATACACGCACCAAGTTTTTAATTTCTTTTAAGCAAAATTAACGAATTTTTTTCTTGTTTCAGTGCACAGTAGGGAAGATAACAACTTCAATAGGCATATAAATCTACATTTGACGTACTCCTTACAAAATAGTGGCCACAATCACAAACCATCTTCAATATATTCACAAACCGGAAATGAATTAGGTCAGTAATATTATAAGAATCAGAATAAAACTATAAAATATCGATGTTGTGACGGGTAGCTGTTTTAGACAGCAGTCTCAGTAAAACACAGGTTTATTTTAAATAAAAATGTATTCGAAATAAATAAATAACAAAATAAAAATTATATCCTAAATATTATGTATAATACAATTTAAATTTCAATCCTATCGACGGCGGTATCTTAGCGATGATCCACTATTTAATATCTGCGAAAAATAAAATATAATTAATGTCATAAAAATCAAAACGAAATTTGGATGTGATGTGTTAATACACACACGCTAACGAGAAGGAATGATGACCTTACTCTTGACTGGCTTATCTAGTGAGTGGTCTTCCCCAACACGAACCCTGAAGTATCTGTCGGATAGAAAATGTTGAATCCAAATGATTAACGGTCGAAATTTTGGAACACGGTCGAAAGCTTTGGAAAAGTCTAAGTAGACTACATCGACAGGATGCCGATTGTTTAAAGATAATAACCAATCATTTACACAATTAAGTAAGTTTGTGATCGTTAAACGACCTTTGATAAAGCCATGCTGTTGGTGAGGGATGACATTTTCTTCAAGAAGAAACTCAGACATAGTTTCCGAAATAATCGATTCCATGACCTTGCCGACAATAGGAACTAGGCTGATTGGACGATAACTATTGCAATCAAATTTATTTCCTTTCTTGAATATGGGAGTAAGCGAAGCCAATTTCCAGGACGAGGGGAGAGAACCTTGATTAAAACAAGCATTCATTATGAGAGATATAGAGATGGTTACAGATTCTGCACATTGTTTGAGGAAAAAGGAGGTGATGAATTATTTCGTAGTTTCCTTAAATGATGTTTAATTTTATCCGGTGTGAAAGATATATTGTCAACAGTTTTAGAAAAACGTGAGCACATTATTTGAGGAATGGTATCGTCAGGTTTATCTGTTAAAACCTGAGAAAAGAATAACGATAAAGATTCCGAAGACCCGTCAGCTTTTAGAAGTAATGGTATGAAGACTTTAGAAGATAAAGATGTGCGAATGTACCGATAAACTTTTTTACTATTACCACTTGCAATAATAGATTCTTCAAATTCTGTTCTTAACTTTAGCAAAGATTGTTTGACTCGGTTAGAAAAATTACGGTGGGCGAGAAAATCATTAAGGGAACCATTAAGTTTATATATTCGCCAAAGCTTTCGTTTATGTCGAATTAAATGGGTAGCTGAGAGGTTAATCTAAGGTTTTAGTCTATTTCTGTAAAGCTGCCGTTCGGTTGTATAATCAGAAATTATTGTAATAGCAGTATGAAGAAAAGAGTCCCACATTGACGATGGATCAGAGTGATTAAGAAAAACAGATTGCCAGTTTAACTGAGATAAAACTGAATTTACATTAAAGAAGTCAGTAGTGTCATAGGTTACGAAAATATTTTTGCAAGGGAATGTTACACTAAATTGAATGTGAGCAGTAATAAGCGAGTGATCAGAAAGACCCACAGGGGAGACACTTCAAGTGTAGAAATTAATTGATCGTCATTTGTGAAAAATAAGTCTAAAATTGAAGGATTATTGTTGACTATAAACCTTGTAGGTTCAGTTATCAGTTGTAATCTGTTCAATTGTCATCTCTTACTGTTAAAACAATGGAAATTGCCATCTTGTTTCCTATTGATCATAGAAGGTTTTTTTAAGATTGTATTTTTTCACCAGCATTAATTCGAGTCTTACTATTCTTCCGTATGTATTTTACAAGAAAGGCACATGAAAAACAATATTTTAATTAGACTAGTATTTATCCATAAAGCAACATTTTTGAGTTTACTTTTTGTTAATTGTAAATTTTTACTGTTTCAGATTCCTCCCTAGACGAATTATCGCAAGAGTCGACGATGCACTGCATGCAAAACGAAGTATAGATATAATTTTTAAGTCATAAATAGATGTTTAATATGTTACTCGAATTATAGTAAAAAGTTGTAACTAGTTATCGATAAATTTGCAACATTGAATGTTATTATATACACACATATTTATTTTTTGCTTTAAATTTTTTTGAGTTGTGAGTTTATGTAATGAACAAGCAATTTAAACTGATGGTTGAATCAATAAATGCTTATTGTTGCCTGTATATTCTCGTTTTATTCTCCCAGTTTTGTACATTACTTTATAATCCAAAGATCTTTCATTTATATTAAATGAATTGACGAAAATCCAGTACTTATGGGAAAGGGCGCTATAGAATAGAAATATGCTTTATTGTCACTGAAAATTATACGATTTTATGGACAAAGCTTACAAAAAGTCAAAAAAATAACAATAACAATTTAAAATTTACTAAAATTACATAAATCGTCAATATCGCAAAATAAAAGATAATAAAATATACAATCCATTGCAAATTACATAATAAAACCTTACGAACTAGTTTACGAATAAGTTTAAGTTTCTGCACGTGTTACCCAAGTATAATGTAACTATATGGTGGCACTGATGGCACGGCCTGATGGGGCACCCGGCCCGAAAAGCTGCAAGCTCAAAATTGACCCAACATTTTTAACAAAATTTAAAGTACAGTGGTACCTCGATATACGAGTGCTCTAATATACGAGTGTTTTGAGATACGAGCCACCGAGAGAACGATATTTTGCTTTGAGCGTTTTGAGATAAGAGCAAGATTTGAGAAACGAGGAATCGCACACTATACGGCAGTACAGGACCTTAACATGTGCCCCGCATGTTGGGATCGTGTCCAGCGTAATAACAGTTTCTCGCACTTCAGACCTCAATCTGTGTGCTTGTTACCCTCGTTTTTAAAGCATTTTTGATAAGTTAGGTTCACGTTATTTGCTTTTTGTATATTTACAAAACATCACATTTATGTCTATAATCGTGGGTTCGAAGAAGAAGATGATGTCTATTGAATTAAAGCATAAAATCATAAAAAAACATGAGCAAGGTGTGCGACTAATTGACGAGAATCTACACGACTTGGCGAGGACTTGTGCTTGCGTAGCACATCAAGGATCATTTAACAAAAACAACTGAGGTGGTGTTTTCGGAGCTGGAACGAATTAATGGCATTTCAATTAATTTCAATAGGGAAAATTGCTTTGAGATACGAGCAGTTTGATATACCAGAAAGGTTATGGAACGAATTAAACTCGTATATCGAGCTACCACTGTATTTAAAATCAATTAAAGTTAGACCCAACCAAACATCATACACAAATTCAAATAAATATTTAAAATTTAAACGCATTGACAAGAAAGGGATCAATTTTAGAACGCATCTATTGGTTGCTTTATTTTTTGTCGCGGTAGAACAAGTTCTACTTAGTGGCGCAGGCGATTCCCGTATTTTGTTAACCGAGAAAGTACTTTTTTCGTGGCGCTGGCAGTTTAGCAACACATGGTTTTCGGGAAATCTCAGATTTGTCTTTTTTAAGTTTCCTTCCAATAAATAAAATTGTTTCCAATATCAGTGTTTTGCAACCTGCCACTTGGAAAAATTAAAATGATGCGAATCTATTATAAAGTATTACAGTTTGTTGAGATCCCTTTGAGCCCCAAAATAAAAGTTGAAACTTTTTTTAATAATTTTTAATGCAAACCTGTTTACAGGTATATTATAAACATGACCAAAGCTTTTTTGTATTTTCACAAAAAATGAAAAAAAAACTTGGTGGTTTTTTCACTAAACTACTGAGATACCGGGTCACTGTTTGTGGTACAACGCACAACAATTTTTTTTTTGTCATTTAAACAAAGTCCTACATTACATGTAGAGCCTATTATCTACTTTATAAATGCAAGCTGTCCAAAATTTCCCAAAATCTCTTTCGGGACATAATACTGGAACCAATAATCTTTTATCGATGGCAATTTCTTTATCCCCGTTAGTATATTTATGCCTAGAAACACTTTTAATTCATTTTTAGTTATTGGAGAAAAATTGGTTGCCCCACCTAATTTTTGTGTAATATATATTATATATATAATATATATATTTAGTATATAAATTAGTTTGGAAAACAATTCCATCCAATAAATCTTCCGGAAATAAACATAAAAATATTTGATATGGCATAACAGCATCTGGTTTGTTTACCAGTCCTGAAAAATTAGTAAATTCGGCGGTAAATTCAACAAGTGGTTGAATTTGAATATTCTTACTCCAGGAGACACTACTGTAGTTAGTTTGTCGATGGTTCGTCGTCACTGCTGTCATCATGGAATCATGTCATGGAAGTACTCCTGATGGTTTGTACGTACCCATGATACTATGAATAACATAGTATATACTCTTAATCATAGTATCATGGACGTACCTACTGGGATTATTGTCAGAATTTTTGTCGTCGTTGGCCACAGGATTTATAATTGTATTAATATTGACATATTCAGAGGGCTCTGTAAGCTCATTCTCATAATCAGAGTTGTCGTCATCTGAATTTGAGATGATTGGTTCATAAAATTCACTGAAAAGATCGACGCGGTTTGACGAAAAAACCGCGAGCCTTGTTAAATTTTGTGTATAATGAGCATGGTTATAGGCAACACAATATACACGTAGATTCACCGTGGAACCGTTGGGTGGGACGTTCAGTAAAACCTTGTTTATTAATGTTTATCGGTAGTTTCACGTTTCACAGCGATACCACTGGGATGAAAAGGGTTAAATAACTTGCTGATTTATTAATAATAAAGGATCATTTTATGTCATGCAGCTTTTCTGAAGTATGTGCTGTATTAATGTTACAATAACTGTGACTACAACTAGTGCTGGAAAATCATTTTCCAGATAACAATATGTATAAACTTAATTCAGATTTGCAATAAGTTTGAAAAGAGGGTTTGCCATATCAACTGTAGACACTTGCAGCAAGTTTAAATCAAACTTGCTAGTTACAATTTTGCTTAAAGTTTGTTTTTATAAAGACTGCAATGTTGATATAACCACATATAACATACTTACTTTGACCTTTGACATAGTAGCTACAGTTTGTCATGGAAAATTTGCTACCAAACTAACAACAGAGGATATTTTGAACACTTGTTTAGGTAGACATTAATTTAACAATGTAGTAAACTTTTAATTATCACATTCAAATTTACTTGTACATAGCTTGAATCAAAAACTTACTGGTATTGAAGTGCAGATTTCAATAAAGATATAATAAACAGAGTGTTGTATTTAAAAAAACTAAAGTGACTAATGATATCAGAAAAATAGTGAATCTTGAAATGTTACAAACATCAAATTTCAAATCTTTATATTGCAAAATAGGTGTATCCCTATTTTTGTATAATTCAAATCATCCATCTAAGAGATAAGTACGCATTTGCAGACTTTTGGTTCACTTTATAAATGGAATTATCATATTGCTTATCTGAACCAGTTCTGGTATTTGTTATCTCGAATATTTGTTCTGAACATTTTCTTAGTCTCATATTTAATATGCTCACTAGAACTTTGTATAAAGTATTTAAAAGGATAATTGTTCTATAATTCCTTTGTTCCATCCATCTGGTAATATATTCTGAGCTCATATTTGCTAAATATTACACAATAGTTGCTAAATTTAACAATTTTATTTTACATAAAAGTTCTATACATATTTACAAAAATATTTTATTTCAAAAGGAGATAACCACCTCTGGCAACCACCCATATTATTCTGAATTATATACTTCATGGTGTATTCATTTTGATTGTTTTCCTCCTCCCATTTTTCACGCCTCTTCATTTCGTCTAGAATATCTTGAGAAACAGGAATTGCTTTGAATGGCAACTTATTTGCTACGTCCTGTAGGAAATTCTTTACTTCAGCATATTCACATTTTCCTCCTAATTCCAAAATTATTCTACCTGAAACAAATCATTAGCACATTTACTCAATATACTAGAGAAATCAGCATATTTTAGATAATTAAATGACTGGAAAGAAGCCATAGACAATCAAATAGTAAAAAAGCCGAGTATATATTAACAAAAACCTACCTGCTCTTACTGGAGTAACATAATGATCTATAGCACCCTTTCCACCACCCATTCGTACCCCTAAACCTTGTTTTGTGACTGGCTGCCAAGGCGCATCCACTCTCCATAGAGCAAACATCCTATTGTTATCCATTTTCCTACCAATTGTCATACGCATCATTTCGAAGTGACCCCACTTTAAACGACCACCTCCTGTTGCCTGGAAAATAATTTTACAGTTATTTTTATGTCAAGCAATATATTAGTATGAAAACTACCATAATTCCATATTGCTTGTGCAACAAGAAATTGTGTACTTTTTCTGGACCACGCATTAGCTTTAATCTCTTCTGCATTTTGGGCGGTCGTATCGATGGAGGCAACTGTGGGACTTTATCTATAAACTTCAATCTGGGTTTTTCTGGTAGCTGAATGTCTAGAAAGAAAAATATAATTTATATTACCTGTATCAAAAAGTACCTTTCGGTTAATCTATACTTACGGTCAAAGTTGGGGGGTGATGGAAAGTGTTTAAATCCACTAGACTGAACAAATAGTATCCTTACAGCTAAAAATAAAAAATGTAATAATGTTAAGCAATAAATAAATGTTTTATCTTACGTCTTAGTAGTTGTAGTTCGCGCAACATTTTGATTATTTTACTACAAAAAGTTTCGTAAAGATTTTAATATTCTTAAATAAATACGAAATTCTAGTTATATACTTTCGGACTTTTGTTAGGCTAATTTCTTCTTCTTTCTACTTACTATTTACGTCAAAAATGAAATCTTCTCTCATTGAGGTTAACCTAACCTAACACTTTTGTAGATGTAGATGTCAATATTATCAAATTTTTGGCGGTAGTATGGAAACAATTACGCGATGTAATAAATAATATGAAATTTAAACTATGAAAGACATCAAAGATTATTTTTCAAGCCCACAAAAGAAAACAGACGTAAACTCTGAAGACTCAGTGGTACCAGTTATAGAAGTAGAGCCAGAGTCTGATAAAAATGGGGATACAAGTAAAAAGAAACGTAGGAAAAAAAAGAAACGTAAAGTCTCCGATCCAGCAGTTCGAGACGTAACGCAGTTATTATCGGAAAACTTAAAGTTTTCTCCGAATACTAGTGGACACACAAAGAGGTCTTCTGCAAATGGGAGCTTTATAAAATCCGTAGTCCAGGAAAATGCAAACAGCTCGGATTCTCCTATGAAAATGAAAGAAAATAAACCAGATAATTGTAGAAATGGGTTAATTAAAGAGAGTAAATTGAAGAATATTAAAACTGCTTCGGCTGTGGAATTGAATTTAGAAGTAAATAGTAATGGAAATAAAACTCTAGAAGCAGATGTACAAGAAATATCTGAAGTAAATAGTGCACAGAAGAACAGTAAAGTTAACGCTTTTCAATTTTTGATGGATAGAAGGTATTTTATTTATATTGTAACGTAAACTATCATTTATAATGTAACTTAATGTGTTTGTTTATTTATATCTGTCAATTTCACTTGTTTTTACTCTCTCAAGGTAACATTTATTATTCATTCTCATGTTCTCTTATAAACTTTGTTGTTTAATTCCTCTCTTTTTCCATAAAGTGACCTAATGAATTTCATTTATAAGCCATTTTGTGTACATCTACAGTTGATTGAGTGTTGTCTGTTAAAGATTACTGGCTCATTTTTAATTTTTTTCACATTTTAGAAATACTTAAATGCTTGATGGAAATTGTTAATAATTATGAAAACTGGCAGTAAATGTTCTCATGGAGGTTTCTGCTTATCAGTTTTAGTTAAATTACATTAGCTTGATTCAAAAATCCTTCATAATAACCTCTCCTATATGTTAGTGTTTGGATTTAATAGTTTTATGGTCATATATTTTGTTTTTTACTGGACTTTTCTCTATTCATCTGGCATTTTGCAGGTTTAACTTTTTTCTTTCTTACTGATTCATATTAAAATTCCCAGTTGATTTGTTAAATAACACAAATTGAATTATATATTTTGTTTTTGTTTAGGAACAAAAGTATAGGAATGAACTCACCAGGCAAAGAACTAAGTAAAGATTCTGTGGTAGAAGAGCAAGAAAACAAAGAAAAATTAGCTGCACGAAGAGATTTGTTTATGAATTGGTCAGAACAAAAAGGTGGCGCAAAAAGAAAGAGACTAGAAGAAGAAAAAGATGAAATTATTGAGAAAAAGCTGAGAGTCAGAGCAAAGAGGTTAAAGAAACTTTTGAAAGTTGAGGGTGAGGAACTCGAGACAACAGAAAAAGTCCCTAAAAGGAAAAGAGTAGCTAAAATAGAAAGCAGTAGTGAGGATTCTGATTTTGAAGTGGTGAAGGTTAAACAAGATATAAGTGAAGATCAATCTTCAAAAAAAGAAAAAAATCGTACTAATAAACAATTAAAAGAGGATAAAACCGTGGAAATGAAGAAAAAAAGAGGAAGGCCTAAGAAGAATAAAGAAGATAAAAATTTACCAAAGGATGTCAATGGTGAAACAAATAAAACAAAAAAACATATTAAACATTGTAAAGTAGAAGATAAGAGCATCGAGGAAAGTTCTAAGAATAATTATACAAAAGAAGAGAATAAAGACGACCAAAAAGAAAAAAATACAGCTAATTTAAAAAATGAAATAAACAACAGGTTTAAAAAAGCTGTCAAAAATATAGCTGGTAGCATGTTAGCATTTATAACTACTGACAAATGCAAAGAAGTTGATGTAGAGGCTGAAATCATTGATGAAACTGTTGAAAAGAAAACAAATAAAACAAATCCAGAGGAAAATATTACTAGAAAAAAAAGTAAATATAGGAAAAAATCAAAACGGAAAACAAATGATTCCAATTTAAAAGTTGTGGCTTTGGATGATTCAAGCAGAGACACAATTATTTCTACAAAAGATGCAAAAGAGACAGATCTTTTGGTGGATAAATCAAGTACGGATGCTATAGTCACATCTACAAGGCGATCAAGTAGACTGAAAATAATTGACGACAAAAATGAAGATGAAAAGTCAACTAGAAATAGCAAAGTGATAGATTATGCTGAAAATTGTACTTCTGAAGGTAAGATTACATAGTATTTTTACTTTTTTATATTCCATTGTTTTATTTTTTATAATTTTGTCATAGATATTTTATACTGGAAACATCTTAGTGTCTGGTAGATATATTTATTATGAAATGTGTGGGTATTCTAGTAGTAATCTAGATTAAAACAGATAATTTTGTTATTTTTTTGATGTATTTCTTATAGCATTCATTCAATGCACTTGATAAAATGATGTTCCTACTTTGTTATCATTTTCAAAAAGCAGTTTGGCTCCAACTATGCAATATAGTATGATGTTTTCTGGCATATATGCTGAATGATCAATCAATTTGTATCCCAATTAGTGTAATTTTGTCTGTGTAACGACCACCTTTTGATAGATTGAAATGTTTTGATGGAAAAGGCAAAACAGGAGTTTTTCTCAGACTAGAAGCAAAATAGTTCAACAGCACTGCATAGTATATGGCAGTAATTGATGTCCGTTAATTCTTTTGCATTTCATTTATAAGAATAATACTCATTTTTGAAGGGATGTATTTTTTTAAGAATCAGATGCAGTTGAAATTGTGGCTTTGAGTTCTGACGAGAAGAAACAAAATGCGCTGAAGAAGAATGTAAAACTTGCTCCCATATTCTCCAAAGCTGTACCCAAACCTAAGGAAGATCCAGCAGTTGTTGAAGCTAGGAAACAATTTTTGTTGAGCGGATTACCATCTGCACTGAAGAAAACAATTGAAAAACAAAATAGGTAAGTTTGAATAAGTTATTAGGTTGCATTATGTTGTTATTCAGATTGACTTACGAGGGTAAGATGAAAAATTCTCAGCTTCATCTATTAGTGGCTCAAATGAAATTATTTTCTTATCATCATAATATTATTTGTATAAACATAAAATGATACAAAGTTAATAAAAGTATATATTGTAAGTTTGAAGCTTCATTAATACTAATAAAGCAATGTACAGCTTTTTTTAATGATGCTGGTCTATATAGGCTGATTTTTTAAATTGGTGTTAATAATTTCAGCATCATTGAACAACAGAACACCTTTCCAATAACCCAGCACATTCAACAAAGATGTGATAGTTCTTTTTGGACTTTGCCTCATTCTGAATTGCAGTTACTCGAAGTGTCACCTTTAGCAGTAGACTACAACATCAGGTGTGAGCAACTCACAAAAAGCAATGTCATAAGAAGTATAAACATTGATACTGAAGTGAAAAAAGTAGATAAATTGAAGGTGCTGCTCAATAAAATCAAGGCAGAAAATCCAAACTATCCAGTATACAAATCATTTAGACAGATTCACGAAAAAAGTGGACGGAAACTGGATATAACAGAAGACGCCACCAAAACTCCCGAAAGGAAGCGAAAACGGAACAAAAAGAAGAAAGAAAGGGAAGTAAATCAAACTGTAGAAGTTTTGGATCAGAAAACTGACACAGAGTCTGTTGAGTACAGCATGTGGACAGAAAAATACAAGCCTAAATGTTCCAGTGACATCATTGGAAATACGCTGGCAA
The DNA here is from genome assembly GCF_040954645.1 of Diabrotica undecimpunctata. NCBI lineage: Eukaryota > Metazoa > Arthropoda > Insecta > Coleoptera > Chrysomelidae > Diabrotica > Diabrotica undecimpunctata. Next base: position 2,167,228 of record NC_092804.1, read on the forward strand.
TCAAAAGCTTGAAAAAGTGGCTGGAAGATTGGAAGCAATTTAGGTAAGCAATTTTTTTTTAATTTTCATTTAGCAGTATGTCTACCTTAGTATTACATGTTCTAAAGGATCCAGATCTTATTTTCCCCCATTTATGAAAGAAGAATGAAGCTTTTAGTATTATGTTAATGTTTCAAAATGAAGAATAATAATTATAAACCATTTATCAGAGAATTTTTAGGGCAGCACAAAATTTTTCCTTGATCACTTTTTCAAATTAGTTTCCTTGACCATTTCGTAGCCCAGAGATCAGTCTAATTGACTATTATGTTTAAAAACCTACAAAAGAAAAATCCAGGAAGTTACTGATATTATTACAAACGATGCAAGTACTCTATTTTTAGTACAAAAAAATCATTGCTCATACAACTAAAAGGTCATAAAGTGCATTCAGGAGTGGTCATTAGTTTAACTCGTATCTATATCTGTATTTATGAACTAAACATTTCATTTGTGTCTTTTTAGTCAAGAAATAAATTCGAGAAAGAGACGGCGCAGCTCTACCAGCGAATCAGAGTTTGAGAAAACTGATTGTGACAGTAGAGAGAGTTCCACTTTACCTGGAAAAATAATCGTTCTAGCAGGACCATGCGGAAGCGGGAAAACTACAGCTGTGTATGCTCTCTGCAATGAATTAGGATTCAATGTCATCGAACTCAATGCATCTAGCAAGAGAACAGGTAAATACTTTCATTTTATTTTGTCATCATTTAGTTTTTGCAAGTTTTTGAAAAATTAACATGGTTCTTCTCATTACTGTAATTTCTTTTTATTTTGACCAACTACTACTATATTTGTAGTTATTTTTGGCATGTTTTTGATTAAAAATTTCTATTGTAATGAAAAACTATTTTCATTACAAATTTTATAAAATACACTTCCATAAATGATATTTAATATTCGTTTGATGAAAATCTTTTGCCACATAAATTTTTGGACTTAATCAAAGCTAGAAGTCGGAGGGAGCAAAATCTGGCTAATAGGGTGGATATTTCACCTATTTGTAGTTAAATTCACTTATTTTCGCGGTGGTTTGTTGAGATGTGTGAGATTATTTTTTGTTTCAATGAAAAATTATTTTTTCTACAGTAAACTAAAGTCTTCACTTGCGAATTTTTACATCTAGCCGCCCCAAAAGCTATGAGAAATAATTTTTGCTTCTGTAAACCAAGTCTTCCATTAAATTTTTACATACAGCTGGTCTATGAGGTTACAATAATAATCCTTGCTTATGATTTTTACAGTTGGGAGGTAATCTATGATCAAAATTGGTTTTGTATCTCAGGAAACTGGTGTTAACACTTTCCTGACCGATTTCTGGGCCCTAGCTCGTTTCGGAATCGAAATACCGGCTTCACAACACTCCTTGTTTTGGTCTAGGATTACTTTGGTAGACTCATCTCATCCATGGGACTCTATGCGTCTACAAAAATATTCGAGATAGTTTAACTAATATCTCCAGAAATTTGCTGCTGGCACTGTGTGCATAACTCACTGGCAGAGAATGTTCTAAAACCTGACATTCCAATAGTTCTGGAGCTTGTTTGCTGCAATACATTTTAAGAAACATGGCATAGTTTTTACAAATTGTTGAAAAAGTTACATTTGTTTTTTCTTCCTCTAATTTCTTTTATTTAAGTTAACTACTACTTTTTATATTCTTATGTAGTTATTTTTGTCATATTTTGGTCTAAAAACTTTTCTAATAAGTTTTTTCTTTAAATATTTTATTAAAATATGCTTCCCTAACTGCTATTACCTGTTCGTTCGATGAAAATCGTTTCTCACGTATGAATTTTGATATGTAAGCAAAGTCTGAAGTCGAGGGGAGCTAAATCTGGCAAATAGGGTGAATATTCCACCTCTCCTCTATATTTTCTACTTCGTTAACCTTACCAAAAGGTTATAATAATAATATATGTTCATTGTTTTGTTAGTTTGGAGATAATCTATGATCAAAATTAAATTTGCATCTCAAGGAAACTGACGCTAATACTTTCTTGGCCGATTTCTAGTCCCTAGTTTGCTTTGGAACCAAGGTACTGGGTTCATAGGACTCCTTAGGCTCTTGTTTTGATTTAGAATCATGTTATACGACCCAAACCGTATTCCTCGTGACGAAATGACGCATAACTCTTTCATTATTTGTAAAATCATCCAAATTTTCTTCTTAAAGTCATATTCGTCTATTTTTCTGTTACATTGTTAGAGAATGTGGCTCCAGTTATTCACATAGCTTTGTAAAACCCGAACCTTCAGTAAAAATATTTTTCACACGGCCTAACAAGACACCAGTAGCTTCTATTAAATCTCTCAGGCAATGGAAGATCTTCTCAAACCATATCCTGTATTTTCGCTACGGTTGACGCTTTTCTAATTGAAGATGAAGATTCGTTATACCCTTTTAACACCAGTTCATTAATTTGTTTTGGTGCTAAATGTTCCAAAATTACAAATTTTATTAGAGATAGTGCAAACACTTCTGACCACTGCGCAGTAGACGAAATTTAGTTTAGTCCCCACTTCCATGCGAAACGCACTGTACTACGCAACGTGAAAGGTAGAACGTTTCAGTTTGGTTAGTATAATTCCACTTACAATAGAACATTTCTGCTTTTAAGTGAATTTTGACTCCGCCTTCGCGCAGCTCCATGGTCAGGAGTGTTTGCACTATCTTTACTGCACTATAATTTTTTCCATCATAAAAAAAATGTATGACGTGATCAACTTTAAAGAGACTTCATAAAACAGCAAACTTTATAGTGCCATCTTTTATCGTACAACAGATTCATTTGTTAACTTAGTTGTCAAGAAATCTTCCTATTATTAAAATAATGTGTGTGGTCAATTTTATATTAGGCAAGCGTCTACTACAAGAAATTCAAGAGGCCACGCAGTCCCACCAAGTGCGAAACAAAGAATCGCAGTCGTTCCAAACATTCTTCAAGTCAAACTCCCAGACGGAAAAACCCGAAAATCCCGAAAATTCATCGAAGAAAATGTGCGTCCTTCTCGTAGAAGATATCGACGTCGTTTTCGAGCAGGACGACGGCTTCATCAGCGCTCTGTTACAGTTGTCGACCACGAGTAAGAGACCTATTATAGCGACCACCACCGACTATACTTCTTTCATTGTGCAGAAGTTCTTAGGGACGTACGAGTACATCGAGTTCGTGCCTTTATCTTCGTTCTTGCTGTCGACGTGGCTTCAAATCGTTTTTTTGGTGGAAGGGTTGTACGTTTCACAAGACGAAATAGGTAAGTTAATCGTATTTTAATGAAATTATGTGTTTAATTACCTATTCTCTCATAAATTGACATATCTTACACTGTTGTGCAGTAAAGTTTTTAATCAGACCTACTTTTTATATTTTTTTCTTGTCTGTTTTGACAAATTTTTCTTAGTATACTTAATTTCTTCGTGTGAGTTTGTAACTGTCAGTCACAAAAGCTACAAATTGGAGATTTTACACTTACAAGTCTTGAACCGTACAAAATTTTAAATTGTTTTAATGTAATGGGTTTAGTTTTCGATAGATGGCGTGCAAAACGAGTTGCTCTCGCTTTTGGTATTTGTTAAAATATTGCTTAAGCGACACCGAAATCAAAGCCGAACTGTGTGTTTGATAATGCACGTTCGGGTGCCCTAGAAATCGTCACTAAAGATGGGAACCACTGGGAACAGTCAAAGCAGCGAAGAAAAAGCGGCGAAAGCCTCCTTCGGTTGGTCTTTTGATCTCTTGATCGCCTGCAAAGCTCATTCTGACAGTTTTTTTAGGAAGGGTACAGCAATAACTAGCTTGTACGACACAGCTCAATTGGATCGTTTCTCAAATCCAACATAAAAAAGACATAGGTACACTGTAAAAAATAATTTATTTTTTGGAGTTGTGGTCTTTTCCAAACAAACACTGATGATTTTATGATTAATAATAGAAAACTCCAATATTATTAAGGAAAAAATTTATTAGGTGGCAAAAAACATGTTGAAGCTTAAGAAATAGTCTTTTAGTAATCTTCTTCCGGTGGTTCATCACTATTAGTGGTAGGCCATAAAATCAGCTCATTATAAAAAAACTTTTTTTCTTCTGGCACATATTGTGCAAGTTTTTGGCCTGCACAATCGTCTGAAAATATATGGACCTCTTTTACATTTTCAGAAACCTCATTTTCAAAATAATTTTTCAGGAAGGTGCACACTTCATTGGGTCCTTTGTGGGCCTCGCCCTCATGGTAGGAAAAAAAATTAGCTTCTCCTGTTTTTAAGTTGTGTATACTGAATTCAAAAACCCATAACTGCCGATCGGATCCATGTAGATTCCTAGTATCTCGTCCGTCTCTGAAGAAAGTTTTTTAATCTGCTCTAGTTTTTTATAAAATTTCTTAGCCCTATTTTTGTGAACTAATAGTTCTGCAACAGCAACTCGTTTTGCAATGTCGTTGAGAGTGGTACTTTTAACTTTCTGGCCAAGTTCTTCATAAGCAGAACATACATCAACTTGAGGACGACCAAAAGAGTATGTAAAATTTTCATGAAAATACTTCAAATAAAAACTGTATTTCACTTTAGATTCCGGAAATTTTTCGATAAACATTTTATGCATTTGTTTGACATCCAAAGTAGCAGGTAAATACTTTTTTAATATATTAGCATAATGGACTTCCTTTACATCAAACGATTGTATGTGCTCACGTATTTGAAAGCACAGTTCATCTGGTATTAAATTATGCCTAGATTTAACAGATTTACCTCTATTATCTCTTGGAGTGGATCCAGTCACTAGTATGTGGCATAATCTTCTGACATGCTTTTCGCCAACATCATATAAACTTAAGAAAGCTTTCTTACATACTTGCTTATGTACTCCTTTTAAACAAACATGAAACAAAAAATTATTGGGTCTCTCAATACGTTTAATAGCATTCTGAGATTTTCTCATTCTCTTAATGGGAGTTACTTCGATCATATTTTGTAAGTATGAGTCTTGTGAGTTTTTATCATCAAAGTCATGTAACGACGTAAACAACGCATTCTTGTCCATTTCCGAAAAATGTTCACAACACTTCTTGCGACAAGTACAGTCGATTCCAGTTTTTCGCGCCATAACTTGTTTTCCCACGTGATTAATATGGGCTTGGCCCTTAACTTTAGCCTTCCTAATAACTTCACTTTTATACAGGGCCCGATTAATAATACCTTTCTTTTCCTTTGTGTATTTTCAATAATAACACTGGTTTCACTATCAAAGCTACTCATTTTTGTATAAACAAAATCACGTGTAATAAAGCTTAAAGGATATTCTGAACAAAATGGCGAAGTTAACTCATTTTGTGAAATTAATGGAGATGTGGCCTTTTCGAAATAACCGATTCAATTAGAGATTCGAATTTATCGACCGTCCATCGTATCCGTCAGATTTCACCTCCTTAAAATGAATAAAATCTAATACTATAAAAAACTGTATATATATATATATATATATATACAGACAAAACTTGTTTTGTCTGTATATATATATATATATATATATATATATATATATATATATATATATATATATATACTAATTTTATATATTTTACAATACTTTTTAGGTAGTTTGTTGGAATACTACAAAGGAGACGTCAGAAAAACGCTGCTACAGTTCCAATTTTGGGTCCAATCCGGAGGCCAACTACAACGAAATCGTTCCCTGATCAAGTTGGAATATAAAAAAACTCCTACTGACGAACAGCTGGCTGAAGACGAAAAATCTGTCGATGGGGAGATTTGTACAGAAGACGACGTTTTTGAACACAGACAATGTTTAGGAAGTTTTGAGATATTAGAGCGTGATGAATTGTTTAGAGTTCCGTTTTATTTGAATTTGGGACTATTGTGGTGGAATTTGCCGAGTATTTTGAATATACCAGATGTTTCTGGGCAAAGAATTTGCTCTGCACAAAACGGAGATCTTGCAAAAGAAGAATCGAGCGATGATTTGAAACAAAAAACTTTAAAACAAATCAAATCAATTGGAAAAGTGTACGATGCGTTGTCTCACGTCGATATAAAATTTAGGAAAAATAATTTAGTCAGTTCCGAACCTTTAAAAAGATTTGGTGTTCACATTAAAGACAGTTTAGAATTGTCAGAGGCTCTAAATAGGTATAATGACTTGGAGTTTGTGCACGAACTAACACATTCTTTTGTAAATGGATGTATCAGTCATTGTGAGACCGTTAATAGCAAAAGTTGTGGACTGAACGTGACGATGCCGGATAAAATCGAAAGAAGGTAAGTTATAGGTTATGTTAGGTTAAGTTAAAAAGTTAGTAACGTAAAAAAGGATGGGTTAATACTCTCTAAACTAAAAATTTGAACTTGCTCGAGTTTTTATGATATTTCTTCTTTTTTAGATGGCGAACAAAAATTGATAAATGCGAAGACGCCTTCAACGAAGCGTTACCAATGACGACTGAACGAAAGGCTGCAGCCCTGGACTACATGCCCGCTTTGCGGAACATTACGAGGTCCGAGTTTTTGCGGGCCGCGAACAATACAAAAAGAGGAAACCGTTTTAGGTACTACTTAAGAGATATAGGGATAAAATATAATGACGATTTAGTTAAAAACGCGTGCGAAATACTAAACAGTATGGAATAGACTTTTTACATATAATAAAATTATTTATTAAGAAAAAATTGTGTTGGCAATACTTTGTAAATAAAAATCATTTTTATTAATGTTTTTTTTTTATATCCTGTGTAGGAACCAGTTTCAAATGACACACTTTGGACCTTGTTATCATCCACAATTTGCGATATAAAGGCGCTTCTACAATTTCCAATTACTCTTAGAGGAGTAGGTTTGCAAGTAGATGACCCAATTTCATCCTATAGCGAAAGTGACATCACACATCCCTGATAGACTGGAAAAAACCACGTGACCAATATTTCGGCTCACTGGAATTGTAATGTTGGCAAAAATGAAGAATTTTTAGTATTAGTGATTGAAGAATTCGAATTCGTTACGAATTCAGGGGGAACTGTCCGAACCTTTTAAAACAAAAAACGGGCTGCGGCAGGGAGACCCTCTCTCATGTATAATCTTTAATCTAGCTCTGGATAAAGTAATAAGAATGTCACAAAAATTACAACCACTGGTTCAATATATAATAAATCGTGCAAATCCTGGCCTATGCTGATGATATCGATATTGTTGGGAGAACGGAAAACGCTGTAGTGAATGAAGCGTGAGTGATAGATGCGCTTGTAAAACCGGTGTTTTGTGTTAAACCGTTTTTTCTCTCAATTAATACTCTGTATCTTTATTACTGCCTCCTAGCACTGTAAAGCTAAAGTAGACTTTACACTACATGATTTTATCATGACAATATCATATGAGATTTGTTATGATTCCTCGTTACTATGATGTTTTAAAAAATCGTGTTTACACTGCATGATAAGTTATGACTTATGATATGAGTGACAATGTGTGAGGTTTTATTGATTTTTCTTTTTGTTTATGGTCATAGAGATATTAGACACAGTATAGGTATCAACTATTAGATTTTTAAAAGATTATAATGGAAAATGAATCTTTGATTGCATTGGCTTCCCGACTTTTAATAATAATACGCCGGCAACAAATGCGAACAGCGTACAGCAGTAAGAAGAAAAAGATCAAACGCCTTTGGGGTCGCAGGTGGCTTTTACGAAGAAATCGTGGACAGGGTATATCAAATTTAGTGTTGATATTATACCAAATTAAAAATAATTAATAAAGAAATGTAATGTAAACATAGCAAGGAAATAAAGAAGGAAAAATTAAGGGGTAATTGGCCTAGTAAAGAGTAATAATTATTTAAGTAATTATTACATATTCCAAATTGATTAAAGAACAAATAAATTCATAGCTAGTAAGTAACATATTTAATGTAAACATTTTACATTAAACAAAGATTGAAAACTCGACCCAGTTTAAATGTATTACACGAGTCTCAAATATCAGGCCACCACGGTTGTTTAAATCACGTTTAAAAAAACATAGACCTCCGCTGAAAAATAACACGGGGAATCAGTCAGCAAAAAAACAATAACGCGACCTTGGTACTACGACTGAAAATTGTGAATACGGGTTCATAAAAAACCGAACAAGCGGGACTAGTGGGAAGTTGGCACTCTAGAGCGCCCCACGCAAGAAGTACGGGAGATCGGACGATACGCAGCCAGTGAGCGCGCTATTTAACTCGCCGGGATATTGTGACGAAGAAGTGCCGGTATCTGGAGATTCGAAAGTTCGCGATAGCGCGCCGTTTTGATTTCTTAAAACTGACGGATCTCGAATCCCTGTAGGACTGGAGGCGTATTCATTAGCTAGAGCCTAAATACGCGAAGGGATCTATAATGTAACTAAGATCTATATACTAAATCAAGGTATATCTAATATACGGAATTGTCCGCCCATTAATTCCTTGCTTTGTCTCTTCTCGTCTCCCTTCGCGCCTGATCGAAACATTATTGGTCATAACTGATATTTTGTAGTATACAGTCTATTTAATACATTGTAAACTCGAAATTTGTTTTTTTTTTGTTATTCCCGGCCGTTACAGGTAGAGACTAGAAGGGATATACATTTTCGCTTATGCAGTGCTCCGGCTTCTAACGTAAGTCCATAGCCTCTCACTCTTTGCAGGACCTGAGACCGAGAAGTCCTCAATCCCCTTCCTCCCAAAATCTCCCTACCCTCTTGTAAATCCGCGAGGGCGGAACCAGTCAGTCCAGGCTAGTGGAACCAGTAAGCCTTGCCCCGCTCGCAGGGATAAGTATCCCCTAAGAATTGTAGATGCATTGATAAGGATGTTGAGACAGACGTCTTCTACAATGGTGAGAGCATTTATTAGAGTGGTTTATTAGATTTATTACAGTTTCAATCCTAAATTATTAGAGAAACTACTAAACTAAAATTATGACTAAGAAGACTATAAAACACTAAACTAAGAATAAAATAAAATAAATAAATAATAAAAGAAAAATACGACACAATTTCAATATCAATGCAACACACAAAAAATAAATAAATAAAGAATGTTGTCGGTAAGAGAATGTTGCTGAATTGACATAAGAATAAGCGCCATATTTAAATATGTTGGTGTTACCCCTATTACCGAAAATCATATGATTTTATCATGCGGAATAGGTACCGTCTTATTCACCTGTGACAAGCTATGACGAGCCGCATGACAGTGCTTATGACAAAGCACACAGTGTAAACATGTAAATTTCATTTCATGACCAAATCATATGGCAAATCACATGATAAATCATGTAGTGTAAAGTGTGTATAATGATATAACCAATGTATAACTCTTTTTAGTATTATCAGAATTGCGAGAATTATCAATGCAGAATCAGCTTTTAAGTTCACTATAAATAAATCGAAGGAAAAATACGTTTTAAGTGTTTTATTGCTTCAGTGGTCCTTAATAAATATTTTGAAGAAATTAGGTGTTCAACTACGCCTCTTTAAAATGTGGAAAGTTTGGTAATAAATTTATCCTCTCCACCAGTAGTGACTGAAAAAGTAAATAATCAATGACCGGAGACTTCTAAAAGGTCAAAGGCGGTTTTTTGTCAACTGGGTGGCCGGAAAGTTCACCAAAATGAAGAATTTTGGCTGTAAGTAGCAAAAGAAATAATTTAATAAAAGATTTTTGTTAACTGGATAATCGGAGAGTAGTAGAGAAGAAGTAATGCAAAGAATAGGCAAAAGCAAAGAAATAATCTTCACCGTAAAGAAACGAAAGCTTGAGTACTTCGGACATGTCATGAGGCATACTAAGTACCGGCTGCTACAGTTAATAGTCCAAGGAAGAATCGACAGTAGGAGTGGACCGGGAAGAAGACGACACTCATGGATGCATAACCTGCGACAATGGTTCGGACTAACATCGACCGAACTGTTCAGAGGTGCCGTAAACAAAGTCAAAATAGCCTTGTTAATAGCCAACGTCCGAAACGGATAGGGCAAAGGAAGAAGAAGTAGAGAAGATATGGGAATTTCAGATCAAAGATCGGGACATCTTGATGGTTAGGTATGTGGCGTTGTGGCCGTAGAAGTAGCTTCTGGGGATGTAGGGGGTGATGTACAAGAAAGACTCCCCTAACGTAAGAGGGGTGAGAGTGTTCGTTAAAACGGAAAAGATGAGTAAAACTCTACCAATAGGGCGTTATATAGATATTTGGTAACAAAATATGGCTAGGTGACGTTAGGGCCTCTGTAGATGTACAAGAAAGTCCCTCCTAACGTCAGAAAGTTGGGAGTGTTAGTTAAAATCGAATATAAGAAAATAGCGGTGAAAAGATGATTAAAAAAAGCTACCAGTAGGGCGTTATGTAGATATTTGGTAACAAAATATGGCTAGGTGGCGTTGGGGCCTCTGCAGATGTACAAGAAAGCCTCCCCTCACGCCAGAGGGATGAGAGTGTTTGTAAAATAATTTAGGATTATAGTGGTTGATGAACTAATCATCAATAAGAGGAGACTTCCTGTCAGCAATCGCTTTTCCCTAGTAAATTTTTTATTCTTTATTCCTAGTAAATTTTTTTGTCTTTAAATCATTGGTCAATTATGAAATAATTCAACTGTCTTTTTTCGATTACTTTTATTAAGTAAATAGAAGTATGTACGTATATGTTACGAGCAAAGCCCGAAATTGGACAATCCTAACATTGTACACAAATTATTGTCCACTTCTAGCATTGTACCCCCAAACTGTACAATGTCCGAAATAATCAAAATAATTGTCGACACGCTCATCGGTTCGAATCGATTATTATTGACAAGCGACACACCAAATCAAAAATTGAAAAATCGAATCGAAGAAGAAATTGTTCTACAATAGGGATATTGTTCGTGAAACATTTCAAAGCTTCAAGAGATAGATACTAAATCACTATAATATAGGGAAGATGTTTGTAAAACATCTTAGATTTTCAAGAGATATGTATGATAATTTAAAATAATTTAATTCTACGAATCCAAAAGTCAAAAACGCTGGTTAATTATGGATTTATAACCTCAATTGATGTTTGTTTGTCGTTAATAACAAATGGGGAATAATTGTAAAAATCGATATGAATCGATATCTGATATATTATCTTAAACTTTGGCGCATGACTACTTATTGAAATTCGAACATTGTACAGCAATTCTTTTATACAAAGTCCGACGATTATATATATTTCGGAGATTGTACAGTAAAGGGGTGCAATGCTAGAAGTGGGCAAGATTTTCTGTACAATGCTAGGATTGTCCAATTTCGGACATTGCTCGTAACATATACATAAATTTCAGTCTTACTCCACCATCTAGTGGAGAATTTCTGAAGTTTTGAAAAAGTAAATTGTCTAAATAATTTTCTAATAAAACAATAATTTACTGATTCAATGTACATTAAAATTTTCCTATTAAACATCTTCTCAACCTTTAAATGTTACACTGATTGATAACTAAAACATACATGAAGTAAATTCGAAAGCAATGAATTCTCATCAAGAAACACTTAAAATTACAAACAACTATTTGTTTTACTCAGAAAACAATATCAACGTTTTTTAATAATATTTCAACTTTGAATTTTTTATTATTTAAACGACAAATTTAAATATATGAACTTAGTTTGGCAATTACAGCAGAGATGACGCATGATTAGAAAATAAATTTTGCAAAAATGCATTTTGGGCATTTATTTTACGAATGGATTTATTTAGATGCCAATATTCGTATTTAATTAATTATCCAAAATATAATTTGTTCATATATGTTAATTTCAATTAAGTTTTAATTTTAAACAAAAAAAATCATTTTTAAATTTAAAAACTGATATATATTTTATTTTTTGACCAATAGCAATTTTTATAATATAAAATACATGCTATATATAATAAATAATGCAAGAAATAATTAAAAACACATAAGTACATATTTCTTTATTCTAAAGTAAAAAACAAAACAGGAAATTCACGAAATATACACCATATTTTTGACTTACTTACAAACTTACAGTAGATTTGGATTTTCGGGTAAAATAGGTCAAGACGATTTTTTTCAAGTTTAGTGTGCGCGTTGTCCGTTAGATGTCCACAAATAAGGGGGCAAGAGAATATAAACAATGTTTGAAATTTCTATTATTGTTTCCCGTGATATTTACATGGAATATTGTGAGTATTTTTTTTTTGGGTTTTAAGCAAAATAATCTCAAATCACAATTAGATAAGACATTGTTTTTCTAATATATATTTGTTAATGGTTATATAAAAAAACTGTATAAAAATGGTTCGATCATGCAGTTCATTGGATTATACCACAAGAAATTCCAAGATAGAAAATGTATTTCAGTGAGTATTAAAGCCTAGTAATTTAAACTCTGTCTGCCATCTTCAATATTATCTATTGAAATGACATCCTATCACCCCAAGATTTCTAAATAGCGTCTAGGAATCTTGGGGTGACAGAAACAGTATCTAGAAATCTTGTTGTCACCCTCTAAAAGTTAAAAGGGTAAAAGAATATTCTTGAAAGATATAGAAGAATCGTTTACAATTTATTTTTCTGAACCATTTTGTCTTTTTATTTTAGAAAAGTCTCCTAACCATTTTTGTATTTCTAATAATTATTTCAATAGTTACAACTAGTTGTTGTAATCGTTATAATTTGGCACCTCGAAGCGGCGTCCATTTTAAATTGCTAGAGGTCCTCCCTGTTTGTTTTGTTTGTCCATTTGTTCCAGGAGATTCCTGTAAGTACCCCTTTGTTGCATTTTTGTAGTTGCCCCAATCCAACTCCCTTGCCATCAACTTATCCACGACCCAGCTACTCCAAATAAACCCTGAGTGTCGTTCGCATAAGTATCGTGTATTCTGCTTGCCTTATCTCCACCCCAGTAACTTCAGTCCCAATTTTCAACCCCCCATAGTAATACCCTATGTGATAGGCAAAATATTAGTTACAGAGTTACAGAATGGGTTCTTCTGGTGCTAGGACGTGATCTTCCGCTACCTTAATTATTCTACATATATCCCATTGCTCGCTAGCTGTGAAATTCGCATCTATTGTGTTTTCATTTTCAAGGTAATTTTGATACCTTTCTAGTGTACGTGGCTCTTTCAAGAGTTTTAAATTGTAGCGAGTACTTTTCTTTTTTGAAAAATTTATTAAAATCCTTTGTAAAAGGTATATATTTTTAAAAACCCAAACGGGCTGTTTTAGACAAAACGTTTTCGGAATCCATTATTCCATCATCAGTGTCTAGGAGTACATGAATGTAGCCACTGATGATGGAATAATGGATTCCGAAAACGTTTTGTCTAACACAGCCCGTTTGGGTTTTTAAATATATACCTTTTACAAAGGATTTTAATAAATTTTTTTAATATATGGTATACAGCCAAATACAAGAACGTAGATTCCTTGTGGATTTTCTTTTTTGCGTTTCAAATTCTTGCTTTACCAAGAAATGATCTGAATTTATATTAGCTCCACGATAAATACGTACATTCATTAGATTAGAGAAGTGCATGGTTTCTATTAGCATGTGATCTATTTGATTTTTTGTTGTTCCATCAGACAAAGTTTATGTCACTTTATGGATATTCTTGTGGGGGAAGTAGGTACTTCTAACAACCATGTCCTTGGAAGCTGCAAATCCTATTATTTTATTATTGGTGATATTATTTAATTTCCATTATCATTGGTGATATTATGAGCACCGAATTTTCCAATGTAAGGACTAATTGGGTGGACTGGATCTCCAATTCTGATCTTGATGTCGTTTCTGGGGCATTTGTCGTAGATGGTCTCTACTACGTCTTCGGTTGGGGCATGTACATTTATTAAACTGATTATTTATTATCGCATATTTAAATTTGTTGTATATAAAGCAAAGTAGTGTAAGACATCCAGTAATATAAGTTGCCTATATTTGGCGCAATTCAGTGAAAAATGTTATCTTATTGCTTACCTATTGGTTTTTTTGTCTGTAATAATGAAGGAATAAAATATTTTTCAATATAGTAAAAATCAACAGAAGAATCTTTTCTTAAACTATTTATTATTGCATATTTTAAATTGTTTCCTAAAAAAGTAGTAGTAGATGCGCAGTAACGGGAGAAATCAAGCAAAACTTTTACGTCAGCACAAATTTATAAGAAAGTAGCTGCTGCAAATTATATTGAATTACGATTTAGTATAGTATTTGCATAATTTATGTACACAATATTTAAAAATCTTCAAATTAGAGTACAACTTGGCGTCAAATAACAAATATTGTATATACATCGGCAATGAAGAAACAAATATATAACTCACTCTTTCAAAAAAATCATGTAGATAAGTATATATACAGCCACGTAACTTTTCTACTCTTTACTCTTCTTCTTTCCTTCCTTCTTCCTACTTTTTTCTTCCTTCGACCTAGCACTTCTGGGCGTCTCGCTTTTTGGTTTTTTAGGCCTCTGCAAATATCTTGGCGTTTTATGTTTCTCAGGCGATCCGGCTGACTGAGGCCTTAGTAAACGACCCTGTAAATGGTATGAATCTTTTCTTCGCATAGTGATCTTCACTATGGAAAAAACGTCAATGGGAACGGTAACCGCTTCGAAATTGTTGAACTTTTGGAAATGAATGATCAGCTTCTTTTCCTCATAGGTCCATATAGTTCCTGGGCAAGCCTGAAAATATGTATTTTATTAAAGAAACTTGCAACAAGAAGTATATCTATGATTCGTTGATCATACTAAAGCATTTGAATGTGTGACGATATCATTCTCCTTAGAGCCTTTTTTAGAATTATTATTGGGTGCAATTTAAGACAAATTTGGCAATTGCCAAAAGATTGTATAGTTCTTCTCAGAACCTTCTTTCAGTTGTGACGTACGTCAAATTATTAATTTGACACAAATATGACAGCTATCAAGATTGTATTAGCCAAATGAGCACTTGTTATGTAATTAACATATTCTATTTATTTTGACCTACTGGTGCTTTGAGGGACTTTTCAGCACTTCACGGAAGACGGACTGGGCGGGAAAGTCCTCAACCCTAACACGGCGCGACCCAATGGCTGATAGGGAATGTTCCTGTATATATTCAGAACAGGTGCGAATAAGGTCCAACCAAATAAGTAGCCGTGGATCAACTGAGGGCATGACATAGGGCAGCAGCTATGTCATTATTGCACTGGGGCTGTATGATCCATACAGGTCTAGTGTAAATTACTCACAGGTGACTACATCTTAGTTCAACCGGCGGCTGTGAGACTGCGATCAGGCAGGCAGCGGGAAACCACCTGATTATCTTCCCAGAGAGCGTTATGAAATGACGACTAAGCAAGAAAATTCTGTGCTCTGCATTTATCTCGCCATATCGACTGCGAGTCGAATAGTGTGAAATGGGCGATCGGGCAGATGACTGTGAACGACCAGGCAGTATCTGCGAAGTGGGATACTGGAAGATCAAACTTAACATTATGTAAAAAAAACCGCATCGCAACATGGAATGTTAGGGGGCTGCTACAGCCAGGTAAATTGTATATATTAGAAAATGAACTGATCACGGAGAAGATACATATCTGTGGGATATCTGAGACACACTGGGAAGGCCAAGGACATTGGGAGGCCACTCACTACAAAGTTTTCGTGTAAGAAGCTAAAAAATCACGACAAAAAGGCGTAGCAGTAAATGATCGAATATTCAAAATATCTCTAAACGCTAAACCAGCCAAAATGCATATTTTACAGGTATATATGCCAACATACAGGAAGATCTGAGGGAGATTGGAGTGAGGGGCTGGAGAAGACAGACACTCGATAGGGAAGGATGGAAGAATGTTTTGAAGCAGGCCAAGGCTCAGGAAGGGCTGTAGCGCCAACTGATGATGATATGCCAACATCAGAAGCGGCAGAAGATACAGTAGAAGAAACATACCACCTGATACATGAAAACATCTCTAACTTTCCCAAAAAGGAACCAATGATGAT
Source organism: Diabrotica undecimpunctata (assembly GCF_040954645.1). NCBI lineage: Eukaryota > Metazoa > Arthropoda > Insecta > Coleoptera > Chrysomelidae > Diabrotica > Diabrotica undecimpunctata. The sequence goes on from NC_092804.1 coordinate 2,183,287, forward strand.
AATAGGAGATTGGAATGTAAAAATAGGAAAAGCTAAAATAGACGACCATTTGAAAGGACCGATAGGCGAGCATAACTTAGACGAGCGAAATTAACGAGATAAACGGCTCCTTCAATTTGCCATCGATATGGATCTTAGTATAGTAAACATAATGTTTAAACATCATCCGCGGAGATTATCAACATGGTCTTCGCCTGGAGGATGATACAAGAATCAAATAGATTATATTCTTGTCACTAAACGATGGAGGAGCTCAATAATCAACGTGAAAACAAAACCAGCTGCAGACTGTGGTTCCAACCAGAAAATATTACAAGCAAAATTTTGCATTAAGTTACACAGTAAACAATCAAAAATAAAAGACAAAAATTGATTCCAAAACCCCCGGAAAAGTTTAGAGAAGCATTAGCAGAAGCTGACCTACAAGGGACTACCGGAGACCCTGACAAAACGTGGGAATACCCAAACCTAACCTAACCTAACCTGACAAAACGTGGGAATACACAAAGAAATGGATCACTGAAGCCATCAACAATACTAATCCCAAAGACAAAACAGCTAGGAAAAAACATTGGATGACTGAAGAGACTCTCAATCTTGTAGAAGAAAGACGAAAACTTCACGAAAAAGACAAATTCAAAACAAAAAGAAATAGAGATATGCACCATAAATACAACTATAAAACACTTGTGCAGAAGGGACAAAAATAATTATATTAAAAACATATTTGTACAACTAGAGGAACATGCTGACCGCCAAGAATCCCGAGAACTTTTCTCAAAAGTCAAGTATCTACCGAGAGAATTCAAACCGCAGACACAGATCATCACAGATAATAGTGGGAATACCATAACAAGCCCAGACGGTATCGCAGAGGTATGGAAACAATATTGCGAAATACTATTCTCTAACAACGACTCAGACAATAATTCAGATAAAAAGTTTTAAACAAAAAAACAAATTATTTTGTCGAAAATAATAGTATATTACTTTATGAGGCGGAGAAGCATGACTTTTCTTGACGCGCCCGATATTACGCGCCGAACGAAGTGAGGCGCGTAATAGAGGGCAAGTCAAGAAAAGTCGCTTCTTTGCCGAATAAAGTATACTATTTTTTCTTCAAACGTAGCAATTTTCAACCATAAATAGTACAATTCATACGCTATTTTTACTCGAAATTAACTGTGACAACTATCAAAGTCGTCTAGATGTTAGAAATTAAAATAATTAAGTCGTCGGTGGGATTTGCGTCTCCCTGGTTACAGTTTTTTGACAGTTGTTTGCAATTATTAAAGACAGCTTATTGTTGGTGCAACCGCAAGGGCAAATTTGGTGCGAAAATGGAAAACCTAAACGAAATTGAGTCCGCGGCTAATGATGCAGTAGCACGTTTGGGGCCCTCCAAGTCCGATAAGAACGATAATGCTCAAAAAATGTTAAACCCTCATGATTCGCCAACATCGGGAATGATTGCGGAAAGTTGTTCTCGACCACCAGTATCATCAACAATTATTACCAATGCGTATCAAGAGTCGGGAACATTTTTGCACGGTTTCAATTTTGAAAATGCCTCATTAACTAATTGTACTTTTAATATTACTATAAATAAAAATGATCTTTAATTGTTGTTAATGACATTTGTATTGTTGCTTTGTGACATGTTTCATATTGTTGCCATGACAACATTTTTCCCTCCGCCGTAAAGAAATGGGAAAAAACTGCTGGCAGCGGAGACATCAAACTTTGACAGGATCAAGTTAGATAAGTAATCTCATCATTATTTGACGTTTGAAGAAAAAGAATTTTAATTTAGAAATGTTCAAATATATCTTAAAAAAATTCAAATCAGAAGTTAATTGGCGAATATAAACAAATCATCAAACAAGTTGCTTATCCTCACCTCTATTACAAGTATTTGTTTCGATACAATGATTTTTACAAATATGTTTATGACATTTGTTAGATACAAGTGATTGTTATCACGCTTCATCCTACAAGGACATGCATTTGTTTTTTCGCTATCTAGTAAAGAAATTGGGCACTTGAAAAAAGGCTGAGAAAAGAACTATAGTATGCAAAACACCTTCGTAAGAAATAACCTAACACGTACATCAGTCAAATAATGACAAAAACAAGCTTGAAGACATTAATAAAGTTTCCTAAACACACAATTTTAAACCATTGGAGCTTACACAATATCATCATCTATTTTACAAAATATCAAAGAAATTTTTAATGCTTACTAAGTTATTAGAGATTTGTTAGTTATATACTCACATTTGCATATATCCTTAGAACAGTTCCAGTTTTTAGCACGACCACATCGATTTTATCTTCCCGGACGTCGACGACGACGCAATCTTCTTTGCAGGGTCGACCATTTTCTATGTAGTGCGCCAGATACAGGTCTATACTTGCGTCGCCCGCTTTTTTGGCTTGGTATTTTTGGAGATTGCAGTTGGTAGCGATGGCCTCCACGTATTTTACGTCCCATTTAGGTGGATTTGTGTAACCTGGACACAAGTAACATTAATTAGATTCGATAATGATGTTATGCTATGTTTTAGCATAAACAATACAAAGAAATACGAGACAGTGATCGATGACCCGAATGACCAGCTATACATAGGCCACTGCAGAGTGGTTTATATTCTTAAAGAAAAACTAACAGACTTCTTTGGCACGCATAATATCATTCCTAAACATCAATGTGGATTCCAACCTAGTTATTCAACTTCAAATGTATTGTTTGACCTAATCGCTCTTCTCTCGTAATCCATAAATGATAAAAACATCACATTAGCAACAAATTTCGATGTCCAAAAGGCTTTCGATTAAGTCTGGCATCATGAACTGATTAGAAAGCTAACAGAAATTGGCTTATCTGTATAATTCGTGAATATTGTAAAATGCTACGTAAGTGACACTATGAGGGAAAAAATACAGAAGACCAATTTACATGGCGCGAATGATACTTTCAAACTAATTCTATTAACGCAGGGACAACACAATTACGATGTATAATTAGTTGTAGTAGGCCTAGCAGCGTTGGCACATGTCCAGAATGTATTTGAAAACAAACTATTAAAATATATATTTTTACATATTTTTCGAAACACACAAACCAAATTACAGAGGTACCTCGACATACGAGTGTAATTCGTTCGGTAATCTTGCTCGTATGTCCAAAGCAATTTTCCCCATTGAAATTAACTAAAATGTCATTAATCCGTTTCAGTCACCAAAAAAACACGTTAGTTGTTTTTGTTAAGTGTTTTTAAATAAGAAAAATGTATTTAAAAGAAAAAACATTTATTTATAAGTAACAAAAAAATACATACATGATGTAAATCGCTCGTGCCTTCTCACATATGATGCTTTGTGTTAAGGTTACTCATTGAAGCTGCTTCTCTATCACTCACATCATTAGTAGTTTCTCCATCTTTTCATGGAGAGAAGTCCGGAGCTTAGAAATTATTGTAACGGCCTTAGCTGGCATTATACCATTTATCACCTCCTTCAGGAGGTTTAATTACAGTGCATATCATTGATGTGGTACGCCCGTACATCCTCGCCAAGTCAGTTACTCGTACACCTTGCTCATGTTTTTCAATTATTTCACGTTTTAGTTCAATAGACTATTTTATTAGGTTTTATTTCAATCATCTTCTTCTTCGAACCCATGGTTGTATAAATAAATGTAATATTGTAATGTACAAAAAGCACAAAACGCGAATCCAACTTATCAAGATAATAGATCTTATATAAAGATCTATTACCAGTAAAACTATTTTTTATTTACAAAGCAAATTAGAAGTAGTCAAATATTAGGCATGAATTTAAATAAAAACCGATTCCTCGTATCTCAAATCTTGCTCTCATCTCAAAGCAAAATAACGCTCGCTCCGCGGCTCGTATCTCAAAACACTCGTATATTAGGGCGCTCGTATATCCAGGTACCACTGCATTGTCTTATCTTTGAATATAAACCTACTAAACACAAATCAAAAGAAGTTGTTTCGATAATATCGAACAAAGATTAATTAGATAGTGACCTGTTGATATTTTTCCAAATAATTATGTTTTTTATATGGCTACGATTATGACTCACCTAAACTGGCAGCCAACAGTCGATGGACCATAATATCTGCATATCTTCTAATCGGAGAAGTGAAGTGAGTGTATATAGGAGTACTGAGAGCATAATGTTTAAATTCTTCGGCGCCGTCTTTAACACTCGCACAGAAATATTGCGCCCTTATCATTGCTTTTGAAGTAAAGTGGTTGAGAGCTACCGCTCTAGCTTGACCTAGAAGAAATGACATAGATTAACAATGCATAGTTAAATTATCATCACGTTACTGTCCTCTATAGTACTTTTACTTAATTAAAAAGTTAATACCGAAAGAAATTATTGGTAAACTAAAATGATATAATTAACACTGGCTAAAGAATGCAGCAATGACTTTCTCAATACAATGGGTAGACCAATTTTGCATTCTTGCAAGATGTAGTTGTTGTATATTTATCTGTTGAGGTTCCAAATCTGTATTTCTAGTTGAGAAATGGTAAAAAAGTGGAAAATCAAATATATCAAAATTAGCTCACAGAAGATCTTCATACTTAAAGTCTATTGATGGATCTATTTAGTAGAAGTAGAATATATCGGCTAAAGTTCATAATTAAGAGGGACTTACCTATAAAATCATCAGTAATATACTTCTTGAGTGACGTGGCTATGGCTCCAGAAGAAGATATGTCCAAATGCATGCCATACAGGGCCAATTTGTCTTGAAGAGCAGTTAACATGGTAACTTTGGGCGGTTCATGGCACCGCAAGAATGCTATTTCTGGAAAATCATCATAGATCTTTTGTGCTACTGATATATTCGCCAAAAGCATAAATTCTTCTATCAAACGATGCGATTCCTTGTTTTCATAAATGGAATAACTTACGGGCTCACCTAAAACAGTTCATAGTAGAATTTATAAACTTGGGCTTGTATATTTATACAGGAAAGTTATATTAAGTAGCCCTTAATATTCTTACTACAAAAATAATAAAATGATCTCTCACCTGATACAGGATGAAGTGAAAACATTAATTTCACATTATCAATTCGTAAGGCACCATTCTTTATCCGTTTCTCCCTTAATTTTACAGCTATACCTTGCAAAATATTGATAGTATTCACTAAATCTTTAGGTTCAAATCCATTGTAAATTTGAGGAAAGTCCTCGACACCAAACTCCTTATCTGGGTTTTCTATAACCGACTGAGCATGCTCATAAGCCAACTTAACACAAGAATTAAGTATACTTCTTGTAAATCTTGTATTTACAATGTCCCCATTTTGGGTCATTTCCCAAAATACAGAAAATGACAACTTATCGTCACCAGGCAAGAGGGAACAAGCTAAACAAAGTTCAATGGGAAGCATATGGTAAGCTTTATCTACCAGGTAAATTGTAGTTGCTTTCTGGCTAACTATTTGGTCCAGTTCTGTGCCTTCTTGTAGGTAAAAAGCTGCATCTGATATATGGACTCCTATTTCTAGGTTACCTAAAAAATTTCAAGAATATGTGAAATCCGCAGGTTGTTCTGAGTCATTAAGTGATGTGTAAAATTATAAATAAAAAAAACAATTATAAATATGAAGTGATACAAAGAGTGCAATAAATATTATTATATAATACTTACCATTTGGCAAACTTTCTACTGAGAGAGCATCATCTAAATCCCTTGCAGACTCAGGATCTATTGTGAATATACATTTTTTCCTTAAATCCTCCCGATATTCAAACTCTTTCTCAGGAATAACTTTAAGATCTGGCAAACTATTAACGATCTCGTCACTAAAGGGTGTTATATCTAAATTATTCTCTTTCAAAATTGACAAAGATTCAATTTGGAGATTACCAGATTCTCCCAATTTCTCAATTAGAATACCTTTAGCATAACTGGGAATATCCCAGTCTAATAACTTTCCTACAAATAAGATATTTTCAAACTTTTTTGGCTTGTCTTTAAAACCTGTTGGTAAATACAGTTCTGAAATCCTCATGGGAGGAAACCTTTTGTCTCTAGGAGCGAACAGGGCAAAAGTGCCTTCTTCATTGTCAATCCATTTTAGAAAACCTACACACGTTCTTGGATGAATCTAAAAAATAAAAGTAGTTGGCTGTATACCATCGTTTAAAACACTTATACAGAAGTAAAACACTTCACATTTTTTGTATTTAGGTATAAAAGATATAATTAAAACTTTTTTAAAAAGTGTCGTCAAAATTTATACAGGAGCATAACGTGACGTTTTCGATCTAGATTAGATCATCCTCAGTGTCTTCTTTTGTAATTAAAGCTAAAACACTAAAATTGCTGTGTAGTAGCTGTGACATCAATACATGGTTTTACATTGTTCCAAATTTAAATTCTAATGTGACTCCAGGTCAATGATATTGGATAAAAATTTAATACTTAAAGAGCAACATGTTTCTTTGCTTGACTTGAATATGTGGTTCTTGTCAGTTAAAACGACACAGACCAACTGACAGCTTTAGTATTGGGGTAATAAAGCTAGTTTTGCAGTAGACCGGGTTCTTGGTAATGGGGTAGCCACAGAAGACAATCTATCAATGTACCACCGACAATTGGGAAGATTAAAATCTCCCAGTATACTTAACTTATATTCTGAATACTTTTCAGCTAGATTATCTACATTTTCTGCAAATTCAACATACTTCCCAATGATATTGCATGGTGGAAAGTAGGCAGTTGCAAAGATAAACTTGTCGGTGTGGCCAATCTCAATCTTGACAAAGAGATGTTCGATATTTTGAGTCGCTGACAAATGAACACTTTTTATGGTTTTCCGGACAGCTATAAGCACTCTTCCACCTCTTTGGAATGTACTTGTTTCTGAGGATCTATCTCTTCTATATATGTTGTAGTCAAACATTTGCAGTTTGGGACTCTTTATGTCATCTGTTAACCATGTTTCATTAAAAACTAAAATATCATATTGTGAGTAAGAAGTATTTTCAAACAGTAGCAGATGTTTTGTACATAACCCTCTGACATTCTGAAAATACACCAGCACTTTTGAAGTCTCGACTGAGGGGGCTTTGAACCTGGTAGATATGTTTAGTTTTTTCGTATTAACTTTTGCATACCATTAACATATTTCAAAATGAGATTGGATTCACCCTTATGCTGTCTGTCTCTCTCTCTCTTCTCTCTCTCTCTCTCTCTCTCTCTCTCTCTCTCTCTCTCTCTCTTCCTCTTTGTTGCTCAATGACATCCAACTGTTCCACTCTATCTCTCTCATTATATCCTTCTGTCTGCTCATAACAATGGATTTCATTGATTAATCAATATATCCAAAGTGTACTAAGATGGTAGATATTTAAAACAAATTAGTATATCAAAATGATTTTTATAAAAGTCTGTGATGGATTAATTCTGCCAAAAAATTGCTCTAGTTTAAAACATACAAACCTTTTGTAGTACTGAAACCACCTTGGCTAGATTTTGGTTAGAAGAATCTCCTTCTTTTTTAGGTATAAGCTGTAACACCACCTGGTCACCCTCTAGTGCTCTATTTCTATCAGTGATAGATGTTATGCAATAATCTGCAATACTAGAATCGTCATTATTAACGTATGATTCTCTGCAATTTTTAGGGTTGATCCTAATAAAACCTTTCACCAAAGTACCATTTGCCAAACCTTCATCAATATCATTTTGGTCCATATATTCACTGAATGTTGCCTGTTCCCTTTCTTGTTCTTTTTTCTTTCTTTCTCTTCTAGATTCTTTCTTGGCATATTTGCAGCATTTAATTTTATTTGTCTTTTGTCCTGATTTTTTAAAAAGCTTTGTAACAAACAAACAGGAGGATGATCTGCTGTCAATGAAAGACCTCAAATTGATAAATTTATCTTCAATATTACGTTGCCTGATAATTTTACTGTTTGTGTTAGTCCTAACAGCTTGAATGGAGAATGTTACTGGTGTTGTATCTTCAATGGTTGCTGGGTTAGTACTAGCTGATGGTATTCGTTGTCTAGGACTGTTAGTAGATTTCCCAGCACTGGTACTTGGAGAAAATAATAAATCTCTAAAATTTGATGATGATGAACGACTACAATTTGAAGACACTGAGTGCCTAGAAATATCTTCTTCGTCGTCTTTCTGTTTATGTCTATTCCTATATCTTGGTTTTCTTCTGACCTTCTTAGGGGTTTGCAACTCTCTATCTCGTTGATGATTTGAGGTAACATGCTGTACATGCACATTTGCTCTGACTGGATTGTTGGATGAATTGTTAACCATATGCACCACAGTATTGCTTTTATTTACATCTGTAGATATAGATAATTGTTGAAGAAAATCTGTACACTGGGAAACACGGTTTGACATTATCACAAAATCTTTACGTTTGCAAGAAAAATACACTAAAAATTTATACACCCAATAATAGTTTTACATGTACTTCCCGCGACAATAGATCATTATAATGATGATGATCTATGGTTATGGTTATCTATATCTCTATATCATAATTGGTGCACAACAATAATGATTATAAATGTCAAGTAAATGTCACAAACAAACATAACCTTTTACATGTGACTTGTGTCAGTTTGACAATCATTTTGACACTTCCGGATTTTATTTCATTCTACAGGAATCAAATTTGTAAAATATTGCAACATAAAACCACGGTTCGTATTAAATTGTTGGAAATTAAAACCTCGTCATGACATAAATTGTTTTAAATAAATTTGATGTTGAGGGTTCATGTAACTATGCATTAATGTAATGATGTCAAGAAAATATTAAAAACTAAAATTCATTTATATTAAGCAGGCCATCCTATTGGTAATCCATGGAACAATTAAGATCCTTAAAAGTGACTTTAAATTGTAAAAATCTGTTCAAGGAGGTGCAATAATAATTATTTAAAATGAATGCGCAATTCTTCACAAATGAAATTTTGCGCATGATTTGACAGCTCCTAGTGGTGTAGGAAAACCATCACGGAACAAAAATTAAGGTTGTTATTAAATTGTGGCGTGCGCAGAGGAATCATTACATCAGCTGTTCAATACATTATGGTAGTTGTTTGTGTTTAGTAATTGCAAGGTCAGTCTTTGTGCGAGTATAAAATTGTTTTGAAAACGTTTTGGTACTTGGACGTGTACAGATTTTGAGAATAATATTTTCGTCGTATTCCACGCAGTTTCCACAAAAGTGTTTTCCTTCTTCGGACTCATGAATAGCACAGGTTCTTCTGACTCAAATGGATCCAAAAATTATTTTGTAAACTTCAACCAGGATAGCACGTAAGTTTCGTTAATATTATTCTTAAATGTTTTGACGGGTGGTCGAAAATGTTATTTATGTTTGACAAATGTACCTATGGGTTTTCTTTTTACGCTCAAGCATTTAATTTGCGTTTTTGCGTGAAAATAGGTGCGTCATTTTGCAATCAATCCTCATACGTTTTTTACAAAAACGAATGTATTTTTCAGTTTGACCTTTACAACAATTTTAGTTGTAAAATACTTGTACGTTGTTAGCTGGTCTAAATGACCCTGAGTGAAAATTTAGAAGGCAGAAAATTTGAATATTTTAATTTTAAAATTGTAAAGGATATCACATCACAGACAAAACAAGAAGTTTTGTTTTTAAATAGTACTTGTAAGAATGCTTTTATCGGAGTAAAAATTGTTTTTTTATTATAGATTACGTGCATTGAGCAATAATATTTTTAATTTTCATGATATTGTATCTTTATTTGGCGATGGGGTCACTTTATAACTTCCCTAAATTCCACTATTTTTTTAAAGATATTTTTGATGGAAAATATTAATTATTTGTTTAAAATTTTTTGAAATTGTTATATTTAAATATTTAAAATGCCTATGTGGCACTAATTTTTGTTGTCTTAAGCATTTGGTTGATATTAATGTGACTAACCTTGGATGTAATTAATAACTAGAGATTGCTGTGATTTTTTGAACAGTTTTTTTAATACTGTTGATAAAAATGTGTTGTTTATGAGTATATTTAAAAACTACTGTAGATAAAAATTATTAAATATGTTTTAAGTACACTGAAAAAACTTTGTATAAAATATAAAAAATATAAGTAGTATTAATAAGCTTATTTAATGTTTTAAAAGAAAAAATTTTGGAATTTTATAATAAATATTACCTTTTTAATAGTAAAGATAAAACAATTGATTTTGTTGTACTTAATGTATGTAATGATAATGTATATTAAATAAAAACTTGCTCGATACTTGTATTATATCAAAGTGCAAAAGAACTTATTTTAGCAACCCTCTTTTGAGCCATTTCTCTCATTTGAAGTGGATTGAAATAAAAAAAACTCAAACAACTAACTGACAGTACTGATCTTTGCCAAAAGTCCATTTTCCAGGGGTTCTGTTCTAGGTTGTATTTGCCAGACTCCACTGTCATAAGTTATAGAGGATTCCATTTAGTATTGATATTGCTTTCCCACCCTGTATGTTTCTGTATTATATTATATGGTATATTGTGATATAATTCGTAATATTTGGGCCTAGATATTTATAGTTTTCATAAGGCCTGATGTGTTCCCCATTTATAATATTAAATCCTATTGCATTCTTCTTATGCTCATAGTTTCTTTTTCAGTTACGTTGACATCTACCCCCATTTACTGTATTCTTCTATGAGTTTCCTTGTCATATATTTCAGATGATTATGGTCCTGTGTTATCACTCTCTGATCATCTGCGAAGTACAATGTATATGGGATTTTATTGCTGTTTAATGAAATGCCCATTCCTTCATATTTCCTTTTTCATATCTTTAATGCCTGTTCACAGTATATTTTATAAAGCATTGGTGAGATTCAACAACTGTTTTAGGCCTTTATGTTTTCTGAGAGTGAATTCCCTATTTAATTTCTGTAATATAGTAAAATAACTTTTTACATAATTAGGCTTTTATTCATATACAAGTTGACATTAGAATGACAAAACAATTATTTGAATACTGACAACTGTCACATTAAGAACACTAAATTATACTACATTCACCCGACCTATTTTTGATCAAAATCTTGCAAATATCTAGGTTTATTTTTAAATCTGATTTACTGCTAGATTGAAAATCTGAATTTTCCAATCTGGTCATGATTATCATCAGGTACATGATTCAGTTCTAAACAGGTAAATTTTCTGTCTCATCTGGTATTGATTCACTAGTGGAATTCTCTAGTTGTATTACTTGGACTTTCATTTTCATCGTTATCGTGGTTCAAAAAATTTTAGCTGACCTCTAGGAGCTAAATGCTTCGTTGCAACTGTACTTTTCTTTCCATTTAGATACTGTATTACGGCGTAATCTGAATTGGCTTCTAAATGATCAACCTCTTCAACTAAAGGATCAAATTTACTTCATACAAATTTTCTTAGTAATACCACAGATTAAATAACAATCAGAATGCCCACTCTCAGATGCCATCTTTGAAGTTTGTCAACAGGTAACATAGATCTCAATATGTTACCTGTTGAACAGTTGAAAATGGCCCTAAAGACACTCCATTCGTTTTTTCTATTCAAAATACTCTCAACACATTTAACAAAATATGTTGTGCTTGAGAATTTAATGGTTTACCAGGCATATTAGAGTCCCTTCCCATATCAGTTGGCCCAATGTTAGATTGATAAGAAAATTAAATTTTAGAGAACGAAAATAAAAGCGCAGCATAAATTTTAGAAGTTTTAATGAATCAAACAACATTTTTGAATTCACTAATTATAGATTTATAACGTATATTATAATAAACGTATATTATATTTTATAACGTAACAAAAACTATTGATTAAACAAAATAATAATAAATTTAAAAAAAAAACGCATAGAATATGTACTATTAACAAAAAAAAAATATGAAAGTGTACCGGTTTACATCCCCTTTGTTTTTAATGACATCCACAATTCTTTGAGGCATAGTTTTTACCAAGTTCTGACAAAATTCTAGTGTAAATGAATCCCTTATTTCCTGCAATTTTCCTTCAATTCGTTGACAGACCTGGCAGGATGTTTTCTCAAAGCTTTTTTCATTTCGCGCCACAAAGTCTCTATCAGGGACAGGTCGGGACTGTTAGAAACCCATTTCAAAAGTGGTATGCTATGGTCTTCAATCCGTTTAAACTCTTTTTTGGATTATGATAACCTGCGCCACCCTGTTGGAAGACAAAATCTTCCGCTGATCTTAAATGGTGTTCCATAATCGGCAAAAGAGATTCTTCTAAAATATTCAAATATGTGGCCGTCTTTACAATCCTATCGAAAAAATGTAACTTTCCCACACCTTTAAACAACATGCTGCCCCAGATCATGACAGTTGCAGGAAATTGGACTTTTCTCTTCAGACAGTCAGGATGGAAAGCTTCATTTTTCCTGAATTATCCGACTCTTAGTGTCTCCAACACACCCTTCAAATCTTGATTCATCACTCCATTCCATTCTATTGAATCCCATTGGGACTGAGTTCAATCTTTATGCTATTTTGGCCACCTTAGTCTATTTTTCTTTTTTTTGTTATGTTAAAGTGGCTTTTCCGTAGCCTAAAATAAAATTTATAATGAAAAATTGATCAAAAATGAAATGCATTAAAAATAATTCGTACTAATTCTTTCAACTATAAAACTTACTTTGTAAGTACTAAATCCTAATTTGTGGGCCCCTCGGTGACAGTTTGATCTAGAAACGTGTCTTCCAATAACGTCACTCAATAAAACGCTTAACTCCATATAATTTGCTCGTCGATTTTTCACTATAATGTGTTTAATGTCCTTCGATCTGCTTCGGTTATTTTACTTTTTCGTACATTTCTAGGTTTTGTGACGACCGAACCTATAGTTTTGTATCTTCTGACTATATTTCTTACACTATAGCGTGACAATTGCAAGATTTCCGAATAGGATTTTTCAGAATTAAAAAATCTAATAATGATTGAACAAATTTTCTCAATGATAACTTTACCTCGACCCATTGTACAATCCACAAACGACAAAAAGCTTTACAATACTACAAAATACATTTGACATTAACTGACAATAATATGAACAAAATAACGGAAACAAGTAGAAAATATGGACTGGATATAAACACCAGCAAAACCAAGCTAATGATCATCAGCAAGGAAACATAACTGGAGCAAATCTGTATGTGAACCAAATGAGAATTGAATGTGTCTCACAATACAACTACTTGGGAACTATAATTAATGAGTCGTGGGACAATACCCAAGAGATTAAATGCAAAAAGTGCATTCTTGACTATGAGTTCTGTGTTCAAAAGTCATGACCTCACCCTAGACACAAAAATAAGGCTCCTTAAATGTTATGTATACTCAGTACTTCTGTACGGAGTAGAAACGGAAGGCCTAATATGGAAATTTAGAAAAACATGCAGAGTATAATAAAAGTGCGGGACGCGGGACTGGACAAGCGTCTGTCCCGCGTGAAACCCTAGACTATGATATTTGTTCGGGTCATTGGAACAAGGTTGTTTAAGCTCTTAATAGTGAGTGGTAGGAATTTTTGTATTGTATGTTTCGGGCAGTGATTTTGTCAAAATATTCTGAAACTGAGTGAACCGACTATAATATACCCGTATATTACGTTTTTTCCTTTCTTTATTTCGTCGTTAGTTTTTAGTGATTTATTTATTTAGGAAAGAAAAACCATTCAATAAACATACTATCATCAATAATAATAATAATAATACAAACAAAACAAACGCTACTATTTTATCTAATCTGTGCAACGCGCGTGTTCTTTTAATGAGTCAGATATTTCGATGTGACGTGAATAATTATTTGCATTAAATGGTAAAACGATATGCATTGTTGTCTGGGAGCTCGGATAGTAGGCTATGTCGCGTTAAATTTATTTGGAAAAGAAGCAAAAGTTCGTCTACCAATAAAAACTAAAGCATTGTAAACGAAATTTCAGTTAACTATCTGATAAAACTCGTTTAATGCTTTAAAATAGCGATTTATGAATGTTGATTTATTAGTTTGTTGCGTAGAAAACTGTAAAAAATCTAAGAATTCTTAATTTTCAATAAAAGTCAAATAACTATTGTGTAAATGAAAATTCAAACAACCTTGAATGTGCTATTGCGTGGAAAGTTGGTGATTGTAGTGTTACAAATATCGTCCAAATTTCTGAGTGATTCGTGGGTTAATTTAAAAGTTATTTAAATTGTTTATCTCCAACAATTTTTTTTTGTAATAATGTTAGTCACAAAAAATTAACTTCCAATGATTCTATGGCTATCATAAGCAAAAGGGATTCAAATGAATTTCAAAAAAGTGAAAAAGAAAAACAATTTCCAACATTGCAAAACTTTATTACAAAAACATTGTAATTTTTTCCTTATTAACAATTTGAAAACTTTTTAGCTGCTACTAGGTGAAACATTTTTTCCATGTTCGAAAACCTGTTAAGTTTTCACATTAAAAAAGTTGTCCTACATTAATAAGGGACAAAGTTAGTCCCGTTTTTCGACCTAATTTTTTTTACCTAATCAGCGGTATTAGAAAGATTAAGGACTGGAGTTTTCATGCAAAAAGTAAAAAGGATTTCCTTTGAATGGAGTCGTCTAAAAAGCTTAAAAGTGTGGAGCTCCAATTTCGTCAGCTTGGAGTAGTCTTATTGCACATATTGCAAAGTCTAAACGAAAAAAATAGCCCTTAAAATAGAACAAATTGGTCAATATTGCACGAATTTGATTAATTTATTATATCTATAGTTATACCACACCAAGCAAACTAAAATATAAAAATTTATCGCGGATTGTTGACCTTTTTTAAAACTTATCAATCTATAATTTTAAGTTGAAATTTTAATACAATGATAAACAAATTTTACCTGATCGGTATCAGAGAAAGTTTCAGGTAACAATCACTTTCCGAATTATTCATTTACATGTATCTATGGGTCGTCGTTATCTATAATCCATAATCACTTTCATTGTTTGGACATTCTATTTGAAAATATTTTATGAAAGGTAAAATTCTGTAGAAACGCACAAATGGGGATCGTTAAATATTTAAGTTTGTATTATATAGTTATTCGGAGGGAAAACTATTCAAATGTTTAATGTTTTAAATGAAATTTCTTACAAAATCTGAAGATTAGAGATAAGGAATGGATTTTATGGTTAGATATCAACTAAGAACGTTGAGGTCACAATAATTCCATGGTGATATACAGTAATTTTTTATTTGGATAATTCTGTAGAAACATTCTTTTTTGTGAGTTTTGATCTTAACCTTTCAGTAGACGCAGTTTAATTTTGTGTATCAGTAGTCGCACACGGTCTACTACACCGGTCATAAAAATGACCGGTGTCATTCCATGTACTCTGGATGTATTTTGTTTAAATTTCAATAAAATATTCTATCGTTTATAGTTTTTTTAACATTATTTATTATTATTGACGTATTTTGTTTATTTAAAATGTTTATTTACGTAGCACAAAAAATATTCTGCAATTTTTGTAATAGTTTGATTTATTCTCTTTTTTACTAAACAAATTACAATTAATTTAAAATTAGAACATAACATATGAGTCTTTAAGAACTTATCAAGAATCTTATACAAAAATAAAACATTATTTCACTAAGACTTATCATAAAAAAATATTAGAGATGTCAAAAAACATAATAAAATTAAGCCGGAATATTGTTACAGTCATTGCAAATTGGATTTACATGTTCCAAACAAAGATACTTTTTATAAATCGGACAAAAATATTTTGTTTTTCGATTCTTTTTCCATCCACAGTCACCACACCTCCCAATTGCTCCCGAAGTTCTTTGAATTGGCATGACATCTTCATCCAAATCTTCATACCTTATTATCTTGGGTATATAGACATGTTGGCTTCGATTCTTCTGGTGATTGTACGTAAGGCTAAATGCTAAATTTTTCATAACTTCTAGTCGGGTCTTTGTGGAATTTGGAATGTTACAATTGTAAATAACAAAGGAATTTATTGCTGTAACATTTAAAATGCTGTACAAAACAACCATAGGCCATCTTCTACTATAGTGCTTTTCCATCATATTGATAGCACATTATGTATGCAAATCCTCAACAGGTCAAAAAACCATAGGCGTCAGCCTATACTTGTTTTGAAATAAATAAAAAAAAATAATATTTTAAGATGCCGTCAACAATTATTCATTAGCTTTTAAAAAATCTTCTGTAAAATAAGTGTCCACTAATCTCACTATACCTTTTTTGTGCGTAAAAAACGTCGGTATATATGCCACACGATTGTTGTTAATTATACACGGGTGATTAACGAGAGAATTCAATGTTTCACACGAAATAAATTAATGTAAACAGTAATTTAAAGGTGATTATTGTTTTCTATACAAGTTATCGCCTGACACAAAAAGAATACCTTCTTTGAACGATTACCTGGAATTACTGATATGATAAGGCTTCACTAATGATAGTTTAAGTAGTTTTTATGCCACATTACAGCTTATGCCAATAATATAAATTAGAAATTGTTTGCATCTTCCATTTAGTTTGTAGATGTACATTGTTCATGTCTTACCTACCTACGTTTTTGGTGTCGATATTTTGTTATTTGCATTTAAAAATGACGTCGACAACAGGTTTTATCCCGGTTAAGTGTAGTTTTAAAGGTGCCTTCAGTCTAAGAGAGAAAAATATAATATTAAATGTACACAATGCACTTGTACATCAACGCCCTTTAAGTAATGTTCGTGAAATCGTTAACATGTGTTCAAATATGACAGGTGTTGGAAAAGCAACAATTTATAGATTCGTAAAAGAAAGAAAAGGAGGAACTGTTTCATCTTCCAAGAAGAGTGGAGGGAGTAAACCCTTGGAAATTGAAGAAATACATAAAAACATGATAAGACGCAACGTCCACTCATTTTTTTTAACAAAGAATTTCCAACATTGGACAAAATCCAAACATTAATTAGAGAAAACGAAGAGTTACCAATCATAAGCAACAAGAAATTATGGGGACTATTGAGAGAGATGGGATTTCGTTGGCAAAAGAATAGAAGAAAATCCGTTTTAATTGAAAAAGATTACATTGTATGTTGGAGACGAGATTATCTAAGAACTATTAAAAAGTACAGAGAAGAAGGGAAAACAATTTTTTATTTGGACGAGACTTGGTTAAATGAAGGTCATACTGTACCATATCTATGGGTTGATACAAATGTGAAAAGTTCCCGTCAGGCATTCATCGAAGGTGTATCTACTGGAATAAACAATATTTTCGTTAGAAAAGGACGCAGACTCAGAATAACCCATATTGGAAACGAATACGGTTTTGTCAATGGTGGATTATTAAGTTTTGCCTCAAAATCAACCAAAGATTACCACGAGGAAATGACTGCTGACGTTTTTGAAGAATATTTTGAGCAAATGTTGGATTTAATTCCAAAAAATTCTGTCATAGTCATGAATAATGCTAGTTACCATTCAAGACTAGCAGAAAAATTGCCAACAACGGCATGGAAAAAAGAAGAGATAATCGAATGGTTGGATAAACACACAATTGAGTACAAGGAGAATTCGACAAAAAAGGAATTATTACCTATTGTAAGGCAACATAAAGCAGCTTATAAAAAATATATAATTGATGAAATGGCATTAAACCGTGATGTAATTATTTTACGTTTACCCCCATACGGTCGGGCGGACGCAACAACAAAACTTTTAAATTAGAAGACTTACAATAATTATTAGAACATTCCTTATCAAAAGTAACTCCAGAAAATTGGAAAACTGCTGTTAGTCATGCTCACAAGGAAGAAAATAAAATGTGGAATTTGGATAATATGACTGATGCAATGCTGGAACCGGTAATAATTAACATTGGAGTTGAAGATTCCTTAGATTCTGAAGAAAGCAGTGAATCTGAAATGGAATTTGATTAAAATAATATTCATTTTTTTTACAAATCGGCCCCTGTTACGGCCACAAATTATTTTATATATATCCAATAAAATAAACATCTTACATTTCTTGCAAATTCATTAGTACCTGTTAATCTCCATCACTCCGACACTGGCAACTTTATTTAGGGATTAGTAACCCTCAAAACTATTGTATTCTATTCTGCTCCAACCTTTATACCTGGTGGTCATACTCAATTTAAAATTGTTTTCCTATATACTTCTGTAAACTTGTTGACAAATATCTATTTTTCATTGAGTCACCCGTATCAACAGTTTAGGGATTTGCATACATAATGTGCTATCAATATGATGGGAATGGACTATACAACGTGTCACATCATATTGTGTGCATAATTTTTCTACGGTATCAACACCGCTTTTTGTGCTGTTATATGCTAATATGATTTCCGGTTCTCCAGTTACAAGATCAACGTTATTCATTGTCAGTCGGAAAACCTCTAAACCAGTGCCGTCCTTTTTCCACAAGTCTGTTATATTAGACCTAAAATGTCACGAATTTCATCAATTGTTGGGTCAGTTGGGTCTATATCTTGATCACGACTGACCTTCTGCTTTTTTGCTTCTATTTTTGTATTGGTCCCATCAACAATTATTTGCAACATATCAATATCAAATAAATTGTTCCAGATATCTAAAATATCGGTTTTCTGTCTGACACATTGTTTTGAACCCGGAAGCTGCAGAACAATATTTTCACTTCGAGTTCTGAAGTTCTTAGGGCCAATATGCTTAGCCCATTTTGTTTTATTATCTTTGCCAAAAAATATGGATCAATGGCAAAATCTGTCTCGTCATCTAATTCTTCACTTTTCTGTTCCGTATCGCTTTCCTCCAAGTTTTGTTCTACATGAACTTCTTCTCTCGATTGCTCTTCATCATCATACTGATCACCCGTCGAAACTTCTTCAAAAAGTACTAACAATCTTTTTTGCATTTTTTCATAATCCATTAGATCTGAAAAATAAAGTTTTATTATAAAACAATTACTTACAAGTCACAAAATTCTATCACTTCTCTAGACACACACGGTCCACTGCACCGGTTTTACAAATTACAAACTTACAGTTCGAGCTTCGAGCATCAACACTGCAATGATACACAGTCAATAAATGTATCGACTTCCGATTGGCTTTAGAATTGACCGCCATTGACTCCGACAAGCCGCGTCTACTAAAAACTGAAAAGTTAACAATATTCTTCTTCACTGCCTAGTGATCATGACTTTAAGGTCCTTCACTACCTCGTTCATCCATCTTTTACGGAGCTTTCCTCTTGTTCTTTTTTATTGAGGTTTCCATCTCTTGATTACTTTTACAGTTTGAATTTATCTTTTAGACTTACAATCTAGTCTGTAAGACCAATAAGCAAAATTTAATTCTATAAATAGCCTAACCTAACAGAATCGATTAATATCAAGTTACAATCTTCAGCGTTCTTAGTTTTATATCTTAGTTTAGTAGACCACGTTTTACTTGTACACTTTACACCGCACCTTTTGGCACTTTAGTTTAACACTCTCTCTATCCTATCAAGTGGTTTTTTTCTTTTAAGTCGCCTAATCACGTTAGTATTGTCTAAGAGTTGACGAACCTCTGGATTTACGTGCTGATGAAGCATTTTTTCATGGCCCTTAGCTTGTTTTTTTATTATCTCAGTATTACTTTGACCTAAGTGACGTGATCAATAAACCTGGCTAATTAGAAAGAGATGCAGGGACTGCTTTGCGTCAGTTTTCTCTGTCGCACTGGGGGAACGGGCTGGCATTGCAACGATCAGTCTATCTTGTATTATATGTCTATGGTTGTTTGTTCTGTTTAACCCCTTACACCCCTCTTGGGAAATATTACCATAGTGTATACGAAACATGAAAATGTTTTTGATGTTTAAAGATTGTTGTTTCTTTGAGGGTAGTTTACAATTTGACATTTCTTTTTCCAGATCTTTAGCAGTGGGCAGCAGAACAGGTTATCGTCTGTACTCTCTCAGCGGTGTCGACACACTCGAACAAATATACAGCAATGGCACCGAGGACACGTGCCTTGTCGAAAGGCTATTCAGCAGTAGTTTGGTCGCGGTGGTCTCTCTGGCTGCCCCCAGAAAGCTGAAGGTGTGCCATTTCAAGAAAGGGACGGAAATTTGTAATTATTCGTATTCCAACACTATTTTGGCCGTCAAACTTAACAGGTAAGTCACAAATCAAATGATCTGTTACGAACATGTGAGATATGGCAACGTCATTGAAGATATATTAAAGTTAACATCTACACCACGCAAAGTTTGTTAATTGTGTATGGTACAGCTGGTTCCTAAAGAAATGATACTACTATCATAGTATAAAAAAGAAAATTTGTGATTAAACTGTGCTACTATTATAGTTTATTTTTATGAACGAGAGAGTTATTAGCATAATTTTAACTGGTACCTCCGACCACTCCATGGGCGTGCTCAAGATTAATTGAAAAATTACTTTGAATAATTGTAAAAAATAAATGAATTATTTCAGTGTTATAAAGTGTTATGTGTATGTAAACAAAAGTGACCTCTTTTATCACACACTATATTAGAACTGACTGGCCTACATTAAAAAGGGTTTTAAAAAATTCACATTTTTTTTAATTTTTAAAAATTACAAAAGAGAAAAAGAGTTTTTAAAACCGTCTAAGGTATGTTAAATAGATGAATAAAAATATTAATATAAAACTTACAGCTACTTGTTACAAATCCAAATCAGATTCAGAAGATGAACTTTCAGAACCAAGATTTATAATAACTGGCTCGATCATTTTATCAGTAATATTGTCCAGCTTCCACATTTTTTCCTCTTCTTTAATAGTGTGATTTACTGCCTTTTCCCAGTTTTCAGGATTTACATTATTTACGGCCTCCAAAAACAACTGTTTAACATCATGAATTTTAAAAGTGGTATTTTTTCTTGAAACTTCACTCTTTATCTGTGCCCATACCAGTTCAATCGGGTTTAATTCACAATGATATGGTGGGGATCTAAGTACTGTCATTCCACGATTTTTGGCAATTTCATCAATTTCGTATTTTTTAAATTTTTCTTTATGAAGGGCACACAACGAATAAAGTTCCTTTCTTATAGATCCGGGATGGTACGTAATATTTTTTGAACTCAGCCAATTCTGCAAGTCTTTTTTTAACCACTTGGTTGTGGGCAGTCCTTCTATAAGTCTGGAGTGATAACTTGCATTATCCATTACTATTACACAGTTCTTAGGAAGAAGATCTATCATTTGTTCGAACCATTCTTGAAAGACATCAGCGTTCATGTCTTCATGGTAGTCACCGGTACGAGTTGATTCAAAAGTTAATAAACCACCTTCAACAAAATCGTCTGAACTGCCAATTTGTACTATTATCAGCCTGCGTCTCTTTCCTGATGGTGGGTTTAAACCAGTAGATAAGTTATTTACAAAAGCGTGCCTTTGACTTGTAACAGTTTCATCCTGCCAAAATTTATTTGGTGTATGACCCTCGTTGATCCATGTTTCATCAAGATAAAATATTTTTCTTTTTTGGTTTCTCATTTCCTTTATGGTTCTTAGAAAATGTCTTCTCCATATGACAATATCGCTTTTTTCTAATAAAATAGACTTTCTGGGATTCTTTTTTCAGCGGAAGCCTATTTCTTTTAAAAGTTTCCATAACGTACTTCGACTCATTTCTGGGTAATCCTTATCATCTCGAACTGAGACAAGAACTTTATCCAATGTTGGAAATTCTTGTCTAAAGAAGAATTCATGCACTTTCCGTCGAAGTTCTTCTTTAAAATGATATTCTATTTGAAATTTTGGTTTCCCTGGAGCATTACGTGGCATTTGAAAACTACCACATTTCTCTTCTTTAATAACTCTGTAAATCGTAGATTTCCCAACACCAAGTGTACTGCTAACTAACTCAACGGTCTCATCAACACTTCCACATAAACGTTTGTCTGTAAATGATTTAAAACAATTAAATATTAATGTTTTTTCATTAACTGTTAAAGGACCAATTTTTCGGCGTTTACACGGCACTTCCAAATTTTCCATAACAGTAGTATACACAATAAACTGCACCTTGCAACTGAAGTACCTACTTTGAGTGAACTGTTAAGAATTTTGAATACGCCACTTGGACCTTCCTACAAAATGGAAAAACCCACTATCACATTTTCTGTGGAATAAGTTTAGAAGGTAATTATCTAGTCAATTACTGTCGTAGATTCCTGGAATTAAAGAATTAAATGTTTGATTGTTGAAACCCTTACTTCGTGGAATGCACTCATTTCAGATAAAATAAAACGTTTTATTTTATCTAAAGAATTAAACTTTATTTTGCAAATAGGTAGGTACTTATTAAACTTTTATTGGTTATATATAACCAATAAAATAAACATCTTACATTTCTTGCAAATTCATTAGTACCTGTTAACCTCCATCACTCCGACACTGGCAACCTTATTTAGGGATTAGTAACCCTCACAACTATTGTATTCTATTCTGCTCCAACCTTTATACCTGGTGGTCATAGTCAATTTAAAATTGTTTTCCTATATACTTCTGTAAACTTGTTGACAAATATCTGTTTTTCATTGAGTCACCCGTATCAACAGTTTAGGGATTTGCATACATAATTTATTGTTTTATTACTCTCTCATACATAAAAATACACTATAGTAAGATTTGATCATTTTGAGCGAGGTATTTGATTCTCTTTCTTCCCGGAAATTGTGACATAATTCTTGCAGTTTTCACATCTTCAAAAGGATTCTCTTCTAATCTCTCCAAAAGCGTACGATCTTTATGAGCGGTAGATATTTTGGTCTTCCAGAACCTTGCTTTCTTTCGAAAGTTTCTTGTTCTCTCCATCTTTTATTAATATTAAAAACTGTTGTTCTGCTTACGTTAAAATGGTTCGCTATGGCAGATAGTGACCAACTATCTTCTAATTTCGTTACAGTTGTTGCTTTTAGTTCTTTGATAGCATGTGGAGCCAATTTTTGAGGTTAAACAGAATAAGTTATCTGACAAATTTTAAGATCTGGGAGTGACAATGACAATATAATAATAAGTATTTATCCTTCAAAATACACTGCTCAATTTTCTACAAAATACGCTTTAAGAGTCGTATAATTTTTTTAGGAACCAGTTGTACGTCTCAAAGTATAAAATTTTGTTGTTTTTTTGCATCTTTTAATGATGAAAATGATGAAATAGTTGCTGATATCCATATTTATCTCTACTTTGCCAACTTTGAACTTATAATGAAAATAATGTTTGTATATAGGCATTAACTAATTACGCTTTTTATTTCAGAGCTCGACTCGTAGTTTGTCTCGAAGAGAGTTTGTATATCCATAACATTAGAGATATGAAAGTTCTTCATACGATTAGGGATACACCTCCGAATCCTTTAGGTCTTTGTGCTTTAAGTATAACCTCTGATAACTGTTTCATAGCTTATCCGGGATCTTCGATTATTGGTGAAGTACAGATTTTCGATGCTATTAATTTGGTAGGTTTATTTTTTACTTATATATCAAGTACGAGGGTAAGGTGAGAAGCTCTCAACATAGCAGTGCAAAAAATACGATTGCAAGATACGATTTTAGACGGTTTTTTTAGAAAATATCTATTTATTGCTGATAATAGGCCTTTATTTGATCTTTTGGGACATAAATAATAAATTTAAAAAGCTTTTTGGAGAACTTCTAAATACTGATTATAACCTTCCCAATAGGCTATTGATTATATACTTTAGAAAGGAACTACAATGTTACAAGGGGTTTTATTGTTTAATATTGTTAATAGACCCAAAATATAAAAAACCACGGAGTGCTACCATTTAGAGAGGTACGTTTTTGAGAAAGGGGTAAATTAGTCTATGCAGTAGGGTGCATTTAGGTGGCCATCTACAGAAAAGTTGTTCAAAATTGAATTTCCTATCGAAGTGTCAGTTTTTAAAGTCAATTTTTTTTTAACAAAAATATATTTAAAAAACGAAACAAAAGGAAAACACGCAAAAAATGCGATTTTTGCCTCATAGGTACCTATTAGTTTTTTCGTGATTCTTTGGCTTGGTTTTTTGAATATATTTTGTAAAAAAAATTATTTTTGAATTTAAAAAGTGACATTTCGATAGGAAATTCAATTTTGAATAATTTTTTGTAGATGAATATCTACGAAAAGTGCCTAGAATTCACACAAACGCAGTGCATAGGGACTAATTCATCCCTTTCTCAAAAACTTACCCCTTTAAATGGTAGCACTCCACGTTTTTTTTATATTTGGAAGTTCACAGGTTTTTGGCTCATGTTTAACTGCATGCTGGAAGCCTTTCGTGTTAAAAATGTCTTTCATTCCCTTATTTTCGGAGATCTAAACGTAACTGTTCTAGTTTGAGCACATTACCGCGGCAAAGCCTTCAAATCAATTTAAAAATCATTTTGGAGTAATTCTAAATACTTTTTATAACCTTCTCAACCAATTTTATTATCTTTTTCTAGAAAAGAGTTAGTTTTGGTTGTGATTCCAGAGTATAATCTTCAAACGACATCTCTATCCAAGAAACGGCCCAAGTTTTGATGGTATGGGATCATGTAGCTCCCGGTGATTCGTGAGACCCCAATGGGGTTTGTGGCTCATGTCTAACTCCATGCTGGAAGGTATACGTGTTAAAAAAGCTGTCATTCTTTCAAAGTCTTCAAATCAATTAAATCATTTTGGAGTAATTCTAAATACTTATTATGACCTTCAAAACCAATTATATTATCTTTTTCTAGAAAAAAGTTAAGTTTTGGTTGTGATTCCAGGATATAATCTTCAAACGACATCTCTATTCAAGCAACAGCTCTGTTTTGGTGGTGTGGGATCATTTCTTAGCTCCCGTTGATTCGTGAGGCCCCTATGGGGTTTTTGGCCCATGTTTAACTCCATGCTGGAAGCTTTACATATTAAAAAAAGCTGTCATTCTCTTTTTGTCGGAGATCTAAACGAAACTTTTCTAGTTTGAGCACATAATCGCTTCAAAGTCTTCAAATCAATTTAAAAATCATTATGGAGTACTTCTAAATACTGATTATAACTTTCCGAACTGATTTTATTATCTTTGCTTTCTACAGTGTAGAAAAAAAGTCAGTTTTGGTTGTGATCGTCGTCTCTAATTTTCAAAAGACATCTCTATCCAAGCTGCAGACCAAGTTTTGGTATTGTGGGATCCTTGCTTCGTAGCTCCCGGTGATTCGTGAGGCCCACATTTGATTCAATACCTATCTACAAATGTAAATACATCTAATACTCCTACCTGGTATAACCTCCTCGTCAACTTATAATGGATGCAAACTGGAACACCCCTGTTTGCATCTATCAGATCGTTAAAGAAGCAGTGAAGGATTTAAAACGTAAAAAATTTCTAACCAAACTCTAACCGAACGTATTAATTTGACATTTTTGTTCCTTATCTTGAGAACTTTTTAATGTACCCTCGTTATTTTAATTATACATAAAGTAACTCTTTAAGAATTACAAAGGCATAGCATTAGAATTCTAGCTATACCCGTTGTTTGAAACAATGTTTGAAATATAGCTTTAAACAATGTTATATAAATATTCAGAAATGAGTGCCACAAGGTTGAGTTTTGTCACCAATTCTTTTTAATTTATTCTTCAAACCTGTACCTGACGTTCTTCAAATTTGTTTGAAATAAGTCCTAAAAAGCTTTAAAACGTTGACATGTAAAAATTTAGAAATTGGTTCCACAAGGTTGTGTGCTGTCACCAAGACTTTTTAATTGACTTTTTAATGACAGTTTTGACGTGACAACGTCTTAAATTAGGTTGTGGCTCGGAGTCACTCATGAAAAAGTGTAACGCCCGCTCACGTCTGTTACGATGAGTCACCGAACGAGAGAGAGGCCCGCCGGACCGGCGAATGCCTTGCGTCTCTCTCCCACTCAAACATGATCGGTCCGCTGCGCGCGCAGCACTAGAGAATTAGGCGCGTTGAATCGGTGCGTGCTTGTGTCTCTGTCTTTCTCGAGCGTTCTTGGCGTTGGAAAACCGAGAAAGCGTCATAATACAAGTTCACACGTGTGGTTAAAGTATCGTCAGCTGTGTCTGTAGTGAAAATGTGGAGTGCTTAGATTCGTCATTTACAACAACTACAACAATAAAGGTAAATAATTGTACACTAATATTTCATTATCGTAAACTATGATTGATTGATTAATTGTTAGATTGACACAAAAGTTGAGAAACTGAGTTTATAGGTTATGTCATACTATTGACAAATGTTGATAGTGTTAAGTAAATTATTAGTTTAAATCACTCTGCAATCAATCGTAATTCAGTCGATTGAGAAGAAACAGCGCGTTTCAACTGCAAACAACTATTGTGCAATTTAATAATATTCATATCAATAAATATTCTACCGAGAAAAAGACGTTGTCACGTAAAATCTTCGCCCGTAAAACCGACTTTACAGGCAACCGATTTTTTTTTTCAAGAGTATAAAATTTCTTTATGCCTACATTAATGTCAAAATAGCAGACAATAAAGAAACGTGGTCAGAAACTAGTTTGTCTGACACTTAAACTGATTTCACGCCTCCAAGAATGTAAATAATCTTCAATATTACGCCTAAATACTAAACACGTAAAAAAAATAGAAGAAAGTGAACACAACCATTACTTCGAACCCAAAAGGAAGAAACCTTATGATAAAGAGTAACAAAATGATTTTATTTGTTCATGTAAAATATCTAAATTGTGCCTCTATATCGATTATATTATTATATATGTGCCTCTATATTTTCTAGCACGCGAAAACAATGATCCACGCCCACGACAGCCCTTTAGCTGCCTTGGCGTTCAGCCCGAATGGTACCCGTATAGCTACGGCGTCAGAGAAAGGAACTGTGATCCGAGTGTTTTCTGTAATAGACGCTTCAAAATTGTACGAATTTAGGAGAGGAGTGAAACGCTGCGTTGCCATATCGTGTATAGCGTTCAGTTTGTGCGGCCAATTCTTGAGCTGTAGCAGTAATACGGAAACTGTACATATATTTAAATTAGAAGAACCAAAGGATAGGTAAGCGAACTATCAATTGCTTTACTTAATATTAAACTACAAACTAACTTAAGATACATTACGAAAATCGTTTTTTTTTATATCTATATAATAAAATTCGAGATAATTCAGGTAAACAGTTTTAATTTTCGAAAATTTCAAAGTTTTCCGTGCTCATTTCTCATCACTGCTATATGGAACAATAATTTTATGTTTGCTTGTTTATATTTTCAGTCCCAGACGGAGCGTAGAAGAAAGCAGTTGGATGGGATATTTGACGACTTACCTTCCCACACAAGTGACGGACGTTTTTACCCAAGGTAGAGCTTTCGCGACAGCGCACTTGCCTTTCTACGGTGTCAAGAATGTGATTTCGATAGCAACGTAAGTAACT
The DNA here is from genome assembly GCF_040954645.1 of Diabrotica undecimpunctata. Classification (NCBI taxonomy): domain Eukaryota; kingdom Metazoa; phylum Arthropoda; class Insecta; order Coleoptera; family Chrysomelidae; genus Diabrotica; species Diabrotica undecimpunctata. The sequence goes on from NC_092804.1 coordinate 2,210,806, forward strand.
TTTTATAGATATCTCCATATTCCAAATAATCTTTCACTCCAATTTCTTTATAATTAAACATTTAAAAGTAACAAGTAATTCGACTTGTTTATTAATTTAACCTCAAAAATTGACAGTGTGACGTCATACTGCTGTATTTATAGCCAGGGGCGTCTCCAAAAAATGTATCTCAAATGAAAAAAATTCAGTTATAAAATTGTGCGAATAAATGTGAACCCAAGTGATAATTTGAAGTTTACAGTAAGAAAAAAAGAGTAAAATTTAAACTGTTTGGATAGAAATTATGCCGGCATTTGCTTGTATAACGCTCTGTATAATTAAATAGATAATTTTCCTCTCCTTTGTCGTGAAAAATAGATAATTATGAGCTAGTAATTCGATTTGTTTCCCAATATAACCTCAAAAAAGTTTTACTTAATTTCGACGGAATTCAACCAGTGTTTAGATTTGCTTAAAACAATCTGTTTACTGCAGAAAAAAATTCTGAATTACTCAGTTCCTCGTTAAAACTGGAGATAGAAATAATAATTGCAATAAAAATTGGAGAAATAGCAACGAGTTGGTTGGAAAATATTGACGAAGCTCATATTGCCTTAGCTACTACCACTAGCGGATTCAGACCGGGAAGGTCGACCATAGACCAGATATTCGTCATACGCCAGGTGTTGGAAAAAAACTGGGAATTCAACCGCGATGTATACCAAATCTTCGTGGACTTTTAACAAGCTTACGATTCTGTTAGCAGAGAAGCATTGTGGGAGACCATGGTAGAAATGGGAGTACCTGGAAAGCTAGTACGATTAGCACAGGTGAGTACAGAGAACGCTTCCCACGGATCAGAATTGGCAACACCACGTCGGAGGAATTCCTCATTGACACCGGGCTTAGACAAGGAGATTCTCTCGCCCCCTGCTATTTAATTTTTCACTGGAACATGCGGTAAGGAAAGCTCAACCACAATTGACATACGGATTTGCCGCCCAAGGATCAAAAATACTATTGGCGTTTGCGGATGACGTGGACACAATTGCACAATCCACCAGAGATGCAACAGAAGTTTTCACCCTATTCGAAAATGGAGCCACGGAAGTTGGTCTGAAGATCAACGAGGGCAAGACCAAGTACATGGTGGTTACGAAGAACCCAAGACCAGGGGTTAGACAAAACGTAACAATTAATGAATACAACTTTGAAGTCGTCAAAGAATTCAAGTACCTGGGAGCGATCATAACATCTGAAAATAAATATGAAAAGGACGTGGCAGCCAGGATCATTGCAGGAAACAGGGCATATTACTCATTAATGACCGTACTTAAATCAAAAATACTCTCAATACCAGCAAAAATAAGAGTGTACAAGACAATAATTCGTCCCACAATAACGTATGGAAGCGAGACATGGACTCTGAACCAGCTGGAAACGACAAAATTACTGGTACTGGAAAGAAAGTTACTGCGGACTATCTATGGGCCTTGCAGAGAAGAAACAACAGGAGAATGGAGAAGAAGACACAATGATGAACTCCAGACAGTATATGGAGATGAAAACATAGTACGTTACATTAAAGCAAACCGAATAAGATGGGCGGGCCACGTACTAAGATCGAGTGACGAAAGACTTCTGAACGCCACATTCTGGGAAAGACTCCATGGCAGAAGGTCAGTTGGTCGCCCAAGAAAGTGATGGAAGTACGCAGTAGCCAGTGATCTACGCAAAATGGGAATACAGCAATCGAAAATAGCTGCTCAGGACCGACAACAATGGAGGGAATAGTAAACGCGGCCAAGACTCACATACATAGAGTTGTAGAGCCAAATGATGATGATATTGCCTAAGCCAGTAGAAGGAGCAGCGAGACATCAAAAGGGGGTAAAGTTATGAAAAAAAAAAAGGTTTGGCCGACCATTTACAGCTTTTATTGGACAGTGTGGACACCCAATATGCACCAATGAATTCAGGAGGACTGTTTGTTATGTAAAGCGTAATGGTTTTATGTTGGGTTTCAGACATTTTGTAAATTTGTTGAATTCAACAGTTACCGAGCTATACCGAGAAATATACAATAAATTGTACGAAAACTAACAAAAAATGCTTTCTTTGATAATTTTTTTTTTCTTCTGGAGACTTAACTATTAGTGAATTTCCATGTGTTTGGATACAATAAAGTCTGTATGCTTAGTCATTTCGTATAATGTGGTAAATTAATACGTCAGGAATTCAGAAATAAACAATGTTTCTATAAAATTTACTTAAATTTTGGTTCCCTTTACGTTATTATTTAAAGTTAATAAAGTAGTGTGACAACTTCGTCCAATATATCATGGTATATTTATTGAAACTCGTCAACGACGGCTGTAATTCGCGTCGGCGACAAATCGATGCGTGAAAATCGAAACAGCCACCACCTGCTACCTCCAGATCGGGACCAGACGCCGGGAGCAGCAACAAGTCCCAGAAGCGAGGGGTAAAGCTCGAAGCGCGCTCACGCGAACGCACCCGTTCAGTGGATATTGAGTTTTTGAGTGGGAAAGGTCAAGATTTATTGGGGAGGGTAAGTGAGCCCAGTTACAGGTTGAAAGTTATAAAATTTTTATTATGGGGACTTGGAATTAAATATTCTCCTAAAAAGACAGAAAGTCGTGTACAGTGTGTTGTGAAATTGTATATAATATCATAAGAGAGAAAATTTTGCCGGCAATATTTTCGACTGTGGTATGAAAGTTTGTTGCCTGGCAATTTTCGCGAATTAAATTTTGACAGTTAAAGCACGAGACGCCAGTAGAGTGAATAAAACCAGAAGAAAATTTTGCCGGTAAATAATTTTCTCTCGAATGATATTCGACAAGACTATTTCACGAAACAATTAATGCAACGTATCAACGAAACATATTTATTTATTTGTAACAATATTAAATTTACAATTATTATAAGCTATAGTAGTTTACTCATTCTTTTCTATCAAAGCATGATTTTGTGTTTTATTGACCTGTAGCATTTGGGAACTCAAGGTCTAGCTTCATTTGTTGTTCTGAGATTTTCGATCAACTTCTGGTGGTAACTGGAATCCAGCTGCAGATATGGTTTTAGAGAGCTTGCATTTGAGTGACCCGTTAATTTAATCAACTCCTGTTCAGAAACACCTTGCTTGAACAAGGCTGACACAGCTGAAGATCGATGAGAATGGTTTGTTTTATGTTTTTTTGTGTCTATTCCAATTTTTTCAGCTGACATTTTTGTCCACTTAGATACGGTGTTGATTCCAATTGGACAGTTTTTCAACCAAGATCCATCCTTCCAGTTGAGGTGAACGGTAAGAAAGAGTCTGTCTGATAAAATCGTTGGTCCCCTTTTTTTCCATTAATTTCAAGAATAATCTAACTGGGCATAAATTTTCGTTTAATAAATTGCTTACCAGACATTTGCTGCTTGCCCAACTTTTCGATCCGCCTTGATGTGTTTTAGAAAAAATGCTGTATTCAATTCGGCCCGTAAATTCTCCCATAACATCAAATTCCTTCTGGAAAATCTTGCAGTTTACGGCCTCGTTGCCTCTCGAGCAAGTTCAAATGAGCAAAGGTAAAAAAACTTTTTTTGTGCTCCATCGGGGGTTTCCTCGTCGTAGCTTTGGATGTTTTTTAATAGTTCTTCGGTGGATAATGCTTTTGAACTGAGTTTTCTTTTTTCTTGAACACTTTGAAGCTGCCTCTGCTTGGTGTCTCTGGCCAATCTTTCACGTTTGAAAGATATATCTGTGAAAGGGTCGATTTTTATGCCGTACTCCGTAAAATATTTTTCTTGTACCATTTTTGCTGTAGTATTCCACATTGACTTTAGAGACGACTCTTTATAGTCTTCGCCATTGCCTTTTTTCATGTTAAAGGCATAATCCTCGAGAATTTTTGGTAGTTTCGTTATGGTAGTACATCTTTCAAGCGTAAAATTTCTCACCCGTAGGAACTCCGAAAATTGAGTCCAAATAGAGCTCATGGACCTCCGCGTGTTCAATGGGACATTTTCCGAAACAAATTTTTTGATTTCTTCACCTGACTGTTGATTTGATTACGCGCTGACTTGACAATTTGATTACGCCTCAATGACGTTTATTAAACTGACAACAATAGAATTACCTGACACCTTCGTGACGGATCTGTCATAATTTTGTCGCTGAGAAATCACGGATAGGAAGGAGTTTTGTCAGTAGGAAACGTGGCGTTGCTATGACGTTTTATCAGTTAGAAATAGTCTAGTGAAATAGTCAAAAGAAAATTAGTTTATTTCTTGAAACTTCTAGAAATATGGTTTATTTCGTATGTCTTCTTTGCAGGAATCCCCACCAACTCTATTGAACTTCAATTTGACCTTGAAACTACTTAATGAATTTATTGTTGGTGTAAAGCGGCTTTTATTTGTTCACACCATAAATTTTGACAAATGACAATTCACGGATGGTTTGACTCTAGCTAAATTTGGTGCTGAACCGTGCTAAGGTAATGCAGATCCGCTGCTTACCGACGTTGGCGCCTGGCATGTCTGGCAAGGGTGGCCCTTACTCTGCTCTGGCCTGTCAAGCTCAAATCTCGAACATTTACTTCATTGTTTCTTCATCTACTTCGTTGATATTCAAATTGTTTTTAATGGATTTTTCCACCTTCGCTTTTATTTTTTTTGATCTTTTATTTAACTAATACTTATATTATTACAGTAGTGTCGTTTTCTTTGGTAGTTACTTTATTTCTCTCATTTTTTTAGCTTCAGAGCTTTTGTAATGAATTCTTCATTTGTTGCATTTGATTTTCAATTATTTTTGTTTGTTTGTACTAATTCGTCAGTCCGGACCTGTGTTCTGTTTATATTCTATAATAGTATGTCACCACAACGACCGCTCGACCACATAGACAGGGTTGTATTGTGATAAATTATTGTTACGTTTTTACGTAGGTTTAAAAATTAAGTAAAGCACGTAGTTTAACTAACTTTATTTAACTCAAAAACACACGTAATTATAAGTATTACAATTACTAATCACATTAATAATTATCACTTACAAAACAATTCGCACTGATACGTATTATTGCCAATATTAATAATAATCAAAGGCCACCTCTGCTGGATTATATAAGGATAATTAAATGTTCTGGAAAACTGCTTACCGGGCGACAAGAACATCTCGTAATTGATAGAAACGGTGCGTGGAATATTTTCGACGACAAAGAGAGAATTCAAGACATTTTTTATGATTTTCGCGATATAAAGCTTTTATAAAGTTATTCAATGAATGTATGTTCATTTTTAGAATCCAGCAGCAGCTGAGACTGCTAGTAGCGACGGAAGACGGAACTCTGTACGTGTACAACATAGATCCCAGCGAAGGAGGCGACCTGATTCTGTACAAGGAGCACCGATTGGACGGCACCCCGGAGAACCCAGGCAAATCCTCTGACAAAACTGACAGAGGAAAAACGTCGTCGCCGCAAAACATCGACGGAGGTAAACAATTTTCATAGCTTTAAAACGCGCCTCTTGTACTGGATTTTCAACAGATTTTTGAGTCTTGCTAAAGCATACTGGCATGAATAGTGCACGGGAACTGTCAATAGTTTTTCGTGTGCTACTTAAACGATGCCTACAACTTCCCCTACATCCTTCTGTCCTTTATAATTAATATTAATTTTTTATTGCATGTATATAGCTTCCTGTAAGATCCCAGTGATGTAATAATTGTCTCAAATTTGGTAAATATTCGCATTATTTCGTTTTGTTTTTGTTTTGTCTTTAGCTTCACGTGTTTGTTAAAAAAATTGCAACTTTATATTAAATTGTATAGACTCAAGCGCTTTTTAAGTTGTTCAAAATCTAAAACGTATTTATGGTAGTATTGCAAATATGGCACGTAATGGAAATTTGATAAGTTGTTAATATATTGCAGCTGAAACCACACTGGTTGTCACCAAGCTCCAGCTCTGTGGAGAATCAAGGTCTTTGAATTTGATAATTTGCTGCAGATACAATATACAACATAACAACTCCTCACTCGTTTGGAATCTTTACAGTCCATACAGTATCTGTTTTAATTTGGGTGTGAACCATATAAAATGTATTTTTTTGCATAAATCACTCAAAAATATCACTACAAATGATAATTTCACTATGCGTGAGTTAAAAAATGTGATTTTAACTTTTTATTAAAAAAAATATAAAAATATTCAAAAAATTCTATATTTTTACTTCTTTTTTCGAATATATTTCAAGAACTGTTGGTTTTAGAACAATTTTGTATCAGACGAAGTTCTATAATTGAATTTTGCATAAGGTAATGGTACTTTTTGTAGTTTCAACCCTTAAAAATTATTATTATTGAAAAAATAATAAAAAACAAAAAAAAATAGTAAAAAAACGGTTTTTTTTTTGTGAGTTTATTTCCCATACTAAAATCAAACTTACGACCTTCATATTCAGAGAAAAAATTTTTTTAATATGTTTATTCATCACACAAAATTTCATTAAAATCGACTTAATAGTTTTTTCAAAATAATTTTGCAATCTAAATTTACAGAAAATGAATAATTTTCAAAATTATGCAGCTCAAAAACTAAAATTTCTAGATTCGAAAAGAAAAAAATTTATTAAGACAAAAATTTAATAAAAAAATAAGTTAGAACCAATTTAAAAGTACGATTTGTGCTTTATCTCCTATATAATTTTGTATAGTAGCGTTTGTGTTTATACAATTTGATCGATAACCAAAAGCAACGGTTTTCAGCTTGTTGAACTTTGTCCTAACGGTTTGAAAAGATTTCAAAATTGTGAAAATTCAGATTTGCATAACGTTTAATTTAAGCTTAGCATCCAACCGCCCCTCTACTAATCTAACATCCCGAAGAACACCCCCGTAGTAAGCTGTTACCTCATTCCTTCATTATGATTTTCTCTGTTCTGCGCAAGGCATACTAGGTAGCTACGCTGGCATCGTCAAAGGCAATCCATCCGGCCAAATGTCAGGTACTGGTCAGTATAAAATTACAACTAATACTTTTTTCTTATTACCTATCATTTTCTTTCCATTTGCTAACTCGAGGAGGTTTAATATAACAGAAAGCAGTCAATAATTTTGGTCTAGAGTATGTGAAGTATGCGTTTTTATACAAATGGTCTTTTATGCCCCGGTATCTGTTCGTAAAGTTTCTATCTGTTTGTCCCAAGTAAATTTTTGGATATCTAAAGTTTAATTCTAAATTCCTCTTTGTTGACACTTCTTAGTCGTTATTTGTTATTTGTTTCTATATTTACTTAGAGTTTTATTCGTATAGTGTACGAATAACATCAGTTTTTCACAGCATTCAAAAATATAACCGGATATATACCAAATAATAGAAATAATAAGAAATATTTCCAAAACGGAGTGTACATATTAACTTGTTAAAAAGTTTACGTGGGACAAACAGGAAAAACTTTTAAAACACGTATGCTGAAGCACAAAAGTTCGTTGATCCGGTGTTTGGAACCCGATTTGATGTCTAGCTCCCATCTAAGACGGTGCAATGTGAATTAGTGCTGTCAAAAAAGCGTCCGCTGAAGCACCACTAAGAACGCCGTCAACAAGAGCTACTTTTAGTTGGTAAAACAGTAGGACAATTTAGACATGGCTTGCATTAATCTGAAACTGCAAGGAAAAGCCATTTTTGATCGAGTGTAAGGCCAAAAATGTACGAAACTATTTTTTGTACTTCAAATATTATAAAAAGGATTTTTTATAATAACTTCGACGATAGCTGTGGCTAGAGCCTCTCTATGGACTGGTTATGATATTGAATATTGAATATAGCTGCCATTTAAAAAGTTCTGAAAAGCTCTGAAAATATGTGTGACTATAATTTTATTATTCCTGTATTTTTTTAATGTTCATAGAAACTAAAGATCAAAATTATTGACTGACATTCGAAACAGATTCAAATTTGTGTATAAATGTATACTAAGTAAGAAAAAACGTACTTTTTTCATCACATTTCATCTTATATACAACTCTAACTATTGAGGGCAAGACTTTTTTATATACAAATGATATAAGTGCCTTATATTTGACCCATTTTACATATTTTTTATTTGGATTGTTTATGAAGTATGATGGTTCTCTTTACTCGATTACTTGAAAGCTAGAATTTGACATTGATTTTAAAAACTTGGATTTTATCAAGTTAAAAACATGTTTCAGCTTTCAATTTGAAAAAAAAGTTAATGCAGTTTTTCTTTTTGTTATTTATAAGGTATAATTTTGTTTTATCTAACCGTTGTTGTAGCGTTGGTGAAATATAGAAAATACCATTTGTTTTTAATGAATTCTAATCGTTTTCGACCAAATATCTATTAAGTTAATCAGTCAATAGTTTCAAATTTATGTCCTTATTTATGATTTTTATTTTTTTATAATTCCGTATGTAAATGCAATAGCCACGTCCAAATCCTAGTTTTAATTTCTTTGTATGCGTAGTAGTCACGGCCACATGGGCGTGACTACTGCACTTAGCTGCACGTGTTGATTCAGCTGAATTGGACTTTTTGGTGCTTAATTATTAAGACTTCGTTGGAACCTTAATTTTGAAGCCGACATTTAATGTGTCAACACATTTTTAAGCGCAATTCCAATGTAATTTCCATACTTGATTTTAATTATCCACTGCTGTAGGTGTATCATAGTCACGCCCAAACTGTCTGGACGTGGCTACTATACTTACAGACGTAAGTTCAAATCAGTTTAGTTTTTTGTTATTGAGGCAAAAAATATGTCAAAGCTCATCAGATAATGTTGGAACTATATTGAATTTGAAACTGACACTAATTTTCCCAACAAAATTTTTAATTACATTCCAAACGATTCATTTCGAACGGTAAATTTAACCGTGTCTGATGCTCCTACATACGGACTAATAAAAAGACAAAATAATACATTAAAATAACTAGAGAAGGTTACAAACGGCTTAATACAGAACATATGGATTTTCCGCGCCAGTAAGCAACACCCAGTATGCATTTATTACCTGTAATTAACTTATACTAACATGTATGTGTTTTATGATGTGACTTAAAGATGCATCATACGTAATGAAAGATACCTACATACTTCCTAAACGAATCCTAAATAACTGTTCGTAAATCACTACTTTGAACAATGTTCAAAAGTGAATATATTTAAAAATTTACTCGTACTAAATGTACTCTATTATATTTTAGCTTTAAAATTCTCACTTATTATCACTATAGCAAGATAAATATTGATAAGATAATTTTTTTTCCAACCCATATATGGCATCAGATTGTACACCAGGTTTTGACCATTCTACATTTGTCTCAACTTATTACTTTTTATTCCCAATTACGTTCAAAACATTTTTATAAATTTGATATTGTAAAATACTTATGAAAAGAAAAAATATAATAGAGGTACCAATAAAGTAAAAATACTTATTTTTAAAAAATCATTTTTTCAATAGCCGATTTTAAATAACTCATTTCGGATCACTTAACAATTTTTCCTGTTATGTTTTTGGTTGTTCTAGAATATTTTTAAAATTTTTGCGTTGATTATATATGATAATACTATTGAAACGTAGGTATTATAATTTTTGGGACACCTACTATCAGATTTACACAGTTCCCGAGTCAAATTAGCTCAATTTTAACTGCGCCGAACTTTCGACTAATTTTGTGGAGTCATCTTCTGGATTGGATGTTCTCCAAGACAATATAAAGAAGACAGGGCCCTCGTACCAAAACTAAGTTGTGAAAATGACCCCACTAAGGAAGTCGAAAGTTTGCACAGTCCAAGATATGAGTATGGGAGTTAATAACTTCATGTATAGTAGAAACAAAAGTAATAGAACAAGCGATGAAAGTTAAATGAAGTCGGACAAAAAGATAAAAAAAATTAATAAGTAAAGAATGAAACAAAAAAAGTTTTGGATGTGGAAATAGGATTTTAATGGAAAGAAGCTGAGTAAATACCAATATTAATAAGAATTGACGAAAAGGCATGAAAGATGACTCCATAAACAGAGTCAAAAGCTAAGCGCAAGTAAAATCGACATGGTACATCGACACAAGGTAACGTAATATGGTATTTGTTGGAAGTAAAAAAGCCTTAGAAAAGTGGAATATGTAACGATAGGTTAGTAAGTGAACAGTGCAGAAAAAAATGTTATGGAAGCAGTAGAAATAGAGTTTTAATGAAGAAAGGTTGAAAAAATGCAAACATTAATAAGAATTGAAAAAATTTCTACCGTTAAAGGCAAAAGATACCCCGGAACAAAACTAGCCTTGAAAATGATGACTCCAAAGAAAAGAGTAGAAGATATTTTCTATTTAGAGATGGCCCAATTCTAGAATATGTATTATTTTAACGATACCGGATATTGAAGACTCAATATTTATATGTATAATAAAGAACCCATTATACGATTGTCATATCACCATTTTCACGTACAAGAATATGATAAAATATTTTTAATACACTTTTTTCTTGTAAATCCGGTTCGAAGGACCATAAAATGTATGAATAAGATTTACTCTTCGATACGCTCAAAACAATTTGATTAGGAACGTACACATTTTGGAATCTGATGCAATTGGATGAAATAAGACGTTAATTTTTGAAATTTCTGTACCTTTTGACTACAAAAAGGAACCTATTTCTCAAATTTCAAGACACTAGTACTTTTTTCTCAAGAATTATCGTACAGATAAAAATATAGACAGAAAACGACGCGATTTCAAGATCGAAATGTGGGGTTCTGAATGAATAGTGAAGGGAATCTAGTTCTTGAAGACAGGAACACACCGAACATCTCAAATATCTTCAATAACCTAACCAAACTAATTAAACTTTTTATCAAGCAACGTAAGACATTATTTATCCTTAAAATAATTGTTTTATTAGGCAAATTTCCATTTTGTTTCAGCTCTACTGATTTTTTCCTTGGTACTGTAGTGTCAACCTTTAATCAGTCTTTCAATTGGTGTAAATGTACGATATTTTTGTTATAGATATGACCTATCTTAACTGGATCCTGTTTAAATTGGTGGAACTTACCGGTCTGTTCCCAACGTTGCGAAGAAGAAGATATTGAAGACTCGAATCGTCGAGGAAGGGAAGAAGGATTGTACGTGTTCGTATCTTTTCTATCGAAAGAAAAGATCAGCAAGCTGAGATCAATTGATCAAGAAGGTATAAAAATACTAAAGAAAATCAAAAAATAAATCAAAACAAGGAAAAAGTTACCTTGTGACTTATTTTTTTTTATCAAGAGGATTTTGTTTTAGAAATAAGTTTATTATTGAAGATTTATACTGAATTCTAGGATAGTTTGTTTTTGCAACCAATATATGTCATGCAAGAATGAAGATAAAGGTCGACATCTATCATGATGTATGGAATGTTAAGAAGAATGTAATGTTTTTACTTGTTTACGTTGTGCGTTATGAAAAAAAGTATCATTTGTTGTTCAGTTTCAATTACAAACATTTCACACCAACTTTAAAATATTTTAAAATATATTTTTGAGTATGTGGTGAAAGAAACCACTTCAGCTTTTCGTTTTTTTTTTAATCAAGTTATATAAGTAAATGAGGAACTTAGGGATCATTTGACATTTACAAATTATGTTATAAATACATTATATATTCAAGAACCATGCAGAGAATGGTGTAAAAAATGTTCAACCAATCATCAGAAATAAAAAGTGAAGGATATAGAGCTCAAATCCATTTTTGTACTCATCCGGCTTCCTTAAGCATTAAGTTTTAAAAGTTGCAGAGGAACTTACAACTATTATTTGACATTAACAGTTAATGTTGACATTTTACTTTGACAGTTGACTTTGATGTTTACATTTGGCAGTTATTAGTTTCATCATCAACAAATTGTGTTATATGTCATATATTCAATGAGTTCCAAAGAATGCTGTTGAACATTACATGGTACATTTGGATGTGAAAGGTGGCATTCGTATTTTTGTAGAAAAAGTTGTGTGATAACTTCAGTAGTGATAATTGACTTATTCTCCCTCTGAAATAGGTCGGGAATAATAATGAATCAATTAAAAATATTTCTTCTTCTTTAAATGCCATCTCCGGGGCGGAGGTCGGCAATCATCATAGCTATTCGGACTTTTGAGACTCTGAAAAGTTCATTTGATGTAAATCCGTACCACTCTCTCAGGTTGCACAGCCATGACATTCTAAGCCTCCCTACGTTTCTTTTTCCTTAGATCTTTACCTGCATAATCAGTTGGAGCAAGGTGTATTTCTCTCCACGTGTAATATGTCCGAGATATTCCAATTTTTTTGTTTTAATTATATTTAAATTTCTATTTCTTTATTCATCTTTCTCAGAACCTCTTTGTTTGTGACGTGTTCTGTCCACGATATTTTCAGAATTCTTCTGGACACCCACAGCTCGAATGATTCCAGTTTTTTCATTGATGTCGCATTCAAGGTCCAAGATTCCATTCCATAAAATAAAGCCGAAAACCATAGCACCTCGCTAACCTGACTCTTAGTTCCAAATTTAAATTCCTTGTACTCTTCTATTATAATTTTGATCTGAATGTAATCATTTGTGGAGTTAATCGTTTTTCTCAGATATGCATATTTGTCCACTTGTTCGACATTGGTTCCGTTTATTAGAAGATAAATTCTTTAAAATCTTGTACAACAAAAATTACACCATATAGAACTAATTTTGTTCCATCCGCATTATATGCATTACTTTTTGTTAGAGTCCAGGTCTCTGAACCATATGTTAGGACTGGGCGTATTATTGTTTTGTAGAGTTTTATTTTTGTGTTTCTCGATTAACTTTTTAAACTGTTTGTTTGAGCTGTTAGGCCGTTGTCTTCTGAGATTAGTTCTCGACATTTCTCGACGACACTAGGGGTTGGCATCTTCTGGAGATACTGCTTCGTTTGTAAGCTGAAACTAACTCCGTGTTGAATTACGGCGGTCATATTTATTACTCGCATCCCTTCCACTGGTTTCGGCGTGAGGGGGCGTGTCGTCGTTTGTAGCTTTTCTTTTTTCGTGATTTGCGGGAAGGGTGTTTGTGGATTTTAATATCGGCATCCATGTTTTGTTAATTCTTAGTCCTTCTTCTATCCGATTAAAATTATTTGGATTCTTATATATTTCCACCGCTTCCCGATATAACCGTGGGTAGTACTGTGATGTATCTGCGTTTCTTCAAACAGTATCCGATGTTCTCCGCTTCCCAAAGCGTGTTCGGCAACGGCAGATTTGTCGATATGTCCTAAAAGACAATGGTTTTAATGTTCGTTTATCCTTGTGTTTGTGTGCCTTTTCGTGGTTCCCACATATACCATTCCACATGTGCATGGTATTCGATATACTCCGGCCGCTGCTAACGGGTCGCGTTTGTCCTTCACCGATCTTAAACAGTCCTTGATTTTTCTTGTTAGCTTGAAAATGGTCTTTACATTGGCTTTTTTAAGTATTCGCCCAATTCTGTCTGTTACCCCCGATATATAGGGCAAGGACTCTTTGCCTATACATGCTGTGTCTTTCTTCTAGAAACGTTGTTAATCGCTTTATGTATTTCTCTTCTGGTATAACCATTAGAGGTGAGCGCTTTTTCAATATGAAAAAGTTCACTTTGCAGATGCTGTGGTTCACAAATTCTCTTCGCCCTCTCCGTAAGAGTTTTGATGATACCTTGTTTTTGGCCTGGATGATGATTTGAGTTCCTGTTTAGGTATATGTCCATGTGTGTAGGTTATCGATGCACTTTATGTCCTAAGTAACATTCCTTTCGATTTACTAATACATCTAGGAACGCTAGTTGTTAATCTTTCTCTGTTTCTATTGTAAATTGAATATTTGGATGTATTGTGTTTATATAAGACAGGAAATCGTTGAGTTTTTCTACTCCATGACCCCAAATCACAAAAGTGTCATCGACGTATCTAAACCATACCCTTGGCTTGTATGATGACTCCATTACCCTCTTCTCTAAATGCTCCATGAACTGGTTGGCTACGACCGGGCTTAGTGGGATTCCCATTGCTACTCCATCTACCTGTTCATTAATCTGGCCTTCCCATGAAAAGGGGAACTCTTGTAAATGGAGAAACAACATGAAAGCTAACAAGAATGTCAGGTCCCTGTAAAGTTATTTGATCTTCTCGATGAAATGGGCGAAGTCTTTTACAAAGGCATCGTTTTTTCCTATGTTTGGTTGTAAAATATTGGCCAGATATTTATCAAGGCTGTAAGACGGAGAACCTATGGAGCTCACAATAGGGCGTAGAGGTACATCGTCTTTGGGTATTTTCGGTAAGCCATACAAGCGTGGTGGGACTGCTTCGCTGTTGCGTATTCTTGGCTTTGTATCCTCTGGTATGTACGAAGATTTTGTAAGTCTATTGATTTTTCGTAGGGTGATTGCTGTGGGATCTTTATTAAGACTTTTTGAAGAGTTAGTTTTGTTAAATTTACCAACTGATTTGGTATTCCTAGCTCTTTCATTGCTTTGAACATTTCTTTTCTATTCACAGACTCGTAGGCTGCTTTGTAGTCTATAAGTATTTGATGAGTATCAATGCCCTATTCCAGCGTTTTTTCTAAAATTTGTTTCAGGGTTTTAATCTGATGAATTGTCGATTGACCACCTCTGAAACCAGCCTGGTATTTTGCTACTATCTGTTCTGCATACGGTGACATGTGTTGTAGAAAACAATGATGTTTTCTATGTTCAGCAATTGTCGCATCTCTCAGCTTTTGCACATTCCATTTTTTTATCCACTTTATTTTCTTTAATGGTGTGTAAAATTCTAGCCATCAATGTTGAGATCACTAGACAATGATCTGAGTCTATGTTTGCGCCTCTATAACGTCTGCAGTTTATTACGTATGTTCCATGCCTTGAATCTATTAAGATGTGATCAATCTGACTCGTTATTCTTTTAACGGTAGAGGTCCAGGTTACCTTGTGTATGTTCTTGTGTTCAAAATAGAGACTAATCTAGTTTATCAGTCGTAATCCATTATCGCTACTGATGTTGTGTAGACTATGCTTTCCTATAGTTGACATGGCGTGAAAACTCGCTCTCGTCCTATTCTTGCATTCATGTCACCTAATACAATCTTAATGTCATTTCTGGGACATCTTCTGTAGGCTTGCTTCTAGGTCTTCGAAGAAGTGTTCTTTTATTTCCTATGGTTTGTCATCAGTTGGGGCATGTGCATTGATCAAACTGTAATTAAAGAATTTCACTTTTAAGCACAAAGCACATTCTTTGACTGTAGACTTTAAAGTCAATAATAAGGCCTTTTGTTCTTTGATTTACAATAAATTCCACCCTATCCATGTGTTGGCTTTCATTGCAGTTCCGTCCAGCTAATAGTTTATGAGGTTCCGTAATTTATGTTTTTTTACAGGAAGAGGTTGTTAGTCTGTTTTGGTTCGAGGTTGGTATTTTTATTTCCCAACTACCCACCGCTCCTAGAACCGGTTAGGGCGTTCTTCTATCGACCACCTAAGGACGCGTCCAATAGAAGACAGACAACTCCACACGGAGTCGTATCTTACAGAAAATTTAAATATCACTATTTTATTTCAGTACAACTTTGCTCCGGAATGAATCGTTTTAAAGTTATAAGCAAGGAAAGTAGAAAAAAACGACGTTTTTCGTTATTTTGACAAATATATTTCCGACCAATTTGAGAGGAAGGGATAAGTGAATTATTATAACTGTAGTTATCACACAACTTTTTCTGTAAAAATCCGAATATCAGCTCGAAACAGATCCGTCCTGGTCTATTAGCTCCTTCACAAATATATATTAAAAAAGCGTTTAAAGATTGGTGTAGAAAATGCTCAAGAAAAGACTAGAAATGGAAGATGAAGGATATCGAGCAAAAATGAACTACAAAACCATCAAGACCTTCAACAAAAATGTATTTATCTTACTTATGATTTGTTTCTTTTAGAATAAGTTTTTCTATGTTACCTAGTATAAGAAGTAGTTTGGAACCAATATTGATAATTTTTTGTACGAATATTGCAACTTTGTCCAGTTTATTTTCCAAAAACTACACAATAAAGATATTTTTTCGAGTATTTAACTTTAGACTAACAAAATTTAAAAATATCCTGAGAACAACCAACCGTGCATGCCATAGAGATTAGTTACAAAACCAATTCATGGCCTTTGTTTTAATTAGAATCAGAAAAATTCCGGGAGATGGCAGCAGCTACGGAATCGCCGCCCAAAGGCGCGTTTCAGTTTACCGACGACCAGGAATATCCCCCGCTAACCCAGAACTCAGACTGAGACATACTCATCTACGTCGCCGGAATGACCTCGCTGCAACTATCAGCAAAAGAGAGGTTCCAACTCACTTGCATTTTTATTTTATTCATCCACCTTATCGTCTGTATGCTGGAAGAGGATTTTATTCTCGGTGTTTCGACCGAAGTGAATGGGTCTTGTCATTTCGGAAACATTATTAGTGACTTTTAGAACCGCTAAAGGGTACTAAATATTCAGTGTAAACAAACAATACATCATCGTTCATTTTTTCGAGTTATACTTTATTTCAAATGTTAAACGATATAATTAAATGAATATTTTGTATAGGTACGCAACAACTCATTTTAAAATATATAAATACTTGACGCCAACTCAAACATATCTTCGCCATCTTTGTATATACTAGTGAGAGGAAATTTTTATAAAACTTGAATATTTCTTAAACTGTTGTTCAGTTATCCTTAAAAATGTTGTACCGCCTTAGAACTTTGACTTACAAGCAATTTTAGTAACGACACTCTCATTTTTGGTAAATAAATTCAAATATTCAGTTTTATTTCGAATAGTGAATCTCAATGGGGTTCCCATTACACTCACAGAGACCTTAGAGATCTATAAATTTAGAGAGTAAGTTTTGAGATCTATCATTTTATTTAGCTGTAAAATGTACTCTAATGTATCGTATCAGCTGAAAACTCAACAATTTAAGTAAACTCAGCCTGTGAGACATGTTCACCCCTAAGAATTACGTTCGGGTGTAACAATTCATTGGAGCTAGGTGTATTAACTCGAGTTAAAAACAGGAGTCACTCCACCGCGTTCCAATGCTCCAGGCCATCCCTTTCCCCCCTATAGCACTTTGATGCGCGATAGAGGCACAACTATCAGCCAAATGCTTTTCGTGTGGAAATTTTGGGTACAAGAACTCCAACACGATATCCTAACCCGATCAATGCAGGCTAGCGTGAGGCGCTCTTTTCCTGCTTTCTCTAGTGACTTATCATCGAACAGAAATTGCTTGCTCGGGCCACGAGTCTCCACCCCGGGCTGCGCCCAGTTCGGCGACTCGGTGTCCGAGGATGTGGGCCCTTCGTACCCAAGTTTTGGGGTTTTGTTAATTTTTTGGATGGCTCTCACCTTTTTGTTAGTATTTTTTGGTGGCCAAAGCCTTTATTTATTTATTATTATTATTGAAGGTTGCCCTAAAAATAAACATCAATTAATAAAATTTCCAGTGATGTGTACTGGGCCTTCTTCTGTTGGTAGAGCTACGAATTATCTAGACTTTTTGTTTGCCAGGATTTGCTGTTTTGGTCTTTTGTGCTTCCATCGATGGAACGCATCATATCTTATTATCTCTCGCAGGATCGGGCTTGCGTGATTCTCTAATTCTGCAAACCTATTTCTGGCTTTTTCTGCCATTTCATCTATCACCCTTACTTGTTGCAGTTCTCTAAACAGAAAGCGTTCAGCGACGTATCTGGGTACATTTGCCGCTTCTCTGAGGATGTTATTGTAGGCTGCTTGTATTTTCTTTTTATTTGAATTGCTTTTGTGTCCCCATGCGAGAGATGCATACGTGATTATTGGAAGTATGATGCTGTTTATCAGTCTCATTTTCGTCTTTATGCGCATCTTTATTCTCTTATTGCTGCTCTGGCTGTTGTTTTTTGGATGGTTGTGTCCACGTGTTGCGTGAAGGTTAATCCTTGGTCCATAGTGACTCCTAGGTATTTCGCTTCTCTTTTCCATTCGATGGGATTATCTTGCACTAACAGCTGTTCCTCTGAGGTTTCTCTTTTCTTTTTGAATATGATTGCTTGTGTCTTTTCTGAATTGATTGCTATTTTCCATTGGATACACCATTCTTCAATGTTATCAAATGCTGTCTGTAGATTGTTGACCGCTACTTCTAAGTTTATATGTTTGGCCGCAATCGCTGTGTCGTCTGCATAAAGGCTAAGTAATGTTCCTGATGTTCTTGGAACATCTGCGATGTATATTGTGTACAGTAGGGGTGACAGGACTGTTCCCTGTGGCACTCCAGTCTCCGGAGTTCCATGCTCGGATAGTACTTGTCCTATTCGTATCCTAAAGCTTCGTTTGCTCAAGTACGAAGAGATCAGTCTCGTCATGGCCTTACTGTATCCGTAGCCTCTCATTTTCTTGCTGCTTACATCCAGGAACGCTGCTCCTGTGTACGGTTTTTCGTTAAATCTAGCTAATATGTATTCTGTCAGTCTAAATACTTGTAATTCGCTAGAGTATTCTACCCTAAATCCGAACTGAGCTGGGATTAGTCCTATTTCGTATGTTTCAGCTTGTAGTCTGCTTAGTATTACTCTTTCTACGATCTTGCTGACTGCTGGCAGTAAGCTTATCGGCCTGTAGGTCTGCGGAAACATGGTATTCTTTCCTGGCTTCGGAATGATGATAACGTGGGCTTCCTTCCATCGATTTGGAAAAAGCCTGTATCTAAGGATCGCGTTCGTTATTTTGGTTAAAAGTACTATTGCTTTTGCTGGTAGATACTTCAGAGCTCTATTTGAAATTTCATCTAGACCAGGTGCTTTTCTCGGTGAGCTATTTTTAATAAGGTCGTTTATTTCTCGAGGAGATGTAAGTGTGATTATCTCTTCAAGTTTTTCGGGCATTTTTTGTTGTTCTTCGACTTCTTCCATGAAGTCTACATCTTCGTCTTGGTGATAATTTAATGTACACTCTCTCTCGAGAGTCCTCCTCATCACCTCGGCTTTTTCATCTATGGTGTAGACAATTTCATTTTCACCGTTTCCATTTCCTATCATTTCTTACTATTTTTTGTAGTTTCCATATGTTTTGCATGTTTGGACATTGTTCCTCCATTTCTTGAACGTGATTCATTCTGCTAGTGCAGTTTTCACTTCTTTGTTTAGCCGATTTGCCCTGTTTTTGTCCTCCTTAAACAAAAACCTTACGAAGAAAAAGTATCATAGCAGCTCTCAGATATTCAAAAGATGTTACAGAAACTGTGAAATATGTTTTACATCGATACGAATTACCTCTCGAGCTGTTTTACTGTTATGTATCTCTAAATGAGTTTTTTTACTTGTAAATCCGGCTCGAAGGACAATAAATGTGTGAGAAAGGGTTACTTTTTCAAGTACTCAAAAGAGACCAACTAGAAAGTACAAGAAAAAATACTAAAGGTACTTTTGACTGGAAATATTCATAATCTTTCTCTCACTTTAAGCCTAATAACGTGCCTAAACTGCCTAAACGTGCAATAATTTGCGTAAAAACTGTAATATTAAAGAAAATTGGGTCAAAACGATCTAATTTCAGTAATTACAACAATGTTAGACTCGATAACCATTTTTTTAATATTTGAAAGCGTTTGATAACTCGAAAACCATCACTTTTTAACGTTTCATCAATAATATTCTTTTAAATATTGTTACTTATCACAGAACATTAAGTTTTTTACCTAACAGTATATTTATGCTATTAGGTTAAGTTGCGGTAACTTTTATTGTACTGTGAACGACATCTGTCACATTTGACTTCTTGTGTTTGTTAATATGTAGCACCTTACTCATCAATAGTCTCTAGATTCTCAGAGTAAAACCTTAGCTCTTATTTTTCACTCTAAAATAATTTAGAATTTTCAAATTATTGTCTGGGGATAAAAAAGACGCACAATAAGTATGTATTAGTTTAAATATTTCATAAATAAAATATTTTTCTAGTTTTACCTATTGAAGAAGGGATTGTAATTTTCGAAATTTATTTGAAAATGTATCGCTTACTGAATGCAAATTTGTATGAGTCCTGATACTACCAAGTCTCTGCTACTGAAGTTCACAGATAATAAAATTATAAATTAGTGTAAGCAACTTATAATTAGTAAGTTAAAACAAGCTACTACAAAAAGACCTTGGTTTATTTGATTTTGTCTTAAGTCCTCTCTTTTCGACTTACCTCATTCTCTTTTTTAACTCAGTTTTTTTCTTCTGCGACATTGAAGTTTTTGTATGTCTCATTTTTTAATCGAAGAAACGAGTGTATAATTTTCTGTGTGTTCTCAGATTCATTTTCAGCCAAGTAAGGTGTATCAGATTCATTTGCTATACTTTTTGTGGCGCAAACTTTTCATTCCCCATTTTTATCCACTCTTTCTAGCCTAAAATATTAAAGGACGAAAAAATAAATGATTATTTATTGCAGCAATGGCACAATTCAAAAAGAGTCACCGTTGCACCACTGAAAGGTTGTGCTTGGACAAGATTTCAAGCTAAATGAAAATATGTCAATACATATTGCACGCAGTAAGAGACATGATCTGCTTAAAGACACACTGGCACTTATGCCGTCATCTAGGCGATAATTTAAAAGTTGGAAAAGCCATTATTACATTAAAAATTTGGTTGATTTGCAAAGCAATCAATGTCAAAAATCAAAATTGGAAAATTTTGAGTTGTGCCACTATTGCATTCAGCAAGCGATATGAGCTATATTACCTTGAGAACTAGAATTAAATACTTCACACGAAATTGACAAGAATACACTTGGAAAATAATTTATTTTTAATTTAAATATACAATGTAGTTTTATTTTTTAACATTCTTTTAAAGTATTTTAGTGTGTTAGCGCAAATGCAAAAAAAAATAATGTAAATTTAAACTTAAAAATCATATCATTAGTCATGTATGTTGGGTTGTCATGAACTGTAGATAAAGTTTTTGATCGATAGATGGCGTTGGCGATCGTGGATAAAAACCGAACTGGAGGCGGTATTAGAGTAATAAATTAAGGTTGAGTTTGAGGATCACTAACTTGCTTGTATTTAGACAATATTTCATCAATATCTATAATTTTTAACTATTTTTTACAATGAAACTGACGTCAATAAAAATTCTATTCTGTGTACATTATTGGAAGTTAGCGATTACTCAGACAAAACTAGCAGAAATGGTAAATAACCAAAACATTTAAGTCTAAAATCTGTTCAAGAATCATTTTGAATTGCCTGTAAACTAGTTAAATTTTAGTAAAAATATATTGAAATTAATAAGTTGTGTCGGTGTAATGGTGTTGATCAAATTACTTTTGTTGAAAAAGTTCTATAGTAGAGGATGACCCAGATATTGACAAACTAAGGTGTTTAGAATTGATTATGACTTATATAATTGTACGTGGCATAAAAAAAACGGTATTTTTTTAAATATTTTTTAAAAATTATAATAAGATGTTATAAAACAAAAAAAAAGGCTGATAAAATTTGAAAATGCTAGAAAACTGTAAACGTGGCTTCGCTGTAAATGAAGTTAGCGCTGTTAATAATTATTGTTTATTTATATAGGAATAATTGTCATGGTGAAGATCGGTCGCTTTTCGAGAAAAAGTATGTGATATTTTCGGGAAAATAACTTTTTTCCGAAACGAGCGCTGAATTGGTTTGTTTAATACAAATTTAAGATTTGGAAACTGCAAATCTAACCAGTAAACCTTTTAGAATACACTTTTTGTAACTCATAATTATACCGATGAAAATCTATATACAAGGTGAGGATAACTAGTTCTCAGTAGGTGCCGTATATGGCACTGTAGTGTGTATTCTGAACAAAAAAGTCATTCATAGTTGACGAAAAGGTGTAAGGAGCTCCTTCAATCATTGTTGTATGGAGAAATAAGGAGTACTACAACCAACGGTAAGATCTGGCACGGATCTCAATAGTAGAAAGGGTGTAGGGGCTGAAAAATATTCCAACAATCAAAAAATTAGCGAAACTTAATGGAAGAACTGCACCGTTTTCCAAGCGGAGATTTTTGCTGCAAAGGGATATAGTGAGAGAGCACTTGCAAAAGAGAAGATCAATATATTGTTTAAGCGGCATTGTCTTGTCAGGAAGTGACGTCCAAACTGGTCCAGAGAAGAAAAAAATCATTGTGTACATCGCTCTATGTGAAGAGGTTAAAACAACTACTACCCAAGAAAATATGAAAGTAATATATTTGTAGATGATCAGAGATTAAGGTAGTATCAGAAAGATAAAGCTGCAAGGATTTTAATACAGAGTTTAAGTGTTGCTCTGCAGTATTTTACTGTTTTAAGAAAATACAACTAATTTTCTGCTATAAGAGTGAGCATGGGCATCAGTAGCTCAAAATTAACCATTTTCTTATATAACCATCATTCATCAGCAAACTCTTGCTGACAGATGACAGTTGACATGAACGATAACATCACAACGTTGGTTTTTTTAATTCCAATGGCTGTCAAAATGTTACTAGTTACAAAAAATAGCAAAATACTCGAATGCCAATATTGACTGATTTCAGTCATAAATTGGTAGAACTTCCTCCTTAGTATCTAAATTTGGACCATCTATGTACCAAGATACCAGCAATTGCCAGTTAAAAAAATAACTGTTGTATTTTTAAATTTCCGATTTTGTTGCTGTTGACGCTGTGGTATATTTGCATAACGTATTCCCAATCAAAAACAAAGGAAATTTCATTAAACATGTAACAATGACATTGTTTTTATCTTGTGTGTGATTTTTGATACGCAGACATTGATTTTCAACCAGTAAGAGAGAATTTCTGTCAACTATCAATTGATAAAAGACGCACGCTGACAAGTGATAGTTAAGAGACTGTTTGACCGTTAATATGAACAAAAACTTTACAATGTTGTTCTTTTTGTCAATTCAAAGGGCGTTTTTATTTAATTGGCTACTTGTTAATAGATAAAACAAGAATTATTACGATCTTACTTACAAAAAATCATTAGGAAAATGCGTCAGTCCACGAAGGGGCTCTGGTAATAGCAACATTGAATGACTTCAGTGATAAATTTCAAGAATTTCCTCTGTAGTAGCCAGATTTGGACAATCTAACCATTTATCGAGACCAAATTGTATACAAAGTACCAGCGATTGTCAGTTAGTAAAAAATATCTTGTATTTTTTAATTCCCGATCTTTTGTTGTAAAATCCGGTGTTGTTGGCGCTGTGATACATTCGCATAACATATTCCCAATTAAAATCAAAGTAAATTTCATGAAATATTAAAAAAACTTTATTTTATACCACTGCGAAAGAATTTATTAGATACTTGAGAATTTACTTAATTTCAAACGTTAACCTAATCCAATTGGCAATTAGTAGCCTGTACATTTCTGCGTACGTCTTGTTTATACTACGGGACTTGCGCATTAGGCACTGATTTTGTATAGAGTTGGGAATGTCTTACGTGAATATCGACTAGGTTCAATTTTAAAAAAATTCGACACGGATTATGGAACCGATATTACGACAATTGTAAATTTGTTTTTGAAAACTGTATTTTGTTTTTTTTTGTAGTGTTTCTTCATATAAGAACATATATAGTATTTTAAGATGTATATTTTAAGCACTTGATTGTGCTGTGTATATAGGTTAATTTTACGTATAATACGATTATACTCGTTTAGGAAATGCTGAATTTTTGGTAAGTTATTTGTATCAAACAGAATAAATGTTATATCTAAGGAAAAGTGATGTTTTATTTCATAAATCAATCCTATTGTAATATGACCTGATCACTAGGTCATGTTATTTAACAGATAACGCTTATTTTCGTTATATCTTTCTCTTGGCCATAGTAAGGTTTGGGCTTCTTCTCGCATAGAGCTCTTTTCTTTCCACCGTCAAAACATGCAACGGAACACATCCAGTGATGGTCCACAAGCAAGGTTAGTAGATGTTAAGTTAAACTTAAATATCTACTAACCTTGGTCCACAAGGCTGTCGCAGACACAGTCCTGTAGGCGCATGCCACTCGCAACAGACTTGTTCCAGAGAACAACTGAATACAGAGAAGCGACAGTCCTTTGAAGTTACGTGGCCAAGCCGCCAATGACCGCTAACAACCAGAAAATTAATAGTCAGTGGGCATATCACACAATATAAATTCTTAAGAACGTAGGCGCAAAATTTCGGGCCAATGTTTTTTAAATGCATTTATTTTTTTTTTTGAATCCTGAAAAAACTAATAAGTATTTTTGAAAAATTTAAACTCAGAATGAAAGACTACATTATTACTGAGGGCCGAAAGTCCCTGAAAACTTCTATAATGTTTATTTTAATAATTTACAGGGGTGAAAAAAAAAAGAAAAAATTTAGTGTGATTTTTAATTTCAAATATTTCATTCAAAAAAACTTTTTGTTTATTCTAAGGGACTTTCGGCCCTCGGTAATAATGTAATCTTTCATTCTGTGTTTAAATTTTTCAAAAACATTTGTTAGTTTTCTCAGGATTCGAAAAAAATGATTGTATTTAAAAAGCATTGGCCCGAAATTTTGCGCCTACGCTCTTAAGTGAAACAAAGGAATTACTAAAAATCTTAAAATTGCAACAGAACAAGACTTCAAAATTGCAAAAACATGGTTGCAAATAAACAAACTTACATTAAATTATGAAAAAACTAAATAGGTACTCATCTACTTTTTGCTATATACAAAAGTTGTCTGCCAATTTTTAATTCGTTAAATATAAATAACAAAGATCATTGAAGGTACTGCGTCATGCGCCAATGTTTTTCTTTTAGTTCCTTTTACAATAACAATATCTTCAAAATGCAGTTCACAAATCCTATAATTATTATAAAGTGAATCCATTTTGAATAACAAATCTTCTCGTCTGCAAGCTTCTATCCACACTTTGGCACTACAAATTTTTAACAGAACAAATTTTAAACAAAGAACTTTTTCTGTATTTATAATTAATACTTTATTACTTACAACTATAAGAGTATTAGTATATTCTAAGTATATTGTAAGTAATGAAATATTTAACTTTTGTCAATATCTAATCTTAATAAATTTACAGTTTTCTCCTGACTAAGTCACAAAAATGTCACTAAATATTGAGATATGCAACAAATAAAGTTTTAATATTTTTTATTTGTAATTCCCATTTAAAACTCCTAAATATTTTATGTACTTCGATCCATATATTTGATCTTTTTTATTTATATTTAACGAATTAAAAATTGGCAGACAACTTTTGTATATAGCAAAAAGTAGATGAGTACCTATTTAGTTTTTTCATAATTTAATGTAAGTTTGTTTATTTGCAACCATGTTTTTGCAATTTTGAAGTCTTGTTCTGTTATAATTTTAAGATTTTCCCAATTATCGGTCTAATTATGTTTCCAACAATTTTTAGTTTGAGCATTTTAGTAATTTTTTTGTTTCGTTTAAGAGCGTAGGCGCAAAATTTCGGGCCAATGCTTTTTAACATTTTTTTGGAATCCTGAGAAAACTAACAAATATTTTTGAAAAATTTAAACACAGAATGAAAGATTACATTATTACCGAGGGCCGAAAGTCCCTTAGAATAAACAAAAAGTTTTTTTGAATGAGATATTTGAAATTAAAAATTACACTAAATTTTCTTTTTTTTTTTTCACCCCTGTAACTTATTAAAATAAACATAGAAGTTTTCGGGGACTTTTGGCCCTCAGTAATAATGTGGTCTTTCATTCTGCGTTTAAATTTTTCAAAAATACTTATTAGTTTTTTCAGGATTCGAAAAAAATGAATACATTTAAAAAACATTTGCCCGAAATTTTGCGCATACGCTCTTAAATCAAATATTCTCGTGTATAAAACCCTCTATATATTTTTATTTCCTAAAAATACTATATTCGTATTGTTGTCTTCGAGCGCGCTGACACCCGGCCACCATCTGTTGATTTTTTGACCCGAGCCTTCGGAGACTTGCGTCTTTCAATAAAAGAAATAGCACTGACACCAAATTTAATGTTTTCATTTTGAACTATCCCTTGGCAGACCAAAGTTTATTTTTTATAGCTCGGACAGACACGTCGGCGTCGACTTACTGTTCGAAAGTCAAACCAATACTATTATGTAATAACTAATAATAATTACAAAGCAATAGTAATTACCTGTTATTATTCTTAGGAAATCTAAATAAACTTATTCCTTTTCCTGTCACAGATGAACATCCGCGAATCGCACAAATACCTATATCCAGACATTTTAAATATAAATTAAACTTTTAACTATAAACTTATATATTTAACTATAACTATAACCTTTTAACTATAAATAAATTATATAAATGGTCAAATGCACTTGTGTCGAGTATTTACCATAGACGCCTACGGACTATCGAAAACAACCAGAATTAAAGAATAAGCACGTGTTTTTGACAGTTAAACAACCAGAATCGGGCATGCGTATACAAAAATGGTACACGCTTTTGGACCGTTGTGTCGCTTCTATGTGTGTTCGGTTATTCTTTGCTTGTTCTATTCACTTGTGTCATGGCCTTCTATAGGCCGTGCTGCGTCGTCCATTTCTTTACGACGCTTAAATCAATTCATTATCAGTGAAGGACCTGATCAGTGATCCAACTCTTGAGAACATCGGATCCTCAGAACATTACAATCAAACGTTGCGAATAGATTCAGTTCTAAAGTTCGATATTAGTAATCCAATATTTTATTTTATCGGATTCTGATATTCTAAAACAACTACAACTTATCCGAATCAACAGATCCTAAACTTTAAGAATCAATATTTAGTTCCGAATCAGTAATCCGATATTTTATATAAACGAATCATGAGATTCAGTAACGAATACGGATGATAGTTAACAGATCCTCGAGTATTTGAGCGAATACAACGATTCTTTTGAAGTAAGTAGATCAATCGGCTCTCTATACCAACGAATCCCAAGTTTAAGACCGAAAGTAGTGAATGTATTCGTATCTGAGATTCAATTTTATAATCTGGCTTACTAGATGGATAGAACAAACATGATTTTGTGACTGCCTCTCAGGATCTGGATATTCACGAACTTATACAAGTCCTGTCGATATTAGATGCTACAAAAACGAGGACTAATGATCCGGGTTCTCATATTTTAGCAAATAGATAAGTATAACACTTGAAACCCGAGTATTATACCCATGTATTGATTAATGCACTCAGTATGACAGTTGCTAGCACCTATTTTGAACACAAAGTAACCTGGACCTCTCCTGATGGAAGAACGAGTCAGATTGATCACATCTTAATAGATTCAAGGCACAGACGTAATAAACTGCAGAAAGGTACTCGGAAAACATCACCAACAGGCTAAGGAATCAAAATGTAAATAAAGAAGGCCAGACAGATATAGACTCCTACTGGACCAGAATAAAGGAAGACATTGAAGCAGAAGCGAAAGATGAAATAGGAACAGAAATTTGTGCCCGTAAAAATCATTGTTTGACGATGAATGCAAGAATGCAACAAAAGAAAAATATGAAGCTTACAGAAAGATGCTTACCCGACGGACTAAAACAACTGTAGATAATTATCAAACAAAGAGAAGAGAAGAAAAGAGGATACACAAAAGAAAAAAAACGAAACCGCTTAAATAAGGAACTTAAATATATAGAAAACCTCAACAGAGAGAAACAATTCAGAGCATCCTATAAGAAAGTTAATATCAACAGAAAAGAGTTCAAGGCAACCGCAAGACAATGCAGAAGTCAGAATGGTGACCTACTAACAACAAGGAAAGACTGGTAATTGGAAAGAATTGAATAGATAAAAGAGGGTACAGAACAGAAAGGTATTGAATAGATGAGTGGAATACTTTAACTAGGCAATTATTATAGAGGAAAAAGAAGAAAACCTGGAAGACAAAAGATATAAGATAGGGGAAACAGACGAGAGGAAAGAGGAACCACCAACGATTCTTGAAGTTAAAGATGCAGTTAAAAACTAGCCAGAAACAAATCACCCGGAATAGATAATCTCCCAACTGAAGTATATAAAGAAGATGGCCACGATACCATAATGGCATTACAGCAGCTTATAAAAGAAATATGGACACAGAAATTCCTCCCCAATGATTGGAATACTTTGCACCACACACAAAAAAGGAGATATCTTTGAATGCTCTAACCACAGAAGAATTACGCTTCTAAATGCAGCTTATAAAATATTTTCCACAGTACTATGTCACCGTATGGCACCATTTGCAGAACTGATAGTAGGAAAATAAAAAAGTAGTTAAAAATTTAACAAAACTAACTCACAGTTGAATGTAGAGTACGAATTAAGGGGGAACTGTCTAAACCTCTTAAAACAAATAACGGGTCGCGTCAAGAAGACCCTCTCTCCTGTATACTGTTCAATCAGCGCAAATCCTGGTCTATGCTGATGATATCAATATTGTTGTGAGAACGAAAAACGCTGTACGAGAGGTGTATGTATCATTAAAAGAATCAGCTACACTGAAAAAAAAATACTACCGCAGAATTTGCACGACCAACAGATGCTATTTTGGACTCATCTTCTCTTTAAATCCACAATTATATCGAGAAATACAAAAACAAAAATACGCCCAGTCCTAAAATATGGTTCAGAGAACAAAAAATAATGAAAACATGTTAGGATGTTTCGAAAGAAAAGTACTAAGGTGAATCTATGGAGCAGTGAATGACAATGGAGTGTGGAGAAGATGATAAAACTTATGGATAGGGCATATAATGCGGATGGAACAAAATGACCCAGCTAGAAAAACGCTCAGAAGACCCAGAACAAGGTTCCTTGATAACATCGATGAAGACATGACAAATATGGGAATACGTGCTTGGCAGAAAACGGAGATGGATAGGAACAACTGGAGAAACATTCTTGAGGAGGCTATGGCCCACGCAGGGTTGTAAGCCAGAATGATGATGATTGATTAATGCAACAAAAATTGTAATAGTACGCTTGTACCAATAATGTACCAGAAAAGTATGAAAATATGGGAGCATTTCTTCCTTTGTTTTTACATAGTTCTCCTTCCCTTTGGTCTTTCCTGGACACCATTTAATAGTCCATCTCTAGTAGAAGTGTTACAGAAAGTCAAATTGTGCGATCTTAAAATGCAAAAAAAATTAGCAGCTTAGAATCGTTTGAAAATGTCCCTAAATCTACAGAAAAATCTATAAAAAATTACGATTTTGACAAATCAGAGCCTAATATTTGGATCACGTGACTTAAAATTTCCTCCGACCTAGGAAAATAAAATTTAATTTAAAAAAGTCATTTTAATATTACTTAAAACAATTTTATTCGTGTTTCCAAGTTTTTTATTCGCTCAGCCCCTTTTTATAGGCCGTTTTATAGTCTACATCTAGTGAAATGTATGAAAGAAATTCAAATTACGCTATCTTAAAATGTAAAGAAATTAGCAGCATAGAGTCGTTTGAAAATTTCCCTATGTCTACAGAAAAATCAATAAAAATGTACGATTTGGACCAATTAGAGCGTAGTATTTCGGTCACGTGACTTGAAATTTCCCCAGATCTAAAGGAATTTAACTGTAATTTAAAAAGAGTCACTTTTTACTTACTTAGAACAAAAACAACGTCACTGTTTTGTTTATTAAGTTTTTTTGGATCCCCGTGGGGCGAAAAGGAATGGTACAAAGGACGAGGATGTGTTAAATCGAATGACACATTATTTTCTAATTATTTTTCTTTTCACCATACACATAAGTTAAATGAACAGAACTTATATCTACAAAAAATATTAAATAAAACTCAATGCTAGTATGTACAAGACGACATGAGGAAATTCTTCATCGTAAAAACGAAACTCCAATTTCAATTTAGAAAAATATCCATTTCCGTTTTAAATTTTTTTATAACTAGTTATTTAATTTTTTCTTCATTCCATTTTCCTTACGCTGTTATTTCAAATCTCTACAAAGCATTCTTACAAACGAGAAAACATGTAGCAAATCACAAGATTTTGTTCCTAATCCCATCTGCACACCTAAAAAAAACGAAATTTTATTAAGTAGATTCTTTTTAGTTGAAATCCACAAGGAAAATAATTCCTGTAGCTGGCTGTATACCACGTATAACAAAAGAGGTTATTCTTTGTATGTGGGTATATTTTATTTTATAAAAACCCTTAAAAGGGCAACATTACAAGCACGAACGTTTTCGGAACAACTGTTCCATCATCAGGTTAAAATGCAGGTTAACATGCCTGAGCCACCAAAATATTTGGGTAAAAACCCTTTAAATTGAAAAATGTTACCGAAGAATGTACATGATGTTTATAATATTATATGATGTTTAATATTTTAATTAGATTTTACTTCAGGTAACATACACCCATGCTTAAGTGAGTTCCAGTGTCCGGAGAGTACACCTCTTCAAACGGACTACGGCCGGTTGCCAACCCAGTTGCCAACCGTAGTCCGTTTGAAGAGGTGTACTCTCCGGACACTGGAACTCACTTAAGCATGGGTGTATGTTACCTGAAGTAAAATCTAATTAAAATATTAAACATCATATAATATTATAAACATCATGTACATTCTTCGGTAACATTTTTCAATTTAAAGGGTTTTTACCCAAATATTTTGGTGGCTCAGGCATGTTAACCTGCATTTTAACCTGATGATGGAACAGTTGTTCCGAAAACGTTCGTGCTTGTAATGTTGCCCTTTTAAGGGTTTTTATAAAATAAAATATACCCACATACAAAGAATAACCTCTTTTCTTTTTAGTTGGTGTATCGTGGTACTTTACCTTAGTGTTGTCTGCTAGACCTCGGCAGATTGCACATTTCACAGTTCTGTACGTCAGCATTATTAAGAAAAGTACAAAAGGGGCAGGTCCATTTTGGTCCACTCGAGGCACCAGGCGATGATGTTATGCTACCTGAAGCAACACTTCCTGGCCTAGAAATAAAAAGTGTTACTTAAATACAAATTAACATTAAACTTGGTTGCAGAGACGAAGAGAATGTCTCGTGAAAGGTGGAGATATTGGCATAAATGCCATTTATAGAGAGAAGATATTACTAAATCAATTAACATCTTTATTTATCTATATGCGTCAGCTTCATTAGCTCAATTGAGCATACGCTTTTCCTAAGTGTGTCAATTGAGGACCTTAGAAGTAAAGGGGTATAAGTGACAATATAATGCCATTCAAAGTTGAGCCTTCCCTGTAACTGCCATGATTTTTTAATGTCAGTTTTTCTTCTCCGCATTAGTAACTGTAGGCATTATTATTATTATTGGTAACAAAAAATAATAATTTTATTGACTTTACTCAGTTTGGAGATATTTTTATGTTGCTAAGTAACACTTGTACCCTTTTACTTCTAAGAAATGCAACATACAGGTAAAAAATGTAAAAAGATCATAAAGTATTTGTACAAATTTATTTCTCACCATAACACTAATACATAATTAACTTATGATTCATCGACATCAGTGTCGTTGACCATCATGTCGCAGGTTTATCAAAAACTCATGGTAAATTGGAGGTACGTAGTTGATTAACTGTTAAAGATTTGAATTTTTGAGGCAATCCGCCCAACTCCAAATTAAGGCTGACAACTTGTGATAAGAGTTTATCCACTCAGTGGCGTACCTAGAATTTTCCTGTGAGGGGGTTCTGGTTGGGCACCAAAATTTGTTTTATGCTACCTCCATTTTGAGTCATTAAAATTTGTGAGTAATAGTGTCGGAATAGTGCCCTAGAGGGGGGGGGTTAAACCTCAAAACCCCCCCTGGGTGCGCCACTGTATCTATTTTCGGATATGTATTTGCCACTTTACAGCTATTTATGCATGTTTGATTTACTAATATGTAATCGATTTGGTTTAATATGATTGTACCATCTTTTCGGTGTTTTGGAGATTTCCAGTCTCAGCGACTGCATTAGCGTTATAATAAATAATAAAATAATAAAAGGTCTAATAAAAGATCTTCCTCCAAGGGCTTTGATACATTATATCTTGCAAATTTTTGGTCTCTCGTGGAGAAGAATGTTCTCGTACAAGATCTAGGGCGTTTAAATACGGATTTCATAGTGAAAACAAACCTTATCTCTTCCAAGATGTATTTTAAGCTCATCCAGAAGAAAAAAACAATTTTTGAAGATACAGAAAACACAGTTAAGATTTGATTTCAAGTATAGTGCATCTACAATTCGTTTATATGTATTTCTTCCTTTCAGAACTCGTCAGAGCGACTCAGTAAGAAGCTTTAAAAGTGAAATAAAATCTTTTCCGTCAAAGGAAGTAATAATACAGTAACTTCCTCAAGACGCAAACGGCAACATCTAAGAATAAAGCAAAGAGTCAAAATCCGAAGATTTCTACTTGTTCGAAGCCGTAGAAGGCGCAGATTTGGGTAAGAATTTGAATTTTGGTTTCGAATAAGTAGAAATCTTCTAATGTTTACTCTCTGTTTAATTTCTGAAGAATTTATACGATCGGAAACGACTTACCTTGAAGGTGGCGGGGAACTAGCGGCGATCAGCTGTTCTAACGTAGCCCAATGCTCCGACCTCGACCATTCCTCAGCGGCTTCCCTGTCCTTATCTCTAAGGGCCTTGAGCAGCGGTTCTATAAACTCGCGCATAGGCAGCATCTCCATGGTGGAGATATAGAGCAGCAGATGGAAATCATTGATAGCGGTAAAGAACTCGTTAAATGCGAATTGGGATAGATATGTGGAAAGAGCGTTGAAATCCTGAATGTGGCCTTCAACCAGTCTGTTTTCCACGGGGAAGGGCTGCTTGTCGGGATCGATGTTAAACGTTCTTTGAGGTGTGACGGGCGTGGAGGCGGGAACGTCAAGTAGAAGGTATTCTACTGGCAGTGGACGAGCTAGGCGAGATACTTCATTTCCGTATGAATCTTTTTCCTGCAAAAAAAAAATTGTAATTAGTGAGAGAAGTCCTCGATAGTCGACGAAAACTGTTTTTTATTACTATTTTCTGAATTTTCACAAAAGTTATTATTAAAACGCATTTTAATAGACACTTCTATACAAAAAAATAAGCTGTGCAACTGGAGGTCAAACCTAAAGATATAGTTAACACAACGAGTAATACAGTAGATTGCCACTACTTCGAACTAATGATGAGGTCCAAGACTACTTGATATTTGCATCAGTATCAGTATCAACATAAATAAACACATACAAGATGATTTATGACCGAATTTAAACAAATTTGATACAGTGAAAATATGCAGAAATAAACAACTGAACTTGTTAGAACAAAAAATAATTTATTTTACTCAAATGTAGAACAAAAGTAATCCCATAAAAAGATTATATGGCTTAAATGACAAGCTAACTTTCCTTTAAGTAATTTATAAATTACTATCCTAGGAAACATTCTTTTAATACCCTGCTCCCATCTATTTTTAGCTTTTCCTGGTGTTATCGATCATCTCAAGTATTTTTTTCGGCCGCGTCGTATCGAACATATTGTACGCTCCCTGTACGCGAACGCATATCGATCAGAATTCGAACTTGCCGCCTTCTCCATCTGTCGTCGAAACAAAGAGGTGCGACAACGCCAAAGCTCAAGGTCAAACACAGGCGCATCGGCAGAAAAGTTAACAGTATATTCTAGATGGCTGCGGTCATAAATGCTGATGCGGCGTTGCCGTGTAATCTGTTATTGTAAAATCGCTATATATAATTATTAGCACGAGAAGGATACATCAACAAGTTGTTTTTTATAATTATACATTTAGTTTACAAAGGTGAGAAACGATTAACATGAATAATATAGAAGCGAATTAGCGGAGTGCTTCAGGATACAGAGTAATATGGACATCGAACAATTATAGGTTAAAATAACTCATTATGTATAAATACAGTTTTTTTAAAGATTCGAACACGTATTTTTTGGTAACGTCTATTTTCAGACAGTAAAAAAAATTAGTCTTATTGTGGAAAAATTTGCTGAAAAAATAAGGAAAATTGAAAAAAGCCATTTTAAAAAATCATTTTTTTTGACGATTGCTATTCGCTTGTATAAACAGAGATAATATCTCAAAACAATCTCTACAACACTTAATTTTTTATTTTTACAGATAAAAAAAATTTCACTTTCTTCAGATAAAGATCTCGATTGTATTAGTCGTTATGGAAGGTGCTCATTCGGACACCAGGTAGTTACTAGGTTTAAGGCACCTTGGAAGACATTCCCAATCAAGATTCCTTAAGGTTATATACATTATTAAGTTTTATTTCAGATTTTTTTTTGAAAACGATTTCCTGACTGGAAATCGAAATGTCAAAACAAAAAGGGTTGAGATTACCGATTACCGAAAGTACAAGCTGAATATAGCTGCAAATGTCAAAAATTTTTCGGTTTGGCAGTGTTGGCATGTTTTTATAACGCATATGTTGTATGCTTCAAATATAAAGAGATAAAGCTTTTAAAAAGCTTTACTGAAATTTTTTGTTCCATGTTTGACATTTGCGGCTATAATCAGCTTGTACATTCGGTAAACTCAACCCAAAAAAGTATTTTATTACAATTCATTGTGGTATATTGTAATATTCCCGTTTATAAAATATTCAGTGAGTTATCTTGAAAAACAAATTAGACGTGGCACCGTTGCCAACGAATTTGTGACCGTGACTTTGAAGATTTTAATAAAAGTTGACGGGTCGGGAATGTCAGTCGTCAACATGATGTGGCACATCGTAAAGCGGCCACAGTAATTTTAAGTTTTTTTCGTAATTCTGCCGATTTTCTCGGCACGATATAATTATGTAATATTAAAAAATCGCAAGATAAATAATCGTCTGCCGTACCGAAAACACGCAAATAGTACAAAACCGCGAAAAACCCGTAAAAAAGTTTTTAATTCACGACCAAAACACGTATCGTTTAATCGGATTTACTTAAGGCTGTGTTACACATCGTAAAATATAAAACGGTAAGGATGTTTCCTAATAAATCAATCAATCATTAATAAAGATCCTACACCCATAAATTCAGCACGAAAACATTAGGTGAATGCTTTCCAGTGATCATGACCCAGCGACCAACACACGACGCAGATATCGCTAGTGGCGGACCCACTTGTCGATTGTCGATTTTTTGTAAACAAAACACTTGTCTCTTGGCGCGAACACAAGTTTTCGACAAATTAAACCATACAATCTTGTCTACTTTTTTAGCATATACTAAGAATTTTGTTGATTTACCGATATATTCCATTACAAACATAATCTATACTAATTAATTCAACATTTAATTACATTCTTGTTCATTGTTGGGTGTACAGTTGTGTATGTTCCAATGTAACAATTCAACTGATTTGTAAAGACATTTTGACCAAGCAGTTTCGTTATAATTCTAACTTTCATGAATTTGTTGATTGTTCTTGTTATTCAGTTCTATTTCTAAGATCCAAAAAAATATGGATAATTTTGACACTGATCTTTTGGCATGTAAATGATCTAATTATCTCTGTGTTTTTCCGATTCATTACAGGAGTAAAATTATTTCTTTTTCAATATTTACACATTCAAATAGAAATTTCTAGTGGAAAATTTATAGAATGTCGTCAGGATAAAAACTTCTGTATGAGATTTAGGTTAGGTTAACCCAATAATCTTTAACAATTATCATTTTTCTCACAAATATCGACAGTTCAATAATGATTTTTATAAACAAAATTAGTCTAGCAATGGTTTATTGTTTGTCTCTGTTATTAGCAAATATATTTATGGAAATTTTTTAAGGAAATATTGTTAATTTAAAACTCATGTAAGTAGGGTGAATATAAATAGATTATGTTTTCTCAATATGAATTTACCTTTTCTGGATATTACAACTAACACATGCCAACATATATATAGTCTGTTCATTCAACTTGGGAATATTTCGATATATTCATTGTTGGAAACATCCAACACAAAGATTCGTACCTCTCACTATCAATAACCAAAATAAACTTACTATTGCACTTTCATTAATTGAAAAACAAAGAATAATCATGAATAAGGGAGTCTATATTCATTAATTTTGATTAAAAACTTTGTATTTATAAATACTTATCTATAAATGACTGTAAAATTTCAAATATAAACAATGTCTATTTTGGTAAACAAATAGGAAACTTTATTAAATAGTAATAAAGCCAGTTCCAGGACTATAATGCCTAACATAACTTAAAATGAATAATGTATTAAATGCTATATATGAAGAGCTCATCAGAAAACCTTTAGGAAACAAATAAAACATTGGATTAACATTAAAAATATTTTACAAGTAAATGTACCAATGAACAACAAGGGGAATGTGTATCACCATTACTTTATGTATATGTAGAAAATACCTTAACAATTTAGGTGTTTTTGGGCTTGGAACAAAACAAATAACTACATATAACTATTTCAGAAAATAAAAAGCTTCCACATACTTGAAACAGTGCAGTATAAGCAAATGTGTTAGTTTTTGGTGTTTTTAATTGAACACATTACTATAAAATTGTCCTGTAACTTTTCTTTCTTTATACAAGTGAATTTGAAATTGAATATATTAACAACTTTAAGATTTTTATACATATTTTCACACATTTTAATTTTGAAATTTGCAAATAACACTGTCAGCAACTTAATGATGTATTTGAATTACTTTTTCTTTAAATCTAGCTTATTGAATTAATATATCTTCCATTTTAACAACTCCTTTGTAACTGTAAAACAAATTATAAAAAAATCCATGGTACTAGTCCACCAAAGTAGGCATTTTTTCCGATAAACAATTTCATTACATAATCTTCATATTGCCATGTATTTTGCCAACAATGTTTACATTGTAGATGCGCTTTTGCAGGTTTCTAAAATCATAAGCAATTGTTTATTTTGAGGGAGTCCCAATTTCATCATCATCATCATCAGTGGCATTACAGCTCTTTATGAGCCAAAGCCTTCTTCAGAACAATCCTCCATTCGCCCCTGTCTCTGGCAACTCTTCTCCATGCTCTAATTCCGATAGACTTCAAATCATTTTCTAGGTTGTCGTGGTACCTAAGTCTCGGTCTTCGGTCAAAAACTTTTCTGACTATAGCATCTTCCTCTCGTCTGATTACATGACCTATCCATCTGAGGCGTGCTACCTTAATGAATTTTACACCGTCAGGTTCTCCAAATCTTCTATACAACTCAATGTTGTAACACCTGTGCCACAAACCTTGTTCTTTTATGCCTCCATATATTCGTCTTAGTATTTTTCGCTCAAAACGTTTGAGCAATTCTGGGAGTCCCAATTTAATATAGTTAATACAACTCATTTTTAGAATATTTTCTAATATTACTTTAAAAGAAATTTTAAACTCCTGTGATAAATTTTCAAGTCCTACCATAAGTTTTTGGCCTCGATGAAGAACTTACCATCTAATTATGATTAATTTGGGTATCTAAATACAAAAACAAGCATTTTATATGGCATTTTGGTTCAGTTTAACAATATTTAAGTAAATTCATTGAAAATATATCAATTTCATTATATAAAATTATCTGTTGAATATTTAACATTTACCCTGCAGAGAAAAATTTTAATGTTGATTAAAGTCTTTTTTTTTAAATAATACAGAAACATATCAAATTCAATTATTCTTGTAATATATACAATTGTCATACATAAAGCTTTATGTCTTGTCTGTTTGTTATAAAAAACTGCTTCTATAGGGCTGTTATTCTAAATCCTTAGTACAAACTTAAATGATAAGAGTAGAAATTCAACAAATTGTCAATTCAGCTGTTGAAAATGTAAATGGAAAAGTTTTTCTAAATTTTTTATCTCTGGCTCAAATATCAATGGTCAAAGATCTTGTGTTTATTTTTGACGATTGTTAAACGATGTAAAGATCCATTATTTTCCTGATTTATAGACAGTGCCTTGAAATTATTTATTCCTGATATTTTGTCTGCAACACTAGCAGACTTTTTCACGAGCGACGCAATTACAGCAATAACTCTTTTCAATTATCATCTGTATAAATGAGTTGCTCTACTTTGCCTTATTGTTTTATTTATTTTATGTATTGTAATTAAAACTTGTTATGCTGTGGTTCAAAATAGTGTCAAAAGTTTTTTTAAATCTATAGAAATATAGTAGTTGTTCCACACTTTCTTCTCTATTTATTTATAGAATATAATTATGTCGATACAAATATTTTTATCCAAGAGATTGGTGTACCAACTTCTTTCTGTTGATAAGAACGTTGCAATAACCTACTTAGCTAATACTTTTTATCAGTTGACTGAGATAAACAGTGTTATATACATTAACAATTAAATATTCAATAGGTTATGTAAAGATTGACCAAGAAAAGAACAAAAACTGAATTCGAAACAGTGACATTCATATGTCAGTTTTGATGTAGAAATAAAGATGACATTTATTGATAAAAGCACCAGAAGGAATGAATACATTGTTGTTTGTCTCTAAAAGTCTGGCTTGTTCATGCCGCTACATGGCACGATTATTAATTAAGCAAATATCTATTTTAAGTAGCGACTAACTGGTGAGGCCTGAATTTAGGCTGAAATATGTCCTGTAAACAAAGAACAGATCTTTGAGAAGTTGGTCATGCCTTCTAGTGCTCAATAGAAAACTGATTTCGTTTTCAACATACTTCCTGATAATATGCATCGGTTTAGGACATATTTTTGCAACCCTTTTCACTCTGAACGTAGTAATTTATAACCAGGTGACTTAAATGCATAATTGATACTTCAGGTGTCAAAAAATGTTTAATCCCGCATTTTATTTTCGATGAACAGGATACACATTGTTGGTAGAATCATAATAGAATGTAAAAAAGAATAATGGATGCATGAGAGATGGATGAGAAGGGGTGTGAGTAAAGTAAATATAATGAAAATTACATTTGTACATCCAGTAGTCCCTGTTTAACAAGTAAAAGAAATGTTTATTGTCTAAATATGTTCTGTATATCATCTAATGGAGAATTTTTAAGAGTAGAATGTGACATAACTATCAGTATCATTGAGAAAATGGTTAGCTATTTTGTAACACAAAATTGTTGCTAATCTTTCAGTACAATGAAAATATTTTTAATATAAGAATTGTGTTTATATAAGAATTATTTGTCTATCAAGTCTGCCTATTAACTCAAACTGTCATATGTGCTAATTTTGTCCCAGTTTACTGCAGCATGTTTTCCCTGACCAGTCTATTCTTTGGTATTCTGAAACTAAGACATTTTTCTTCTTGTTATACACATTTGCCCTCGATTTTTCACATCCTCTATTTTAGATTTGTCATTACATATGCCCGAAATAGTTTGTTTCTATCTTTTGAATGTGGTCATTGACTGTTTCTTTTTCCATTTTCAACATGGAAAATCTTTGTTGCTTTTATCTCTCCATGAAATTCTTCCATTCTGTTTTGATATAGGGAATTGCAGGATATGTTTTTGTGCTTTTGTATTGGTTTAAAAAATATTTTTTAGTGGCATTTTA
This sequence comes from Diabrotica undecimpunctata, assembly GCF_040954645.1. Lineage (NCBI taxonomy): Eukaryota > Metazoa > Arthropoda > Insecta > Coleoptera > Chrysomelidae > Diabrotica > Diabrotica undecimpunctata. The sequence continues at coordinate 2,250,435 of NC_092804.1, forward strand.
CCATTGAATTAATAATTTTTTCATGAAATAACTACAAGCATGGTGTTTTGTTTGATGTTTCAACTTCCAATTTGGAAATTGTATTTTGAAAATGCTTTCCGAATTGGATTTTTATTTACATGTGTTTGTAATAATCAAAACTGCTGGTTAAAGTCTAAAGCAAAACAGGTATTTTGTTTGTGAAATTTTCGAAGTCACTTTTGTTATAAATCAATGTCGAGGCCAAAGGTCGCGGTAGGCCCATTTCTGAAAGAAAGTCATCAAATTGCTTATATTATACATAATATGAATATTTAATAGGTCAAAAACACATAAATGTAGAGGAATATTTTAAATTTTAAAATAGGCAATTATTTTTACAAGAATTGTTGACTGTTTTTAAAAAGACTATTAAAGGGACAAATTTTGCGGTGTTATCTTGTTTTTTTCATAATTTTTACTTGGTTATAACCTGTCAAGCTTGAACCTTTGACTTGATATAAAAGCGTCGACATTAATAAGAAAAAATACGTTTTTTTTCATTCAGGAAAACCGGCTAACAATCCATCTTTGTGAAATGATGTAAGCAAGTACTCAAAATAAATAAATACATAACGAATTTGGTGTTGAACAAATTCACGGCTGAGTAAATTTGCTAGATTGGCGACCTTGAATGGTTTAAATAAAATGTTGATGTTGTGGCTATCATTTAATTGTTACCAAAATATTAAAAAGTAATTTGCCAGACAAATTTTTTCGCCTGGGTAATTATGAAGATATTGTAAATATTTTATCATAAAGATATTTACATTTTTTATCCTATTGCAAGAAAAAACTGTATATAGAATTTGTTGTTTACGTTTGGTTGTGTATTTTTTTATTTTCTCATCCATGGAGTAGATATTTCTTATCGTCTGACTGTCTTAACACCATAGGTTATTGAAATACGCTAGAACTTTCGCCTTTGTTTGGAAAAATTTTCATATTGAAATTCTTACTAGATATAGTTTGTAGCTCGCCTTCAGTATGTTCGATTATCAGCTAGTCATCAGCGAAACTATATTTTATACAAAGCAAATCACAAAGAACCTATCTACAACAATTGTTTGATATTTTGTTTATATCTTTGGAATCTGTGTTCTAAAATATAAAAAACACAAAAAGTTTTTTAATATAAATAATATCATTTCGTCATATCTAGCGGATTAGATCAAAAATTGACTTCGTTTCAAAAGTTTTTTTTATATTTCTCCCAAATTATGTTCCCAGTGCATCCAAAACTGAAAATTTACATTTTATGACCTACTACGCCCATTGCCGGTACCAAAAACTGGAAAAACAAAAGGTGGTTACAGGAGATAATGTTTAAAAACCTTGCTGGAATTGACTTGTTTTGAAATTAGCAGTGAACATGTTCCAAGATTTAAAATGGTAATACATTTATGGCAAATACGTCTGACATCGTCAACATTTAAATTAAATTATTGCTAGAAGGAGGCTTGATGACTATTATTCATTTATCAAAATGAAACAGTCCATTTTTTTGTACTTATCTTACTAAAGTAACATGTTTTTAATGAAATAACTATCTTATATGCATTTGTTGTTCCATAAGCATATCATATGGTCGTTATTACACATTGTTTTGGCTTTTTTTTTCCCAATAATCAGTTTCGTATCACAATCTCAAACCAAAGCTTATTAAAATATTTCCTTAGACTCCTGTCAATCTGTGAAAAAATCGTCGATTTTACATAAAAATCTTTAGCTTTTTAAAGTGTCTAAAATGTATATGAGGGATAGCTGATGACAAATCCTTGAAAATGTACAGCTGAAGAACTAAAAGCACGAATTGTAACGAAATTAGAAGATGGTTGGTCACTATCTGCCGTAGCGAACCATTTTAACGTAAGCAGAACAACCGTTTTTAATATTAACAAAAGATGGAGAGAACAAGAAACTCTCGAAAGAAAGCAAGGTTCTGGAAGACCAAAATATCTACCGCTCATGAAGATCATACGCTTTTGGAGAGATTAGGAGAGAATCCTTTTGAAGATGCGAAAACTGCAAGAATTATGTCACAGTTTCCGGAAAAAAAGATAACAATTTTGCGCAGAATTAAAGCATCGCATCTTAGGTACCGAACTGCAGCAAACAAACAAGCTCTTACACCACAACAGAAGCAATCAAGACTTATATTTGCTTTAAACCATAGGAGAAAAGAAGGAAGAAAGGGTAGGAGAAAAAAAAACAGATCGCAATCGATTCTTTGAGGCTTCAATCTTAAGATAATATATTTAAAAAAATTTCAACATTTTATCAAAATTGTTATTAAAAAAAAAAAACGTTTAAAAAGGGCTGACTTTTTAGCTTATAAACATTTTAATTTTAATATTTTTTATATCACGTGCTTGATAAGTAAAAATAAGGGTTGTTTGCAATTATCTCTGCCAATTGTTTGTGTATTTTAATTTTGAAACTCGCAAATTAAAGAAGTTTTTAAGATCTATAACTTTTATTTCAACTATTTTTCTCTAAAATGTATAAAACGTTTTTATAAGCAAAAAATGTTTTTTCACTTTTTATGATTGATTTTTGTACATTTTCTAGGATTTGTCATCAGCTATCCTTCATATACCTTTTAGAATCTGTAAAAACCTGTGTAAGATTTTTTCAGCTTTTTTCCTTTACTGAATTATTATTGTAACAATGGCTTTTGATACTCTGACAACAATTCCGAAGTCAAAGTGTTAGTAATAAATAGAATTTTCTACAATATGTGTCATTTTCCCCCGAATCAACTCGAAAACTTAAGAATCCTTGATTGATTCATTGTATACATGTCTTAAATTGTTTTTTAGAACGCATCTCTTAATATAAATCGAATATTGTTTAAAAATAATACGGAAGTATTTCTTGTGATTTGTTTTTTAATCGTCGTTCTTTTCTATCCTTTCAGAAATGGAATCCGTAGTACCAGAATTCGAGGAGTTAATGTTATGCGGATATTGTAAGCAAAAGTTCAACGAAACGGACCAAAGTCCCAAACTGCTGTCATGCAAGCATTATTTTTGTCTGCAGTGCATGCGTACAAACCTCACAAAAGGCCAGGAACTCTATTGTGTATATTGCTGGAAGAGAACCGAGATCGGGGACTTGGGACCGGAGTCCCTCCCGACGTACAACCCCGTCTTGTGTCTGACCAAGAATTTTTCTCAGCTGAAATTGGGAGTGAAAGCTCCGGATAAAAAGGTGATTTCGGAGAACTGTCACACTCACGCTATGCCGTTGGCGTTGTGGTGTCACACGTGCTGCCTGCCGGTATGCCGAGCTTGTGCGACCACCACCGATCACGCATCCCACCAAATCAAATCACAGAACGAAGCTAAAGACCAGTTGGTGGCCGAACTGCAGATCGACTTAGCGTCGATGAACAAAATGTTATCTGAGATACAAAGACTAATAATGCAGCAGCGAGAGTTTTTACTTAAGATACTTGAGGCTTGTGTCACGTTAAAGACGTACGTTGAAGCCGAACTGACCAATAACGCTTCTCATTTCGAATTAACTGACACGAGAGACACGCTGGCGAAACTTCGTCTCAATTTATCGATGGCAGAGACTTTATCGGACGTCCACAATTTGTACTCGAGCGTAAACATGGAAAAGCAACGTTTGCAATTGCGTTACCAGGAAATGTACCTGCAATGCCAACTCGACGATCTTATCCGGAATTCAAGTGTGATATTCGACTTTCAGTTGTTAAAGCAAGCGTTGGGCAACATTCACAACGGCGAGACGGTGTATCCGGGAAATTCTCGGATACTACCGGCCTCTCAACAAAACCCCATACTATTCCTAGCTAATTATTGCATGTCCCAATTGTACTCTCGTCATATGTTGTCCAAGCAAAACGTCAACGGCTCCTTGGACTACCACAACCATAACTCGATTCCCCCGATCAATTATCTTCCCCACAACCCTCCTCCTCATCTCGTCATTCCCACTCCGAAAAATATTTATCAAGAAAACAATATACTGGTGCAGAATATGATCCCCTCGCCGCAAATGAGGAATCCTGCCAATATGTGCCCTCTTTACTACTTTAACATCGAGGTAAACGGTACCCAATTGGGGCGCATCGTGATAGAAGTCCGAGCCGACGTGGCTCCGAAAATGGCGAAGAATTTCGGCTTGCTGACGACTGGTGAAGCCGGAATGGGCTACAAAGGATGCCAGATATTCCAGTGCTGGGAAGGCGAGAGCGTGATAACGGGCGACTTCGAGCTCAACAACGGCAGAGGTGGAAGATCGATCTTCGACGAATCCTACTTTCTACCGGACGATACGAAACTGATGGCTGTTCGAGGCACCGTCGGCATGCGGCGCACTCAAAAACGACACGACAACATGGGCATGGTTGGATCTCAATTCCGAATCATCCTCCAGGAGATGAGAGGATTCACGGGCATTTTCGGACACGTCGTCGAAGGATTAGAATTAGTCGAGAAAATTAGTACGTACGGAGACACTGCGGGTAAGCCTACAAAAAATATTTTGATATCTAAATGTGGAAAACTGTAACGCTACTTGTTTTCATTTTTTACTTGCGATCCTCTAATCAAACATTCGAATATTGCGTCAATTCTAATGGCATGAAACTAAACAACTTTCAGTCCCACAAAAGATTTCGACAACGGAACAATGTGAAGTCACACAATATGATTTTTTTGGATCACTTTCGTTTTTTTGCGTAAAAAAATTACACAGAAAATAAATAATTTTTGATTTGCACTAAAAAATATGTAAAAAAAACGATAACTCTTAAGACTGACTTGAATTCAATTGTTTAATCGGTGAAAAATTTTCACTTTTAATCAAAAAATATTAAAATACAACTGTATTGGAAAAGTAACAAAATATTACAGAGTTTTGGTTTTAGAAGTTTTTGTGGGACTGTAAGATAAAAAGACTTGTTTTAAAACGTTTATATAAATAATTGTTTATTTAATATTTTTTGATCGGTACAATATATACATAGCAAATCGTCTCGAAAAATAATGTGATTGTAAGCAGTAAATTAATTCCTTTGGTTTTATGCCATGGTAATTGTTTCTTGGTTTACTATTATTAATCTTACAATTTTTCAGTTCCTAATTTTCGCAGATGTGATGACATATCTATTGTTTCTTTAAACGAAGTTGTCGATGTGGAAAAAAAATTAGAAAAAATATATAAAAAGAGTCTATTTATGTATAAATCAAACAATCTGAAAATCGTAATTTTAATAGATGTTTTTTAATGTGTAGCTTCAGTCAAACTGCAAATATTACAGCACGACCTGATGCAGAAAATGGTCTACAACAATATATTCTTTTCGAAATATAGAGCGTTCATTATTAGGTGAGATATGTCAGTCTATTACGTAGCACAGAAAAATAAGTTTTTTCCCAGGATTATGACACATTTTACTAAAAAGGCGAAAAATCTATACGTTTCCTGTAGTTAAATTAGGTGGTGGATGTTAGTTAGTTAATAGCAAGGTTGAGGGTATTCAAATTTATCGACAGTTAAGTTCCAACTTGTTCACTCTTTTTTCTTAGTAACAAGTCAGTAATCAACACGCAGAAAACGCCATTTTAAATCTTTTTTAAACGAATCGTACGATAAATTACCTTGAATTTTGTTTCAAATACTTTATATAGAGGAATAAAACAGAAATATGCATTTTTTAACTCGTAATTGTGTATAATAAAACTCCACTACGTAATTTACTTCAGAAAAAATATATTTTTTTGCCCTAGTTGCCTATACCGCGCAAAAAACTTGTCAAATACCTGGCCGGATCAGACTCCCTAGGGGGATACTTGTTTTGGACGATTTCTGCATCACGTCGACGAAAAAAAAATGAAAACAAATAAAAATACCGTCTTAGCTTAAATGAAACTATCGAATTCCGAAATACTATATTTTCGTAAATAGATAATATAGATATTTTTTATTGTTGTCGATTTAGCTTATGGAAGACTAGCTTATAAGTGTACTTTGTTATGTTTGTTTAAAAGAGCGTACGAAATGTTAAAGGTTAACAGAGTTTAAGAAGTTTCGATTTGACAGGGATGCACACTTCAATTTTAAATACGGCCCGTAAATTTTTCCGTCTGACAGATGTGCGCGTATTTACACAGAACCGATACTATATCACACATACGGCAACACTGTAGAGCTGAAAATTTTATGCTCTACTTTTTTAATACATGAAAATTGCAATTTTTCTTGTTTATATTTACAGTTTCGATCTTAGAATTGTATGTGGGACAGAAAAATTTACGTACTGTATGTATATCATATAAAATATGTATACAACAAAAATCAACGGGTCAACAGCAATTAATAATTTACAAAAAATATATATCAGCAACTGTTAAACAAGTACACTACAACTATATAAGATTTCTAACATAATCGAGTATAAAAGCGAAAATATCATTGGTAATATTCAGTAAAATGTTGCCGGCGACTTTGGAATGATATTTGAATTGATTATTTCCAAAAACGATTCACATAAACCTTTGTATATGTATACTTCGGCAAAAAAACTTCTTCGTTTGTCGAAAAAAGATAATTTAAGAAAAAATATGTTTTGTTAGAGGAAAGAAATTGTTTTTGGATTTAATATGATGCGAATATATCGAAAAAACATAAAACTAGTTTGAGAACGTCGCTATAAAATCGATAATCCATAATTTCATTACTAAATGGAGTCTTCTTAAGTAAATCGCTTTTATACTTGTCATTTTCTATTTTTCTATGTAATATTACAAAAAAATAAAAACAAAGATGATGATGCCCCGTTAATTTTGCACCCCGAATGGATATTTTGTACTATCTCGATTTTATCGCCTTCTTTATACATTTTTTTTTAATAAGAAAATGCTTCTTTATTTATATTATGTACCTTATAGTTATTAGTTTAAGTGCAAGACGTACATTGCACTAAAATCATTAAGAAAATGCTGGCATTTTCATCTCCCTCGTAGATGTCGACAAAAGGGAACTTAGAAGTCGCGAGAAGGTCCTCGGAAAATTCATATTTCTAACAAAAAATGAAAATATTCATTTAATTCTTAAATCCTTGAAAAACGTAGGAAACTAAACGTTGGAAAATTAATATTGATGTCAAAATAGGACAGCATAAGTTAGGATGCCAAAAAAACTATGTTTAGACAGATAAGTCATATCAGTTGATATGCCCAAGAGAGGAATGCATGTTTTTTCTTCTCCTAGATGTCTTCGTGATCTAAGTGATCTATCTGTTGTTTTATATTACAGTCTAGGAACTTATTCACAGTGTTGTGATAAGAGGAAACCTCAAGAGGTTCTCACGCACAGAGAACTCCTTCTTTTGTTCAATTTCTACCTGAATTATTATTCTTTAGATTGTCTCCTTCTAAACGAAGGCGGTACTATTCGGTAGCAAAGAGATCAGTTTACATCGAGGAAATATGAGTTTTGTGGTGGAACCTTCGAACGACAAAGTATGCCACAAATAAGTACAAACAAAGAAGACCAAAAATTCGTAATTGTGAAATAAATTTTAGGTTTCTTGGACGCCGTAGTTAGTCGCGAAAAATGAAAAACGTAGAAAACACTTTAGCCCTTTTGTCTAGTCGCTGGGAATTCCTTTCTACGCTCAAAACAAAATGTTCCGTCGATATACGAGAGATGTAACAATCGTTTTTTATTTTTTCAATTTTATGAAAATGGCATTTTATATAGAACCTTTTGTTTTGTGTGTAGAAACTACAACCAAAGTTTTTTTGTTTGTTAAAGATTTTATTTCGTAAAAATCAGACAAGGGTTTTGTTTGAAGAAAAATACACTGATCACTGTAATTAAAACAAAAAACAACCGTTTTACGCATCAATAATTACTTAAATGTGAATATATAACAAGTATATATCAATCTTATGAAGAAAGTAGTATTGAGAAAAACTCAAAACAACAGTTTTCCTTCAAATATTTACGATATTTTATAATGCCACATGAAATATGGAATATATTTCATAATTAAACATCAATATGTATTTATGTTCATAAATTCGTATATTAAAGAATCTCCGTGTTGTCCCAATGTAAAATTTTACAGCTACCGTAATTATTGATGTCGTAAACGACTGTAGACTTAATTACAATGAATACTGTATATTACATACATTTTAAGTACGGTAGATCGGTTGATTGTTAAACTTTAAAGTTTATAATTATTGTCTTAAGTTCATAGTATCAATCGGGTATAGTATATGATGATGAAAACAAAAATATAGCATTTATAAATGTTATCGTAGCCAAAATAAAATAAATCTTTATTTTTAATAGTTATTTTTTATTTTACTAACAGTCTGAAAGTAGTTCTAACTAACCGAGTAGCTGACAACGAAAGCTTCACCTATGCATATCATTGGTTGATGTCGTTTTGTTCCGTCAGATCATTTGTTTGTGCCTTAAATGTCTTTAAAATGTTAATTTTTCCACGATCGTAAGAATTTGCCATTAACACGAACTGTTATAATCAAGTAAAAAAAGCAAAGTTCGTGTAACCTTCTGGCTAAGGTCTAGTGTTACGGTTTTCAGGTCGCGCAAGCGCTCCTAACATCACTTAACGACTACTTTCGTAGCCGGGACCGACGGCCCTCCAGCTTGTTAAGCCAGTAACATAGCCACTGAGCTACGGCTGCCACTATAATCAAGTAAAGTTCAATAGAGAGACCCTATCCATGTTTATTAATAATAGGAAGGCGATCTAGTTATAAAATAAAATACAGCGCCATAGGTTTTGCATCATATAACTTTGTTAGAGAATTCGTTGATGAAATTCCACTTTTGCTGATCTTTCCAATTGTTACAATAACTCTACAGCGCAAATTTGGACTTCTTCTTATTGCACCGTCTCCTTTCGAAGGTTGGCGATCCAATTGGCAATTGTAGCTTTGGAAACTGCTGTACGAAAGATTTCTGTGAATGAGCGGTTAAACCATCTCCTCACGTCTTTCAGCCACGAGTTCTGGCATCTTCCAACTGATCTTTTGCCCTGAACTTTACCTTCCAATATGATTTGGAGTAATTCATATCTTTCACCTCTCAACACATGAACCAAGTATTGTATTTTTCTCTCTTTGATTATGCTGAGTAATTATTTTTGTTTACTTATGCGCTGAAGTATCTCACCATTTGTAACTTTTCGTATTCATGGAATTCTCAGCATCCGTTTGTATATATACATTTTAAAGGCATCTATTCTTTTTTTCAGAGTCCATTGTCCAACTTTCACAACCATACAGCAAAACAGAGAAAACGTAACATCTGAATCATTCGAATTATGAGCTCTAGACTAAGGTATGATCTTTGTATTTTCCTCTCTTGTTCGATTCTTGATAGGATTTCTTTTATTTTTTTTTTTTTTGATTACACTGGCTGTTGATATTGACCGGTGGCTTTTCCATTCTTCTGAGCTTTTACTGCATAAATAACTTCTTCTTTTCTTGTTTTTGGACCCTTTTGATTTATTCGATCATCCGTGGATGGTGGAGAACAAGGTCTATCATCATCATCATCAAAAATTGTCTGAATGTTTGTCTTCTGCATCTATAATTATCCCTCGTTATTATTATTTCTTAATATTGTTTCTTGTCTCTTTCTGTGTCTACCTGTTATTTCTTTCACTTTTTTATGGACTTTAAAGATGTCGTATCTTTGCTGAAGTTGTTTAATTTGTAGGCATTTGGTTGACATCCAGTTTTCTTTAGCTTCTTTGCACACTTTTCTAATGATTTTATTGATTCGTTTGTATTCTATTGGGTCTGTTTTATGTTTTCGTCTTACGTCCATGAGGTCCATGATCTCTTGCGTTATCCATTCTTGTTTTCTGTTGTTTTTCGTGAACCCGATGTCGTCTTCTTGTATCTTTGTTATTTTCGTTTTTAGAGCAGTCCATGTTACTTCAACATCTGTCTGTACCAAGTTTTCTAGCGTTTCTATTTCTTTCTCCATCTTGATACTTATTTCATTTTTCTTTTCAGTGCTCTTCAGTTGTGAGATGACTATTTTTCTTGACATTTTTTCCCTTTTAACTTTAAGAAACCTTTTTAGTCTAAAATCCATTATAACTGGATTGTGATCGCTGTGAATGTCAGCTCCAGGATATGTTTTAGTAGATTTTATATACCTCTTGAAGTTGTTATCGAGCAAAATGAAGTCAATTTGATTTCTAACAATTTTATCTTTTCTGTCTGTAGGTGATTTCCAAGTTTATATCCTTCTAGGATGTTGTTTGAAGAAGACTTAGCCTTCTATTTGGGCTTAGCTTTTCGTAATTTCTATCTTTACTATTGGCGGTCACTCGCTTCTGCAGCAGCCACTTCACCCTTCAATCCATTTCGTGCTTGTCTTTTGTCCTATATTTTATTGTCTCTTGGCAATCAGTCCTCATCCATTCTGATTACATAACCAGACGATCGAAGTTTCTTGAAGTCTAGCGAATTTTGAAATAGGTGTTTCTTTGAATAGTTGGCAATGTTCGCTGTTGTATTTGAATCTGCACATCACATTTCCGTTTATCTGTCCAAAGATCTTACTTAGAACTTCCTTTTTGTATTTTCTCTCCTCATCCATAACTATCTAGCATCTTAAGAAAATCTATGGATCGCCTTTGTCGAATGAAACATTCCTTTATCTAGCAGCAACAAAGGAAACTTAATCATTTTTTATTATCAGGCCTGCTCTTCAAAGATACATGAGATTCTTAACTATTTCTTGAAATTCTAATAAAATATCTAATTTTTAACGAAGGATCTTTATTTTAGCAAAACAATTGCCCACAAAAAAAAATAAAAATAAATTAAGTAAATTAAAATAAAACAAATCAAATTGAACCAAATTGAATTAAATTAAAAATCATCGCTCCGTGAGTAGACGACAAGAAAGCTATGCTTCCCCTTGTTGATCACTACCGGAGTGCCACATCGAGTTTTTATTGTATCATACGATCGTGGAAGGATTATATTTGCGATAAGAGCAAAAATTTTCGTAAATACTTGCTTAGCATAATTTAGCTCTTATTGCTGAACACCGAATTTTAGATTTGTGCCGTTCAAAAAGTTGGTAATCGTGTCACATGAATGTTGACAAGATTCGAGTAAGTTAACGCTTTAAAGCGAAGAATATACTTATTTTTTATTGAAAATTCAGTTTGAACTAAAAACAAACAAGTGAATTGGAAACGAGTACATTTTGAGTGTGTTTAAATTTGTAAACAAACGGGAAAAGCTCAAAACGTATTTTACGAGGATATACACAAAAACTGGTAGCCTATTATAAAAATAAACAAAATTTGAAGTCACAGAATTTTATTCAGTAGTTACAGCTTCTTGAAATTTTAAAGTTGAATATTTGTGATATTGTCCTTATTCTCACGCGAAATCAAAGTTTTTTGCTGACAAAATGCTGGAAGACCTCCGAAATCTAGGTATACCAAAAAAATATATCAACCTCATAAAAATAACGTTACAGGGTACAAAAGCCGCAGTTAGAGTAGATGGAGAACTGTCTCCCCTGTTTACCATCAACATGGGGGGTGAGACAGGCAGACACACTTTCAACCATTCTGTTCAACCTAGTTCTTGAAGCAGTCATCAGAAAAACCAATGTAACTTGCCATATAAACACCAAAAAGTACAAATTACTGCATATGCAGATCATATCGCCATTATTAGTAGAAGCAAGACACGGCTAATGGAAACGTTCAAGGAAATTGATCCTGATGCACACAAAAGAGGGCTTAAAATAAACGAAACAAAAACTAAGTACATGACCATCAAAAGAACACCTGAGAATGAAAATAATAGCAATAGACAACTACACTATTGAATGTGTGGATGCCTTCACATAACTGGGCACAGAAATCAATCAGAAGAATTCCGTAAGTAGCTAAATTAATGCACGTATTTCCAGTGGAAATCGTACATACTATGCTAATAAAAGATTGATGACATCGAAATTATTAGATAAAAGAACCAAAATGACTATCTTCAGAACTTTGATTAGACCCGTAGTAACCTATGGTTAAGAGGAAAGAGAGTTAAGGAAAGAGAGGACCAGGGAGAAGAAGAATATCTTGGCTTCAAAACATGAGAAAGTGGTTTAATACATCGACAACCGGAATATTCAGAATAGCAGCAAGCAAAGTTAGGATAGTCATGTTGATCGTCAACATCCGGAACGGATAGGCATCGTAAGAAGAAGAAGAACCTATGGTCCAACTCAGGACATTCGAGAGAAAGATACTGAGATAAGTATATGACCCGGTGCAAAGAAAGACGGCAAATGGAAAATCAGGAGAAACGACGAGGTTAATGAACTGAATGAAGGGTATGACATTGTAAGATTTGTGAAAAGTCAAAGACTGTCATGGCTGGGACATGTTCAAAAAGACCAGGACGAGATGGTTGGATGACGTGGAAGACGACCTGAAAACCATGAATATAAGACAATGGAGGAGAAGGGCCCAAGAGAGATCTGAATGGAAGGACATAGTCCGACAGGCAAAGACCCATCCAGGGTTATGATGCCAAAAGAAGAACATTATTATGTATTGGGAGTTTTCTTTGTCTATTTGTGTTTTATCATGAATTATGCCAACGATGACGTAGAGTAGATCTGAAATATATCAAAGGATGCTGACAATTGCCTAGATGAAAATTTACCAAGGTCATAGTGAGTAGAATCAGTGGAACTGAAGGGAAGAACATGAGATGCAAGCTTTATTCAGGTTAATAAACAACTAGGTCGCATAAAATACTACTATCTATAAACAGCAAAGAAAGGAATGAATTGTCCATGAAAATTGAGTGACAATCAATCTAAAAAATTGAGGAATTGAGTGACAATCTATATTAATTGGTTCTTTTGATTGTACTCTTCTTGTGTTTTGACATAATTCTCTCATAAGTCACACAACAGTCTCTCTAAATTAATTGGTTCGTTTGATTGTTCTTTTCTTGTGTTTTGACATAATTCCCCCATGAGTCACTCAATTGAGCAATTGAGTGAGTCTCTCTAAATTAATTGGTTTTTTGATTGTTCTCTTCTTGTGTTTTGACATAATTCGCTCATTTAATTGAGTTAATTGGTTCTTTTCTGGTGTTTTGACATATTTTCCCTTCTAGACTCAAGCAATTTTAAGATCGTTTTCCTTCTTATACTCACAGTTTATTATTGTCCTAGTCTTTCGTAGCATTGTGCTCTTAGTATTTTTTCTTTATTTGCTTGCCCAGCAGACTTATAAACTAAATAGGACCTAAGACAAATATTGATCCACTAAAATACACCTATAATATTGCGGAACTATTCACAATATATGAAAATCCTTCTTGAATCTGATATGTGACACGATAACCAACTTTTGAACCAAAAATTATTTGTTTTTTATCTGTGGAAAAATATACAAATTCATAAATGTTTATTTGATTTGAATTTTGTGTTTTTATCGAAAACTGTAGATGTCATTTACGTCAACATTTAAGAAACTTTCTAAAATCCTTTTCGATGTGTTCTGGATAAAAATAATAAAGACAAAAGAGATCCTTAAACGAAAAATGTGCTAGGGTTTTCCGCGACGTAAACAATTTGTAAGTACGTGTAACATTAAAATTGAGTTTTTAGTTTAAGGTTAGTATTTTATAGTTTAACACTGACTAAATATTTTTTATATAATGGTATTCAGAACCTTAAAACTTTCAAAAACAACTTTTGTTTAAAAAATCCTTTATAAAAGGTATATATATTCTAAAAATGCCCTTTCGGGTTACATCACATAACGTTTTCGGAATAAAAAGTCCATCTTCAGTTCAGTTACCAGGTATACATGAGTAAAGTCACTAAATATGTGGGTAAAAATCCTTTACATGATGTTAACTTTGTTAATTAATACATATTTATAGATACATTTATATGATTTTGGAGTTTTAAACAGATTTACTTCATGGCAACGCAAGACTTTCAGGGATTGCTAACCCCAGTTTCTATCGAGGACCCTTAGACATCTCTTCTCGGGTTAGCAACCCCTGGGAGTCTTGCGTTGCCATGAAGTAAATCTGTTTAAAACACCAAAATCATGTAAGTTTATCTACAAATATGTATTAATTAACAAAGTTATCATTTAAAGGGTTTTTCATAGATATTTAGGGGCTTCACTCATGTACAGGGTGCGGCAGATCAACCCAAAATTAGAAATATCTCGAGAACTAAAGGTAACTGAAACATAAAAATTGGAATGAAGGGGTTTTGAAGAGTGACCTATTCAATGAAATTATTTTATCTATTTGCTACTTCCGGTTATACCGGAAGTTGCTTATAACTTTTTTTAATGGGACACCCTGTATATCTTTTAATTTTAGAAATATTCACGTTATTCTGAATATTTGAATATTTTTTGTTAATACCTTCCTATACGTATTGTGAACCGTTTTTGAGGTATAATGGTTTTTATATGAAAATTACACTTTTCTAGTTGGAATCGCCCACCTGCTATCAGAAGACAGTCAGAGATAGAACGAAAAAAGCAGGAGACGGATCGAAGACACCCCTTGTATGATCACCAAGTTCAGCCAAGTAGACTAAGATCTCGGAAAAGCTTTCTGAAACAATTACGATCCCTTCCCGAAGAGCCAAAGACGCGCCGAATACACCTATGGCAAGCGTCAGCTACAACACATTTTGCTTTCTCAGAGGAAATGCTAAACAGACGGATGGAAATGGTAAATGGAAAGCGCTAAACAGACTAAGAACTGGCGTTTAACGTTGTGCTAGTAACCTGAAGAAATGGGGATACTAGGAGGACGATACGTGCGACTGTGGCGCGGTTCAGAATAGTCACCATCTACTATCATGCACAGAGATGAGAAAGACCTGCACAGAAAAAGACCTATTTTTAGCGAATGACAGAGCCATCTATGTGGCCAACCATTGGAAATACAAAATTTAAAGCTGTTTGGTGTTACGGACACGGAAAGTAAGTAACTGCACTGATGATGGACTTGTTAGTCCGAAAACGTTCTCTGAAGTAACCCGAAAGGGCATTTTTAGAATATGTATACTACATATAACTACAGGAATTTCATTTTCCTTGTGGATCTTAATACTCTCAGTCCTAATGTATGAATCTGAGACGTGAATCGTTTCTAATACAGAAAAACACAGACTATTAACTTGGTTAACTAACAGAATTTGGCGTCATCGATGTAATTTCGAGCTATACAGTAACTACGAATAATAGGATCCAAAGGATAACTAGGTACGGGAAGGTCGAATCAAAACTAGGCCCTGAGCACCAATGATGATAAGCTTTTGAATGATCAAAATAGATTTTAATTAGACACAATAACGCCATAAACACTACTCAGTCATTGTAAGGTTGATTAAAGGCGTAATGCGAAATACTACAAAAAATATTAATTGTTTCTATTCAGCGATGACGATCGTATTGTTACAATTGCGATAAGATTTTTATGCCCGTTTACCAATATCATTTGTTTTGTAACGTAGTTCAATATCTTGAGTCTTATCTACAAAAATGGATGTTTTGTTATCGGTTTTCATAGCCGCCTTATCATCTCGATGTTTATTAAAGTTGTTTTTTTTTTTCGTAGGAATTTCTTATAGTATACGTCATACGTGATTGAATGCACCGCATGAGTTATAACATCATCGAAGATTTTTAATAGACATACGCCAATTTATCTGTGAAAAAATTATCGATTTCACGTAAAAATCTTATACCGGATTTTGTAGGTTCTAAAAGATAAATAAAGGATAGCTGAAGACAAATCTTTGAAGACATACAGTTGATTTTGTATTGTTTTTTAAACAATCATAAAAAATGAAAAAATCATTTGCCTATAAAACGTTTTTTGTACAATTTAGACGAAAATGGTTCAAATAAAAGTTGTAGGTGACAAAAAGTTCTTTAATTTGCGAGTTTCTAAATGAAAATACATAAAGAATTGACCGAGAAAATTGCAAAGAACCTATTTTTGCAGTAACTTCTTCTTCTTTCTCGGGAACTTCTGAATGTCCAGTCTGGGCGTCGGAGTGATATTTTCATATTTCTTGTACCCACCTCTTCCATCCCTTCCGGTCACTAGCTAGTTGAAATTTTTCCTTTTTCTCTGCCCATTTTCAGTGATTGTTCCAACCATCCTATCTTCCCTTTCTTTTCTTCCTGTATCTCTTGGATTCCATTACTCTTCTAATAGTCTGTTCTGTTCCATCCTAATAATTCGTACAAACCATTTTAATTTTCTTCTTTTGATTTGAATCCACCAATGAACAAGCAAAATTGCGTATAAAGAGGAAGATCATATTTTTTGTTTTCTTGATGTTTAGTTAATGCCATTTTCTTTGTTTTTTTTTTCAAGGGACAAATTTTATTTGAAAAACAATTTTTTATCTCTTTTAGTTTACAAGCTAAAGCCTTATAAACAATTAAATTGTTTATAACAATTTTTGACCACTCGAGTTGAAATCTACCCTCGAAATTCGTAGTCAGAAGCAAAGAATACATTAAAAAACTTGTATGGGCCCATCAGAATTGACCAGGGTGGCTCTTAGCTGGCCTTTAGACTATAGTTCATATCTTTTTCGAAAGACCGACCCTAAATCGTACATTTCTAACGAAAGAGGTAAATTTGAAGTTTCTTAAATGTAGATGTAAAATCTGTAAATGATCCAAAGTACAAAAAAAGTATGATTGAAAAGTGAGATAGCAGATTAAAGGTTTAACTTAATGTGACTTGTAGCCTAAATAGATGTCCTAATGCCCAAAAGGAAATCTCCTACACATAATCGTTTTGAGATGTAAATTTGATGTAAATCTAAGAGACGTGTTGACGTTTACGTACGAATAACTATATATCAGACGTGATCGATTTATTTTTCGATGTTGTTTCTTCAAATTAGATCGAATACAAGTTTTAATGTTTTTTAATTGTATATCACGAAGAAATGTCTTTTAGGAATACATATATGTATAGCGGGCCAATCAAAAAAGGAGGGTACATAAAATGATCCATTTATGACTAATAAATCAAAATCGTGATGGATGATTGATGATCGAACTAAAATTTAAGGTACACAGACAGAGATTATGTAGGTACACACATTTAGAGACAAAAAATTTCAAATCTGTGTTATCAAGAATTTTCAAAAGATAAATTTTTCCAACGTGTAGAAAATTTGGTATGGAAAATGTGGAGTTATCTCCAAATCAATGGCGTAAAGAATAAAGCCGATACATTTTTCTGTTTTTGTAATAATTTCAAAATCCAGCGTTATCCAAAAAAATTGAAAATTTTTAAAACTTTCTTCTTCTTAGGGTGGCTGTCCGTTCCGAACGTTGGCGATCATTCTGGCTATGATGACTTTGTTGGTTGCTATATGGAATAGCTGTGTTGAGGTCTTTCTATACCATGCTCTCAGGTTAGCAAGCCAGGATATTCTTCTTCGTCCTGGGGCCTTTTTTCCTTAATTTTTACCTTGCAAAATGCATTGGAGTAGCTCATATCTGCCTTGGTTTCTCATTCTATGTCCCAAATACTGCAGCTCACGGCCCTTCACGATGTTGACCAAATCCGCGGTTGTGTTCATCCTCTGTAGTACTTCTTCATTGGCGAATTTGTCTGTCCATGCTATGTTCAGGATCCTTCTGTATAACCATATCAAAAGCCTGAAGTTTTCATAGAGTTTCCACCTTTAATGTCCACGTTTCTACTGCGTACAGAAGCACTGAGTACATGTAACATTTAACGAGACTTATTTTTGTTTCTAGGGTTAGGTCATGGCTCTTGAACACAGAGCTCATAGTCAAGAATGCACTTTATGCCTTTCCGATGCGACATTTAATCTCTTGGGTATTGTCCCACGACTCATTGATTATAGTTCCCATGTAGTTGTACTGTGAGACAGGTTCAATTCTCATTTGATTCACATACAGATTTGCTCCAGTTATGTTTTCCGTTCTGATGATCATTAGCTTGGTTTTGCTGGTGTTTATATTAAGTACATATATGTTCTACTTGTTTCCGTTATTTTGTTCATTAAATTTTGCAGCTCTTCTATGGTATTGGAAAACACTATTGTATCATCTGCATACCTCAGGTTATTGAGCTTGATTCCATTTATTGAGATTCCATTGATGATTGAGATGAATATTGATATTCATCAATATTTTTTAGAGCCTCTTCAAAAATGTGCTCCGAGTACAGATTGAATATCAGTGGTGTAATTTTGTACCCTGTCCCACTCATCTTTTGACCTGATCTGTATATTCCCCATCTATTCGGAGCAGCGCTGATTGATTCCAATACAGGTTAGCTATTATTTTCAGATATCTTCCGTCAATCCCTGTCCTCTTCAGCACTTCCCTAATTTGTTCAAGCCTGACTATCGAAAGCCTTTTTTACTGTCAATCAGGCATGCAAAAACATTACAGCTGACATCTCTACATTTCTAAAACAATACTTGAACGCTAAATAAAGCTTCATTCGTACCAATGGCGTTCACAAATCCAAACTGATTGGGCGCAATTTGTTCCTCGTATTTCCGGCAAATTCTTTTGTGGATGACTTTTAAAAACAGCTTCATCAGATGGCATTAGGCTTATGGTCCTATAGTCTTCACAAACTTTTGCTCCTGGTTTTTTGGGCAATGGTACGAACTCGGATTTGAGCCACTCTACTGGTATTTTTCCTGCCTTATATATTTCATTAAATATTTCAGTTATTATTTTTATTTGTTATGCATCTAATAGCTTCAGCAGTTCTGAAGGAATTTCATTAAGTCCCGGTGCCTTTCCATCCTTCATTTGTCTGACGACGTAGGATTTCGGAATTTTCTTCAATGGTGGGTTCTTACATTGTTCCAAGGTCGTGGAAAAGTTTCTTCAAGTATTCTTCCCATATTTTCTTTTTTCTTCTTGGGTTATGGCTGGTTATGGTTGGTTATGGTTTAAAACTTTGCTGCGAGAAATTTTCATTTATTTCGTATTTAATCGTCGTCTTATTAAAAGATAAAAATGTGGCATTTGGTGAAGATTTAAGTCATTCTATTCATGCCATACACATATAGACGACTAAAAAACATATACACACCAAACATATATATATATATATATATATATATATATATATATATATATATATATATATATATATATATTAAACTTAGAGCTAAGATTAATATTATTATAAAAATTAATATTAAACTCACCAGTCTTCCGGGTTGAACCGCGTCGATATCCATTTTGCCGAGCTTTCGACATCCTCTCTGATGTCTTCTTCAGGGCTTCCGAGGTCTCAGTCTCCCGAGCCCCCAGACACTACTACACTCACTAGTCACTTCTAGTTCACTCACTAGTTCACTACTACGACTGGGACCAGGGGACGGTTCATTTATACCGTCGATGGTGACGTGGCCTAGGTGGGGGTTAGGGTGGGGATTGGCGCGAGAGTTGGCGCGAACATTTTCGACAGTGGGATTTTGATTCGAAGATGGAGGGGGCGATATTTTGTTTATGAGAGGTCTCCATGTAGAAGGTAACCGTATGGCGTCATCTCTTTTATTAAGGCAATTTGGTCTTTTTTCTATTTCTATGGCTTCTCGGATAATTCTTGGTTTATAAAAGCGGATGGGGGCTATGGTTCTAGAGTTTTCGAAATCAATTTTGTGACCTGTATGAAGATGGTGTTGACCGAGAGCTGAAATTGAATCGGAATTGCGAACAGAAATGGAATGTTCATAAATCCTATTTTGAATTCTACGATTTGTTTGGCCTATATAGGATCGGGGACAGTCTGCACAAGGAATTTCATAAACTCCGTGCTGTTCGTTTGGAATATTGTCTTTGATTGATCGAACAAGAGATGAAAGTTTTTGTTGGGGGGTAAATATTGTTTTTATTCCTCTTGGTTTAAGAATTTTGTCGATTTTGTCAGTGACACCTTTGATGTAAGGAAGAAACGCTTTCGTATGATAAGGGTCTGAGTCTTTGGATTGAGATTGAGTGGGAGATTGATGTCTGTGGATGCTCCTATTGATGTGATTTTCGCGGTAGCCATTTTGGATGAGGGCTTGTTTTAAACAAGAAAGCTCAGCGGATCTACTTGCATCATCGGAAAGGCGTATTGCAAGTAGGCCGATGATGCAAGTAGATCCGCTGAGCTTTCTTGTTTAAAACAAGCCCTCATCCAAAATGGCTACCGCGAAAATCACATCAATAGGAGCATCCACAGACATCAATCTCCCACTCAATCTCAATCCAAAGACTCAGACCCTTATCATACGAAAGCGTTTCTTCCTTACATCAAAGGTGTCACTGACAAAATCGACAAAATTCTTAAACCAAGAGGAATAAAAACAATATTTACCCCCCAACAAAAACTTTCATCTCTTGTTCGATCAATCAAAGACAATATTCCAAACGAACAGCACGGAGTTTATGAAATTCCTTGTGCAGACTGTCCCCGATCCTATATAGGCCAAACAAATCGTAGAATTCAAAATAGGATTTATGAACATTCCATTTCTGTTCGCAATTCCGATTCAATTTCAGCTCTCGGTCAACACCATCTTCATACAGGTCACAAAATTGATTTCGAAAACTCTAGAACCATAGCCCCCATCCGCTTTTATAAACCAAGAATTATCCGAGAAGCCATAGAAATAGAAAAAAGACCAAATTGCCTTAATAAAAGAGATGACGCCATACGGTTACCTTCTACATGGAGACCTCTCATAAACAAAATATCGCCCCCTCCATCTTCGAATCAAAATCCCACTGTCGAAAATGTTCGCGCCAACTCTCGCGCCAATCCCCACCCTAACCCCCACCTAGGCCACGTCACCATCGACGGTATAAATGAACCGTCCCCTGGTCCCAGTCGTAGTAGTGAACTAGTGAGTGAACTAGAAGTGACTAGTGAGTGTAGTAGTGTCTGGGGGCTCGGGAGACTGAGACCTCGGAAGCCCTGAAGAAGACATCAGAGAGGATGTCGAAAGCTCGGCAAAATGGATATCGACGCGGTTCAACCCGGAAGACTGGTGAGTTTAATATTAATTTTTATAATAATATTAATCTTAGCTCTAAGTTTAATTGTACTAACCGCGGAAATCTTTCCGAACATATATATATATATATATATATATATATATATATATATATATATATATATATATATATATATATATATATATATATATATATATATATAATATAAGAAAACTGTTAATGAATACAAAATATCGTAATGCTTAGAAAAATTAACACAACCTAAATACAACCGATTCTAGTTGATAAACATAACAGCCGGTAATGAAAAAACACAGTTTTGACACCCTAACATTAGTAGACGTCATTTGTCAACAGCAGTTTGACACATTTTATTTCTAGCGCCATCTACACGACAATATGAAATCTTAAAAGACAAGTTTCGTACGAAGAGGACCAGAATGTAGAGGAAAACTGATAATACATGGATTGGTACATGTTTTATTTTTTGAGTGTAAAATATTTAATATAGGAGGCACGTTTTTAATAAAAGTATCCTACAACCGTGGTTTGAATTTCGTTCTTATAGAAATGTGTCTCCGATAACTGTCGAATATTCCTGAACATTCGTGTGACCATTTTTAAACGGTATAGCTCACGTACGTGCTCATAACGTTTTCTTTGTAAACTACACTGATATCACACTCAGCTGTCTTTAGTACTAAGGAAACGAATCATAACAGATATTTCACAGTCGGTGTCAATTCTTAATTAATAGAGGCATCTTAGCTAGTTATATAGCCATGTATACAGATTGTTTCATTAATAATTGGAAATATTTTAACTATAGATTCCTGAGCTCAAAATATTTTACCCTATTGTAAAATTGTAAAAACTATTTGTACCCAGTATTTCAAAACTATTTGACATATCCTTGTCATACTTGGCAGAAAATGAAGACACTGTACACCCTACTAAATTATGCTATATAAACGTCTCTCGCTAGGATCAGAGGCGTACGACAAGGGAAAGTAAAAGGTTGATCCTTTCCAAATTCTACGCCACTGGCGGAATTTCTATTTTAGCGCAATTTTTCGATTCTCCAATACTTCGGTTAGGGGAAATAGAATAATTTGTTATGGAATAATTGTTAACACATTGATAAAACGAAAAACATTAGCCCTTATAGAGACCTGAAATATAACGATAACCAAAATTTTTAAATAGCAAAATTTTTTTTATATATATTTTTTTCCCAAATGTGATTGTTTTAACCCTTTCGGTCACGCTTTTTTTTAGTGTAATGAAATATATTTTGTTAATAATTCCAAATTATTCCCAGTTATGGTAATCTTTTGTAAGGTAATGCCTTTTGGTAGGAATATTAGCATTTTTTTTAATAAAATAGGACCCGTTTTTGATGTTGTCAATTGACAAAATTGTGACTAACTGTAATATTTACTTAAACGAAGTTAAAATTCTTGTGTCGTCAATTGATGACACAGTGACTGAAAGGGTTAAGGCTATCGAAAGCCAACTTGTGAGACAAGTTTTGAAATTATTTATCCATTTTTGTTTATTCTAATTAGTCCAGCCATAATAACAGAAGATATGTACCCAACGATACATTTCAAGATCAACAGTTTGCAAGGACAAAAATGGGGCAATTATCAGCGAGAAAGGGGAAATAATGAAAAGGTGGAAGGAACATTTTCAAGAGTGGTTAAACCCAGAAAAAGAACAAAACGAAGATGAAGAAATAACTCACCACACAGCAGAACAACTAGTTGAGCACCTTCCTTGAGTCAATTGACGAAGAATGTAGATCCTTTAACCAACAGAAAAATGAAGCATATAAGAGACTTCAGCAGCGCAGAACGAGATCAAACCTGGAAGACTATGAAAATCTTAGACGAGAAGAAAAAGGACGTTTAGAAGGAAAAAGAAAGAGCCATACGAAAACGCTCTAAACGAGATTGTTAACCACCACAATAGAAGACTCGCGAAAATTCTACCAGAAGATAAACAGCTGCAGAAAAAAAATTCAAACCCAAAATAACAGCATGTAAAGACAGAGATGGTTCCAAAATTAGTGACAAAGAACAGATACTAAACAGGTGGGCGAATCATTTTGAAGAACTGCTTAGCGACAGTCGTGAAGAAGACCAAATAGAAATTACTTTGCCTGAAATGGATGAAAACGCTCAAGAGCCGTCCCCACCGGAGAAGAAATTAGAGAAGCCATTTCAAAATGGCTTCCTGAAAAATAACAAAGTCCCCGGTTGGGACAATCTTCCTGCCGAACTCTTTAAAAATGGTGGTGACACCCTTTTTAAACACATGCATAAATTAGTAAACGAAATCTGTCAACGGAAGGAAACATCTTCACAAAAAGGGAGATATGATGGTGTGTGATAATTATAGAGGCATCACCCTACTTAACGTGGCATATAAAGTATCGTCCAACGTATTGTACAGAAGATTGATCCCCTATGCACAAATAGTTGGAAACTACCAGTGCGGTTTCCGACCCAATAAATCAACAACGGATCAAATCTTCACATTCAGGCAGATTCTTGAGAAAACGCTTAAGTTCGAAGTCGACACTCACCACATATTCGTGGATTTTAAAGCCGCATACGACTCAGTCAACAGACAACAACTTCTACAAGCTATGGTGGAATTTCAAATGCCGCTTCATCTTGTTCAACTAACGGAACTTACACTCGCAGGCGTAGAGAGTGTAGTCAGAATCCGAAACGACTTTTCAAGACCCTCCATTGTAAAAATGAACTGAGACAGGGGACTGTCGTGTCTCTTTTTTAACCTTGCACTAGAAAAAGTAATTTGAGAGTGCCAAATTAATACGAATGGCATCATCTTTAATAAATCTGTACAAGTGGTCGGATATGCAGATGACATAGACATTATTGCTAGGTCCACAGAATCTCTGATCGAAGCATTTCGATCACTGAGAGCGTCTGCACTGAGAATGGGATTAAAAATGAACGCACAGAAAACCAAG
Source organism: Diabrotica undecimpunctata (assembly GCF_040954645.1). Lineage (NCBI taxonomy): Eukaryota > Metazoa > Arthropoda > Insecta > Coleoptera > Chrysomelidae > Diabrotica > Diabrotica undecimpunctata. The sequence goes on from NC_092804.1 coordinate 2,274,536, forward strand.
TATATGTATTGTACTAGATCAGGCAACCAGATACCTAGACTATTAATTGATGATCTGGAACTGGAAGGTGTGGACACCTTCGTCTACCTGGGCTCGCTGCTGACCAAAGACAACAATGTCGGCGAAGAAATTAAAAGAAGAATAGTGCTTGCAATAAGTGTTATTATGGCTTGAGGAAACAGATGGCCCCAAAACTACCCGGAAAAATCAAAGTTACAATATATAAAACTAATAAGGCCAGTGTTAACATACGGGTCAGAAACCACTTACATGGAATGACTTATTGATTGTTTGCGATTTTAGTCTAAAAAGAAGCCTTTTTTAAAAAAACACTTTCAAGAAAAAAAAAACTTCTAGGGGACGAATTTTTTGAGACATCTAAAAAATCTCATTTTTTTGAAATTTTGACATTTTAATCAATGTTGAGACAATAATCCCGTAGAATTAAACCGACAATTTCATGAAACAACATTTCTTTTCACAAACTTTGATTTGGAGAAGGTCACAATACGAAACATAATACGAAACATAATACAAAATGCTTTACGTGTTGACTTGAATACCTTTTAAACTAATTAACGATTCGATCTAAAATTTTGAAGGTTTGTTAAAGCACCACAAAACCCATCTTTGGATACAATATCTACATTAATTTTTTACACGACTTATCAATAATTAACGATTATGTCGCATTTTACAGTTTTCAGAGCAAAAAAAATTGTGTCGTCTCAGCTTCTATTCATCCCCTTCTAAACACAAGTTTTCCTTTACTCTTCAATGTCTTTTTGCCTGCGTACAATCATCGAAAACCACTAGATTCCGGTCTTTTTTTTTAAGTAAAAACGAAAAATGGTGACAAACTACAACTACAACTCCACCTATTATCAGTTTTCCAATGTTAAAACTTACAAAATATGTATTTAATATTTAAGTAGATGTTATTAAAAGTGTTTTAGCTCTTTTAACCAGCTGCAGGTGATTTAATTGTTGGTGCTTTATAGAGAAAAAATTAAATTGTCCACTAAGTTCCATCATTCGTCAGTTTTGGTTTAAGATTTTTAATTTTACTGACATACTTTGAATCTGTGCGAACCGTAAATAGCTGATAATTTAACGAAAATTAGGAAAGAAGTTAGGAAATATGATTATTTAGTAGAAAGTTGTTTATTTTTATTAATTTGTTTTATAAATTGTCAGTTATGATTCGAAAAACAAATTATTTCTTCATTGTATTTAAATACATGAAAATGTCGACAATAACCTTCATGTGAGTTTAATGATTTTCAATAGTGATAAATATACGGTGATGTTGAAAAGAGTCAATTTAAAAAGAAATCATCTGAAAAATTGAAATTTTACGACAAAGAAATAAAAAAAGATCCAGTGACGTCAAAATTCGACCTCAATCATCAACAGTCTCCTTCCAGGATGATACAATAATTCCAACTCTTCTCCGATAAGTAGATGCCGTTTTTGTAGAACGATTTGTCTTTGGAATCACAAAACGCTTCAATTTTTGCAATTACTTCCCAATTTGATCAAAATTTATTTCTCTGCGATATTCCTTTGTAATCCATCAACGACCCGACCAGGCAAATGCTTTGGGTGCCGCAATTTCTTCCCCCAAATACGCCAATAACATTATATAAGATTCGATATTCAATAGACTTTCATTTGCTTCTATATACACTCACCTAACCTAATCTAATTATTTGTCTACCGACTTCACTGGATCGACTGCGCCAAATACGGCACCAAATTGGAACACAGCTTTTTCTTTGACAAATATTTACGCAAAATTGTAAATACACTCTCTTCTGATACCTTAACTCGATTAAATTGACTCATTTTTAAACGACCTTGGAGTTTTATCATACGTAAGTGACACTAAAACGTGTAAAGAAATTCTAAATAATGTTTAAAGCAACAGAAAATTATTTGTAAATGAATACTGCCACTTGTAGTTGAATGACATAAATTTTTTCTATAGTGGATTGCTGATAACTGTGCAGTGGATATATAAACAGAACAACTTGCAATTTTAATAAAAGCCATAATGAGTAGGACTGTAATAGAACATTCTTAGAGGTTTTTTTTTTAATATTAAGTGTTGTATCACAGTTGTGATTTCTAAAATAATTTAAATTTGCTTTTAGTTTGTTCAATTATTATTTTCCTAAAAGTACCATCAATTCTTATATTCGTTAACATATTCAATATTATTAATACAGCTATATACAGAGGGCTATATATAAAAAACCATCGACGCAGGTTGTACACGGAGAAAAAAAGAAGAGTATAGACGTCTTAGAAGAGAGGAAAAACGTATCCATCGACGTAAGAAGAGGGAATACGATCAGAACACTCTCAATGAGATACAAAGTGTAATCGATAAAAATAAAATGAAGAAATACTACAAATCCTTAAATAATAGCCGTCGAGAATTTAAACCACGATTAAAAATTTGTAAAGACACTAACGGTGAAATTCTACATGGTAAAAACTCAGTTCTTAACAGATGGGCGCAACAGTTCAGCGAACATCTAAATATAGACGACATTGAAGGAGGTTACAACACAGAAAATCAACAAAATCTACAACGTCAACTACGCAGTGAAGACCCAACAAGAGTAGAAGTGCCAAATGCCATCGTAAAACTCAAAAGACAATAAAGCCCCAGGAATCGATGAAATCTGTTCGGAAATGTATAAAAAAGGTGGTGATCAACTTTTTGCAGCAATCCATAAACTAATAGTACTTATATGGCAGAATGAATTGGTACCATAAGAGTGGCTATAGTGGTACCATAGAGTGGAATAATATGTCCGTTGCATAAAAAGGGTGATCAACTGGAGTTTAAGAACTATAGAGGCATTACTCTGTTAGCATCTGCGTATAAAATCTTCGACAATGTATTGTTTGAAAGACTTAAACATTTTACAATGGATATTGTTGGTCAACATAAATGCGGCTTTACTGCTGGAAAGTCAACTACACATCAAATTCAAGAACACAGGCAGATTCTAGAAAAGTCACTAGAATATAACATATATACACACCATCTCTTCGTCGACTTCAAAGCAGTCTATGACAGTGTGAAAAGAACTGCATTATATAATGCAATGATAGACTTTGAGATCCCACCTAAGTTAGTTAAGTTGACCCAACTAACGATGCAAAACGTAAGCTCATGTGTTAGAATTGAAGGAGAAAACTCTACATTCTTTGACATTAATAATGGTCTATGACAGGAGAACGCGCTGTCGTGTCTCCTCTTTAATATTTCCTTGGAAAGGGCAATCAGACAATTAAATATTAGAACGAATGCGACTATTTTTAATAGATCGACGCAAATTTTCGCATTCGCTGACGATATAGTTATAGTGGGCAGAAGTATGAGAGACCTGGTGTGGTGTTTTACAAGGTTTACGGACGCGGCAAGTGAATTAGGACTTGTGGTAAACGAGGAAAAAACCAAATATATATTGGTTACTAAAAACCCCCGAAATATCCAACAGAGAATTCAAATTAACAACCATACCTTTTAGCAAGTCAAAGAATTCACATACCTTGGATCGCTAGTAAACGCAACAAACACGACAAGCGACAAAATAAAAAGACACATAGCAATAGCAAACAGAACTGTTTACGGTCTCCAGAAACATTTAAAAAATAAAAATATAAAACGTACAGTAAAGCTCAATATATACAAGACCTTAATAAGACCGATTTTGATATAAGGGCTGAAACGTGGACCTTATCTCAAAATGATGAAAGACTTCTTGGTATTTTTGAGAAAAAAAAGAAAGAAAGATTTTTGGTCATCAAAGATACAACTTTGAACTATATCAGTTATAGACCGATCCAGATATTGTGAAATTCGTTAAAGTGCACAGACTTAGATGGGCTGGACACATTGCTAGTATGTCAGATCTCGAATACACAAAGAGATTAACATTTTCAAAACCAGAGGACGACCACGAAGAAGATAGATTGATGATGAGGAAGAAGACCTACAGATAATAGAAAATAGAAGGAAAACGGAATCCGTAGCCATAGAAGAATGTCATGGTTGCATAATTTGAGAGAGTGGTTTGGCTGTACCACTAATAAACTCTTTACGTCAGCTGTAAACAAGGACAGGATAGCCTTGATGATTTGAAATCTCCGATAGGAGTGGCACAAGAAGAAGAAGTTTGGGAATGAAGGATTACACCAGTCAACTATTTCTCGCTAGTATTGCGAATTTCAACGTGGTCTAGAATCTAGACCAGGTCCACCCAAAACAGCAGTCACACAGCAAAACATGAATGCGGTTCGTGAGCTAATTAAGGATGACCGCCGTGTAACATACCGAGAGATAAAGGCATCTTTGGGCATTTCAAAGCCCTCGATAGAAAAGATCTTACTTGAAGATCTGGGTGTTCCGAAGTTGGTTTCCAGTTGGATTCCTCATTTGCTCATAGAAGAGCAAAAAGCGGTTCGCGTCAATTGGTGTCAAAAACATTGAAACGGTTCAACAAAGGAAGCTCAAAAAATGTTTATAGTATTATTAGTCTTGGATTTACTCCTACGAACCGGAAAATAAACGCAAATCCGCTGTATGGATGTTTCACGATAAGGAAAAACCAACAAAAGTGATCCGTTCTCGAAGTGTGTCAAAGAAAATGGTAGCAACTTTTTTCCAAGTGGGCAGGAAATTTTTATTAAATAACTTATAAAAAAAAAACAATGGCCCGAATCGCTTAGAGTAAAATTTTTTTAAGGGTATTTCAGCGAAGTAAATACTTTTTTCTCTTGGTAATTTAAAAATGCTGTCTTTTCGAGTTATTTGCAATTTTTTGTTGCAGGTTTACCCCTATTATAATATTCTGCTTATAGGAGTAAACCGCTCGCCTAGTTAGACTGGTAAAGGTTCTTTATACCACAAATTTAACATTTAGACCTGATTATTTTCAAAAAAACAAACAAGTTTCGACTGTTTATAAATCCTTGCAGTTTTATCAAACGAAGTAGGAACAAAGAAAAAAATCCACAAAATCACAATTCAAGTGAAGTAATCTACGTTTCACCTTCAGTTATTGTTATTTATTTTGATAATGATGAAAGGTACTGTCAGTTATTTGTTTATGAAAATTATTCACGTACTAAATCAAATGATATAATGAAAAAAAAATCACTAGAACATATAAAACTGCTCGTGCCAACTGTTGTATGGCTACGGTTTTAGGTAAACAGTTTGATAGTGTGTTTTTAGTACTTAATGTTTAGTTTTAGGTTGGATTTTCAATATCTAATATCCTTTTGAGTACTTTCGAAATATATACCTATTTAGATCTTAGATTTTTTACTTATTTCAATTGGGTCGTTTCTATTGTTTGAACCAGATCCATTTTTTGAGCGGGGACCTGTATGTTCGCTTAAAAATGAAATACTTCAACATCGACCAAGTGTCAGATATTCTACATTATGCCTAGTTGCAACTACTCTTTAGATGTTTTCACTGATGATGGTACAATAGGACTGAAAATATCTGAAACTTTTTATCCTTTTTGAGGTAGTTGAGTTATTTAATTATTCGTGTACCAATTTTTTATACCATCTTTTAGCTAGTCTACTCTTTGTGGGAGATTTCTATCTTAGTCTCTCCCACTGCCGAAAGAATGCAAATTACCGGAGTGGCTTATATTGATCTTGCTGCATCGTGCGACACTCTAAACCATCAGAAAGTATTGTATTGAAAAAGGTGGACAATAACACTAGGGATTTTGGTCTGGACAGTTTTACGTGACTCTACAAGATAAGAAAAGCCATTGGAATAACCAGAAGCTCCTACTTTTTACAACATAAACATCAATGGCATATCACGTGACACAGACACGAAAAGTTGTGTATATGCGAGTGGTATTGCTGTAGTTGCTTAAGGAAGAAGTTTTTAAAATACAGACGGAAAACTCTCTGGTATCTTGAAACACCTGGACGAGGGTCTTGAAAGACCTGGTTTGAATTATTCCCGTGTCAGCAGCATACAATTGTATTTTTTGGAATATTAAAATTCATCAATTATCTCATTATTAATAATAAAACATGTTTTTGACTATTTAATCAATATAATTCTAAAATTATCAATGTAATAACGATTACATTTTTCTTGTTATAATACCATGTTGACGCCTACGAAAGATCGAGCAGCTCCGTATGGGTGTCGTATTATTAGCTGTGTTAGGGAAATGTCAACTCTAAGGTTGATGTTATGGAAATTTTATGTACAAGTGATGTCAGTTTATATAAACAGTCACTTAACCATAAAGTTGTATTAAAAAAACTAGTTTGCCGTATACGACACAATCTAAACCAACTTTTCTTTGTATCCTTAGTGATTTTTGATGGCGACCTGTATTGATTTAGTACGTGAGTAATAATATATTTATTCATGACCACCCTCCAGGGATATATCCTACACAACCCTAGTAAATAGTAAACGTTTGAATGTCTCGTCAATGTGGTACCCGTTTGTCGTTGTCGGTACCGAAAACTACGCTTAAGAACCCTTTTATATCTATACGACCTTCGTATTTTTCTCTAGTAACGTATCGGTGTAGGATACCCATCCCTGGAATACCTCCGTCATCTTCCACGTTAGTGTATAGTACAATTTCAACCCCTTGATAAATGTAAAGCATAAATGTTTGTGCAGACAAATCGTACTAGGATTAGAAGAAAAATTCGTTGTAACATTGTGAATTTATCATTAGTATTCGTGTGAAAATGTGTTAAGGGTGTATTTTGGAGACTTTGGGTCAAGATTGATTTGATAATTAAAGACAGATCTGTAGTGAGAGTGACTGAAAACTATTCGCACAACAAATTATCAACGTACGAAGGAGCAACTGATTATTGATCAATTAAATACATAACAGCCTGATGTTTTATTGCAGCCAAATAACTGCTACACTTTTGATGCTTTTATTATTCACCTGTCAATCTGTATTTACTGTTTTTGGTTCTATAATTTTAGGTTTTATAGCTTTTCATCATCTACAATCATTCTCACTATTTCGTCTCTTTTTCTCTCCGTTTTTCTATCCAGCTTTTGATATTAAGACGTGTCCCTTGGTATTCCTAACAGATTTATCCCTGGAAGTTTTTCTAATTCTGGTAATGTGTCTGTTTTCGAAATGTACTATCAATATGTATCAAGTATCGATAAATCTAACGATGTCTTTATGATCCTTCTTGTTTCATGAATATTTCCTCATCTGTCTCTGTTAAAAATGTTGTTTCGATAGCAAATTCAGTGCTGGCCTGATTGCTACCCTGTAAACTTTGATTTCTATGTTTTTAAATACAAGTATTTATATTACCTGTGTCTATTCTGTAGCACATTACATATTTCGCTTTGATTTGGTTTATTTCTAAACCTGTCTTAAAGAACTACATGATAAAGAGAGTGTCTCATAAAAGATATGCCGAAATATGATTAAAAATAACTGTCCCAAATATAATATTTAATAACTTATTAGATCCCATCCGAAATACACCCGATACCACTTTGATGTTAATACAGGGATGACCATTGTAGTAGTATCTAAATGGATAAGAAAAATGATAAACGGTTATCCCGGTTGACTTATCAAAATGGCCTCATAATGTTTAAAACTTTAAAATACTGTAAAGCTTAATGATTATTTTTTTCTCCTCGTCTATTTTTGTAATGTAGAATTCTTAAAAACGAAAAATGATGCCACCCAAGAGAATGACACGGCAGATTTTGATTGTCAAACGACTTTATTTTAGAATGGATTTAAATAAAAAATGGCAATTAAATCTCGTTGTTATTTGAGCAATCCTTTCGTAACTGATATGAGTTATTACAGTCCATCCGCTGGATATTTGCACAAGTATGCAATTATTCGCGAATTATTTTTTAAATTACATCTCTTTTCTACTCACAGAAATTAAATCGACGAACTTAAGCCGAATGTACAACAGCATACATCGAACAAAGACAATAGGACCTTGGTCGATGATTGATTTTAAGTTTTGGCACCAACTGGTAATTGTAAGTTTTGTTTTGAAAGCGTTTGTAGTGTGTTTATAAATTATTTTCGTCTTATTTAAATATTCAATCCTTTTTCGTACTTCGAATACGAGCCCCTTCCCATATCAGTTGGTCCACTTGGAATTTTTTGCAGTTTAACCCATTCACTGCCAAAGACGCTAATTCGCGTCTTCTGTGTTTCATTTGTAACGCCAAGGACGTGAATACGCGTTTTCGGACATTGTAAAGTATATTGCCTATAATATTGGCAGCGCTGAATATGCAGGTATAATATTTGGTTGACGTGGTAGGGTGACCTTAAATTATATTACTAGATGGTTGGTTGTTTGTTTGGGTCAGTTGTCATTTTGTTAGAGGGTGAAGTAGATAACTGTTAAGTGTTCTAATGGATCGTCCAAGTACATCAAAAGATGCTTATAAAATGGAACATTCGGAAGGAGAAAAAGCAAAAAGGTAAATTTTAAAACCGCTATAAATTTATTAGCTTGATTGATACAGAAATATTTGAGGTTATGTTCGGTTTTAAATTTTAGGTGGCAATTCAAATGAAAATATACGCCTGAGGAGGCCATGGAGTTGCTGTTTTCTGGGGAATTAGATTCCGATGAGGAATCTAAAGACGATGAATCAACATCTGATGTGACGGAAAATGAAACGTCTTCAGATGAAGAGGTTACGGTTGCTGAAAACCAAAATTCTGATACTTGGCATTGGACAGATAACGAATATTTACAGCAACTAGACTTTACGGGTATGCAAATTCCATTAAATCTTGAGAATGACGAACCGTATTTGTATTTTAATTTATTCGCTACACCTGAATTTTACAACCTCCTTCTTACACATACAAACAAATTTGCAGAGGAGATTTTTTTAAGAGGTGTTGCTGGACATTCTAGAATTACTGCATGGAAATATGTGTCTCTGAATGAATTTAAAGTATTTTTGAGACTATTGTACCACACAGGTACAATAAAACTGAATAGAATAGAAGATTATTGGAATACCACTTTTCTGTTCAATATTCCTGTATTTGAAATTTTGTGTCCCGTAATCGATTTCAAACCATTCTGAGAGCAATACATTTTGTAGATAATCCTGCATACCCAGTGACCGTCTGTTTAAAATACGACCTCTTCTTAATTTGTTTAACCATCGCATGGAAGAAATCTACTATCCGGAGAAAAATTTGTCAATCGATGAGTCAATGATGCCTAGGAGGGGAAGGCTCATTTTTCGACAACATATAAAAAATAAACGCCACAGGTATGGTATTAAGTTGTATATGTTGTGCGAGCCTAATGGGATGGTTCAAAAAATATTAATTTACACTGGTGCCAATGATACTGATATTGGTGGAGTAGGACATTCGTCAAAAGTTGTGATGAAATTGTGTGAAAACATATTTCATAGGGGACATGCCATTTGTGTAGACAATTTTTATACAAGCATTAGTTTAGCACATGACTTGTTACAAAATGGTACATATGTTACCGGTACATTGAGAAAAAACAGAAAAAATATTCCACCTGAAATACTGAACACAAAACTTAAAAAAGGGGAATTTGTCTCAAAATATTCAAATGGAATCAACATTTTAAAATGGAAAGATAAGAGAGACATTTTGATGTTATCAACGGAACATAAGGCCCAACAAATTCTTTGTGAGAACAAACGAAAGCAGCAATTTGAAAAACCAAGATGTATTGTAGAATACAATACCCATATGGGTGATGTTGACATGAAGGATCAGATGTTTTCTTATTACAGTTGCGATCGAAAAAGTATGCGACGGTACCTTAAACTTGGAATACATATTTTCCAAATTATGTTGTTTAATGCATTTATCCTTTATAATAAAAATCATCCTAGAGGAGATAAAATGTCCTTCTACGATTTTAGGCTGAAGGTAATACAATATTTATTGTTACATAAAGAAAATACAGCTTCTAAACAACAAAAAACAAAGCACTTTCCGCAAAACATAAAAAAACCAAATAAAGATGGAGATTTTCGTTCTATAAGAAGAAAGTGTAAATTGTGTGCCTCCAAAAAACAACGAAAGGACACCATGTACTGCTGCCTGGAATGTGCAGACAAACCAACTTTGTGCCTCGATTGCTTTCCTGTATTCCACAAGAATTTACAATAACCTTTTTTTTTGCTTCTACTTTTCCTTATACTTTTTTAAAAGTGAACATTTTGTGTTAGTTTATGTAATTTAACAGTCCAATACAGCAATATATTAAAGTTAAAAATACACTCTTTTTATTCATTTAGTTTTAATGTTAACAAAGTTAACTTGTCACCAAGTTAGAATGATACGCCAAGGACGCGAATTCACGTTTTCATTCCACACGCCAATGACGCGAATTCACGACTCTAGCGTTTCACTTGAGTAGGCGGAGGTTAAACTGACTACTGACAGTGAATGGGTTAAGTCGATTACCATAAACAAATTATACTCTGTATGTTTTTATAAGATCCCATATTAATTAATGTGGCATTTTTATTAATATTTATTAAAAACATTACCCGTATGGTTTTTTATTTATTTTCAACAATAAAAAAAATCACTAAACCCTGGCTATGCATTCACTTATGTTAACATATTATGTTGATTTTTTCATAAGTACGTTTAATCCAGAGGTAACTATGAAAAAATGACATCAAAACAATAATATTGTCAGTTAATGTCAAATGTATTTTGTAGTATTGTAAAACTTTTTGCCGTTTATGGCTTGTACAATAGGTCGAGGTAAAGTTATCGATGAGAAAATTTGTTCAATCAATAGTAGATTTTTTAATTCTGGAAAATCCAATTCGGAAATCGCGAATATGTTGCAATTGTGACGCTATAGTGCAGCGGTCGGGGAACATTTTTAATCATTACCCCAAAATATTTTTGTGTAAGTTGATATTACCCCATGGCGAAGAGCAAGAAAAAACGAAATCGCCTCTTTTTAGCATCTTTCATGTTATAGCCCCCATGATAATTTTGAAAAGAAAACAATAATTAAAAATTTAATTTAAACATCATTTATTCAATTTATCAATGTAATACCTAGTAATCCATAACTTTCACCCCCACAGAAAATATAAGTAAATGATAATTTCTTGTTATTTTGTCATACAAGAAAAATACATGAATTACAAAATAACGAGAAATTATCATTTGCTTATATTTTCTGTGGGGGCGAATTTTCATGGGAGAGGTTTCATGTTTGATACAATTGCTTCAAAATTGGGACTTGGTGTAAGAGCGATTTGAACACAGTCTTCAGCGTTTAATCGATTTCTGTTCTTCGTTTTTATGTTCATTAGAGTGGAAAAGCCTTGTCCGCACAAATATGTTGTTCCAAATGGCAACAATTTTTTAACTGCATCTTCATGTACAATTTTGAAAGCCTTTGCAGCTTTTGACATTCAAAAAGATAACAGATTTGGTTTACTCTCAAATTGAATATTAGATCGAAGTTCAAGAATTGCTTCTGCTAAACCTGACGGTTCTTCTGGTACCATAGCAATTTCACATGTAAAAGGATCTGCAATGCAACTGAGAGTAAGTGTATCAAGATCTGGAAAGTAATCTGAAAACCGCTTTCTGAGTTTGATAAGATGTCTTACAATTGTATCCTTGATGTCAGCAAAAGTAATATTTTCGCAATCTTCCAAAAACAAAGCTAACCTTGAAAAAGTAGCTGTCTTGTTCGGTTCTACTTTCTGTCTCCAATATTGCAGCTTTAACCCAAACGCTGACACTATTTCTCTCGCTGAAATGATATTAATATTCTTTCCTAGCAATTCTTTGTTAATATATTTATACTCTCAAAAATGCCCGCTAAATATGCGAGATCACACTCTGGTTTCATTGTACCCTTAGATTAAAGAAACCCGAGATGGAACATCGTTCATTGCGCAGCGTGCCAAATTCTTCGTTATCCCTACCTAATCGATTCCACCAATTGTAGTCGATAAGAGCTTCGTATCGTGACGAGAACCGCCGATAATGTTCGAAGCTCGTATTTTGTTTCGTGCCGTTGAACGTTGAGGGTTAACGCAAGCAATTCAATTTTGAATTTCAAAACAGTTTCTGCTTTTATTTTGTGATTTTAGTGTCAAAATGAGTCGATGTAGTGTAAAAGAATGTGTATACAATAAAAGCAAAGTATGCCGAAGTGATAAAAAAAATATTCATTTGTTTACGTAAGTATTGAACAGTATTTAAATTCAAATGCTTCTTTATTTACATTTGACACCAGGGTGGTATTATGCCCGATTGTTTAATTGTAAAACATTCCGAGTTACTTATTTTAGCATTGTATTGCTTTGTTTATTATTTTTTTAAATATATGCTCATTATTTCGTAGTATGTTAATCGTTGATTCTAAATATGTTTTATAGTTTTATATTACCCTAATTCAATGTAATATAACTTAAAAAAACCATTACAAAAATTTAGACACTATATTATTTAATCAAACTTCTTACATAATCATTATACAGAGTGATAAGGTAAATAAAGCATGTACACATTGTAAAATGCAATTGTGCACTATAGTTAGTCATTATTACTTATTAATACAGTTACTTTTAATACATTACTTTAATTTGATGGTGTATAAACAAGAGTGTGCTTTCTGTTGAATGAAGCTATTTAATTTACTATTAATCTATTGGCTTATTAAATTGGTATTATGTGTAGTTTTCCAATGGACAATGAAAGACGGGAGGCATGGAGATTTGCCTTAAACATAAACAGTGAAGACATATTTAAATATTCACGTGTGTGTCACCTACATTTTAACGATGATGCCTTTGATTACGAAAGATCTCCGTTTTCTCTATCTCTGAAAAAGAATGCCATACCATCTGAGGTAAGAAGTATTTTCATATAACCTGATAGACAAAGGCTAAACATATATACTTTTTTTTTAGCGAGTTGCTTTAGCAGATATTCAATGTTCTGTACCTGATATAAGACCATCCACCAGTACTTATGAAAAACCAAATAGAGAACTACCATCAACTGCACAAAAAACACCTCCGAATTCACCTACCATAAAAAATGATTTGGTAAATCCAACACCATTCTAATACTGTAATCGAATCTCGTGAATCTCGTAACTTAAAGAATTGACATTACGTATTTTCTTTGTAGATTGGCTAATAATCATTATATATATATATATATATATATATATATATATATATATATATATATTTATAAAACAGTGCTACAGGTTTTGGAGGGCCGTGGCTCCCATGGACTTGATTAGTTTCTTCCACTTTTTCCGATCTTTTGCTTATTCTCTTGTCAGTCCCTTGTTCTTATTTCTTATATGTCAGCCCGGACAGCATCAAACCACTTCTTTCTCGTCCTCCCTCTTCTCTTCTTCCCCCATTCACCTGATTTGAGAACTCTTAAAACCTTTCTTTCCGTTGACATTAGTAAAACAGGTCCCAATCATTGAACTTTTTTTGGTGTCATATATCTCCATCAGCTCTGGTATGTTCTTTTATGCAATTTACTGTGAGCTTCCTTTATACCACTTTTAACTTCTTTCTGGTTCATGTTTCACATGCATACAACACCGTTGGTCTAACTATTGTTTCATATGTTCGGATTTCGGCTGCTCTAGTCACATTTTTTGCTTTTATCAGGCTAATAACCAATACTTTGTTATTATTATTATTGCTTATTTGATGTTATTATTATTACTATTATTAAAACTAATTTGGTATTATTTATTGTAGGCTGTTACACCTAGAAAATTAAAGTTAAGGAAACAATTAAGAAGAGCTAGAAAAACTATTAAAACCCTTAGAGTCTCCCTTAATCGTTATAAGAAAAAAGTTGCAGTTTTAGAAGATATTATTAAGTCCTTAAAAGGAAAAGTTACAGATGAAACTTTAGAAGCTTTAGCTGTAATAGGTCCAAATAAGGAATTTTTACAGAGACAACTGTCTACTAAAGGAAAATATGGTAGTGAACTGAAAACCTTTGCTTTAACATTGCATTTTTATTCCGTTAAAGCATATAATTATGTAAGAACTACTTTTAATTCTGCATTACCCCATCCCAAAACAATATCGAGATGGTACCAAAGTGTCAATGGAGATGCTGGCTTTTCAAAAGAGGTTTTTGAACTGTTGAAGATAAAGGCCACCAATACACCATATAAATTGCTCTGTAATTTAACAGTTGATGAGATGGCTATTCGTCAGCATGTTCAATGGGATGGAAAACGATATTATGGATATGTAGATTATGGTGTTGACTTACAAACAGATTGTCATTCAATTGCCAAGGAAGCAATAGTATTTATGTTAGTCTGTATGAATAGTTCTTGGAAACTTCCTGTAGGGTATTTCTTAATTGATTCATTAACTGGGAAACAAAAACAAAATTTAATATTACAATGCTTAAATTTGATAAATCAATCTGGTGTAGAAGTTATATCAGTAACTTTTGATGGTGCATCAAATAATGTGACAATGGTAAAAGAGTTAGGGTGTAGTTTTCAATTAAATTCATTAAAATCTACATTTACTTTACCAAATTCAAATAAAGAAATTGCAGTTCTCTTCGACCCGTGTCATATGATAAAATTATTAAGAAATACCCTAGGAGACAAACTAACTTTAGTTGATGATAATGGTGAAACTATTGAGTGGAAATATATTAAGGAATTAAATAAACTCCAAGAGGAAGAAGGGCTTCATTTACGCAATAAACTTAAAAAATCTCATGTTAACTATAAAAATCAAAAAATGAAGGTAAGGTTGGCAACACAATTATTTAGTAACTCTGTGGCACATGCAATTGAATATTCAACACAAGTTTTACAATTACAACAATTTAGTAACTCTGCTGCTACGGTTAATTTTATTCGCATCTTAAATAATTTGTTTGATGTTTTTAATTCCAGAAATATGTCACAAAAAGATTATAAAAAGCCTTTAAATACAGAGAATTATATCAAGATTAATGACTTTTTAACCGAAACTGCTAATTATTTAAAATCATTAACTTTAGTTGATGGGGTAAAGCTTTGTGAAAGCAATAGAAAAATGGGAGTTTTGGGATTTCTATTTTGTATTAATAGTCTTCAACATTTGTACAAACAATTAGTGGAAACAAATTTATTAGTATATATTCCAACCTACAAATTAAGTCAAGATCACCTTGAACTTTTTTTTGGGTTAATTAGATCAATGGGGGGTTATAACAATAATCCAACTGCTAAACAGTTTAAGGCAGCTTATAAAAAAATGTTAAAACATTTAGAACTAAAGGATAGTTTCAGAGGAAATTGTATTCCTTTAGAACTGATTACAGTTATGGCTCCTGAAAAAATAATTAATAAGTCTTGTGGCAGAGAACGAATTGTTGAAGATGAATTTGTTGATGATAACGATGACATATCCAATACAAATTTTATATCACTTCAATTAATGAACTTATCATTTACAAATTACAAGAGAGAAGTTATTATATACATTTCAGGATATGTCATTTATAAAATATCGAGAATTTTAAAATGTGAAGATTGTGTAAACGCACTTATAGGAGACCAAGCAGACTTGTTGACGTCATTCATCAACCAAAGAGACACATTAAATTTAACTTATCCATCCGAAGATGTTGTTATTATTTGCACTACTGCCGAAAAAGTGCTATAGTGCCACATAAACGTTAACAAACGTATTAATGTTAATATTGTTAATATCCAAATATTAAAAGAATTAACAGAACAATTATTATTTAAGAGCTTAAACAACCATTTCAAACATTATTCCTTTTTAGATTCACATTATTCCAATTTATTAAAATTAATAATTTCCACCTACATTAACGTCCGAATTCATCATTATAATAAATCAATTGTAGATACTAGTAAAAGTAAAAGAATTATTCATAATAAGATGACATTATTTTCTGGACAATGAAAATATTTTTTAGTTTTTATTTACTGATTATTTTTATTGTAAAACTTTATTCTAACTTCTTGTTTTGTGTTATTAGTCAATACAATTATTGTAATTAGTTAAATAAGTGTATATTAAGTTGTGTTTCTATAGTTGTGTATATTCGAAACTAATTCAGTATTATTAATTATTCTGAATCCAACTCTGTAGTTGCTCCCCACCCCAGTGATTAAGTTTAGAAATAAGGCAACATTCGCGCAGCTATCTAAATAGGTTCATGTTACATCTCGGGTTTCTTTAATCTAAGATTGTACCATTGTCTTCTATTTATGTAAAGCCGTAATTAAGGAATTCGTCTTGGTATGTTCTTTTTCTATTTGCTGCCATCTTAAGGGAGACAGAAAATAATAGTTGTAAAATACTTGAATTAAATTTTTAAATTGCGGCTTACCTTGATCGATATATCGATGATTAATGATAAAATGGTGATCTTGTCAGCAACTAATTAGTAAAAACTTGCTCTCTGACTCGTCAATGTATTTGTATCTTGACGGCATAGCACGAACTGAGCAGGTAGTCGGGGCCGGGACTGTGCTTTACTACGCAAAGATATAACTCGAGAACACTCTAGTGGTGGAGAGTAAGATGGCGTGGCCTGCATATGTCGCTAAATTGTTTAAGTTGAAAAAATACTAACAGGTTTATAAAATAGCAAATTAAGAATATATACTTTTTACTCACAAAATTTTCATTTTTACCCCCAAAAATTTAATTTTTACCCCATTTGGGGTAATTTACCCCGGTTCCCCGACCGCTGCTATAGTGTAAGAAATATAGTCAGAAGATACAAAACTACAGATTCGGTCGTCAAAAAATCTAGAAATGTACGAAAAAGTAAAATAACCGAAGCAGATCGAAGGAGATATATTACTCTCGGAGACCACCGAGAGGACCTTAATTTGGAATTTGGTACTTACAAAGTAAGTTTTATAGTTGAAAAAATTAGTACGAATTGTTTTTAATAAATTTCATTTTATTTTAGGCTAACAAAAACCCACTTTTAAAATTACAACAAAAGAAAAATAGACTAAGATGGTCTATTTATAAAAAGAGCATAAAAATTGGACTTAGTCGCAATGGGATTAAATACAATGGAGCGATAAGTCCAGATTTAAAGTGTGTATTAGAGACAGTAGGAGAATGAATGATAGTAGAAAAATGAAGCTTTCAATCCCGACTGTCTGAAAAAAAAGTCAAATTTCCTGCATCTGTCATGATCTGGGGCAGCATATCGTCTCTAGGTGTAGGAAAGTTACATTTTATCGATGGGATTGCAAGGAGGATTGAACTATTTGAATATTTTAGAAGAATCTATTTTACCGATTATGGAACACCGTTTAATATCAGCGAAAGACTTTGCCTTCCAACAGGACGGCGCAGGTTGTCATACCTCAAAAAAGAGTTTAAAATTGATTGAAAACCATGGCATACCACTTCTGGAATGAGTTTCTAACAGTCCCGACTTGTCCCCGATAGATTTTGTGGCGCGAAATGAAAAAAGCTTTAAGAAAACATCCTGCCAGGTCCGTCAACGAATTGAAGGAAAAATTGCAGAAAATATGGGATTCGTTTACATTAGAATTTTGTCAGAACTTGGTAAAAACTATGACTCGAAGAATTGTGGATGTCATTAAAAATAAAGAAGATGTAACTTAGTGATAAATTTTCATATTTTTTTTTGTTAATACTACATATTCTATGCGTTTTTTTTAAATTTATTATTATTTTGTTTAATCAATAGTGTTCATTACGGTATAAAATATTTTCTATAATTAGGAAATTCAAAAATGTTCGATGCAATAAAACTTCTAAAATTTACGCTGCGCTTTTATTTTTGTTCTCTAAAATTTAATTTTCTTATCAATCTAACGTTGGGCCAACTGATATGGGAAGGAGCTCGTGATATGCCTGGTAAACCATTAAATTCTCAAGCACAACATATTGTGTTAAATGTGTTGGAAGTATTTTGAAAAAAAAACGAATAGAATGTCTTTAGGGCCATTTTCAACTGTTCAACAGGTAACATATTGAAATGTATGTTTTTTTATAAAACAAACATATTGAACAATTCTTTATTTAAGAGAGTAACTGCTGCATTAAAAAAAAGGAAAAAAATAATCATACTCTTCGAAAACCAGGCAAAAGTAGATTTCGTCCGAAAAACAAGACAACCGATATACTGAGAGATCAAAAAGAACAGTGCGGAATACAGTATACGACATATACCAACAAAGTAAGTACCGATTTCTTCAATCTGAATTTGATAATAAACCAGAAGGTACTTTTTAATCAATACTTTATATAAATGTATGTTGCACAAAAAGATTGATGAAAGTAGTTTAACGAAATTTGTGTTGAGTACATTGATTGATAGTAAGTCAATTTTCTTGTGAGTTTTTTAATTTGAAATATGTAATCTATAGTTTTATAAAAATTTTTAGAGAACATGTTACTCTCAAGTATAAGTAATGAATTAAGAGATAAAGAAGTTGTAGTTAGATACGAAAAGTACAATAATAGAAGAGCATTAATTGAGGGCACCAGTAGTGCTGCTTGAAGAGCCAAGTTCATTCGAAAATATCTGGAAAATCTTAAGTGTGCATACCAGGGTACACCAATATATTAAATTAATGGAAAACGCTACCAGGGCCGCTGGAACACCAACATGATGGGGGACTACTGTTGCTCACTTAACCAAGAAGTTCTACAAGCAACTGAAAAAGCTACAGAAGAAGCTTCAAAGAAAAAAGAGAAAGTAAGTATAGGAAGTTTCATTAATTTTACCATATACCTTACAGAGATTTTAAACTATATAACAAAAAGCAGGTTGCTCAAATATTTATGCGTGATACAAAAAAACTAAGACCAGATTTGGTTTCAGTACATAAAAATCAATAAAAATTAGCTATTTAAGTCAAAAAAGTTGTCAACCAAAATGTTGTTGTTGGTCTATGTAATTGGAGTCTCCATACTCTCCAAAATGGTGAGCTTTTCTTGTCATTATCACAATATGTAAAATAGAAGAATCTTTTAATACAAATAACAGACAAAGGTTCATATCAACGGAATTTTTGAAGGCCCACGAACTGATTCATTAACCAGTACAAAAAATAGATGTGGGATAAAAAAAAGTGGTTCATTTTGATAACTGGAAATCATTGTATAACTCCCAATTTGACTAAAAATTGTATTTTTGGCCCTTAATTGTTAATAAATAATAACGGCGCCGAAATTTTTACAGAAAATATATGGATTTTCTTGCTTTAGGTATAGATTAAGTAAAAAACTTGACAGATACTTGAATAATTTGAAAATCATGAGACAAACTTGTGTCTCTGAGCCACAAGGAAATAAAAACACAGCTTAGGACTTGCCTTTTGAATGCTCGCGAAAAATAAATTAAAAAAAAACAGAACCCTTTAAAATTTGAAAAATTTAAAAATATACTCCATTAAATATAGAGTTGTATGGATAGTCGTAAAACCATGCAAAAGACTCACCTTATAATATACGTCCGGAACGTACTGCTTATCTGATGATTCTCTGACGTAGCCTAATTCTGGACAATCCTTGGTGGGCACAAGGCAATTGTCTCGTACTAACGCCATACATTGATTGGACACCTGGTATCCTTCCATGTGGACTTGATTGGTCTTGTCACCTAGACAAATTGGAGAAAACACATTTTTGAAGGTTAAATTCACGAAAAAATCTTATAAATCGTCTTTTTCTCACCTGTTACGCAAACCGTAACGAACTTAGACCCAAAAATCCCTTTAGATGCGTATCTGGTGTGATTGGGGTACATATTTTGGTAGTGGCCAGCCATTATGCACTCCTGAGAAGAAAACAGGTGACTATCGATGTTTCGAATGTATTTGACGGTGCCGGTTTGAATGTCCTTCGCGAGAAGATCGGTAAATATCCAACCGACACGTCTTAAACCTAGAGATGCTGCCATTTGTTCCACGATTTCCTCTCTATCATCGGGAAGCAGATGGATCGAGTCTTTCGAGCTTTCTTGTGGAGGTTCGTATATTGCTACGACATTGGCTTTGATTCCTGTAATAAAAATGATAGTTAATACAGGGTATTTCGTGTAAATCGCACAATATATTTATGTCTAAAATATTAACATTGACATAACAATTTCAAGAATGTGAACAGACTGAGAACGGATTTGGAACATTGGTAAGTTATTTATTAGACAACCATTAATTTGGTAAACATTTAAATAAATTATCTGTGTTAATAATTTCGAACCTGGAGTTTTAATTCCTGTTACAATATCTTATACTTGTATATCAAAACCAAACTATATAATGGTAGAAATAGAATTGATTGAAAGACATATCAAATGTAAGACATATTGATTGAAAGACATATGGACTGAAAGGCATATTAACTTAAAGACTGTTCTTCTTATTGCCGTTCTTGACTGAAGACATATCGACGCCAGCGAAAGTAACATACAGATAATCCAACGTTTCTAGAACCAGCCTAAGAGATATCATTGACTTATAAAAATATAGAAGTTTTTTATAAGTCAATACAATGTTTAGATAATAGTTTTATCGAAGGGTCCAATCTAAAAATACGATATAGAGGAAATTACATTAAAAATAACAACATTGAAGGCGACTTCTGGTATAACCAGAAGTGATACTGAGCTGTAAATATTTTAAACCTGTAGATCAGCTACAGTTTTGCGAAAATCTTCTAAATTTGATCATTTTCATAGATAAGTCTGCATAAAACCATCTGTAGATTTCTCGTTGTATAAAAAAAACATTTTCTTCAAAAATATAATAATATATTACACAGAATCCAACATTTTAACATGTATATAGCAGTTAATGAGCAATTAATAGCAACCAGATTCATGAACTGAAGAGAAGAATCGGCCTTGGGTGGGCAGCATTTGGAAAACTGAGAGAAACTTTTAAAAGTGAGCTGCCCACATGCCTAAAGAGAAAGGTATTTGATCAGTGCGTCCTCCCAGTCTTGACGTACGGAGCAGAAACACTTACCTTAACAAAAGCAGCAGCTACCAAACTGAGAGTCACGCAGAGAAGAATGGAGCGGTCCATGTTAGGAATAACTCTGCAAGACAGAATAACCAACAAAGACATCAGGAGAAGAACCGGAGTGACTGACATCATCGAGAAGATAGCCAGACTAAAATGGAGATGGGCAGGACACATAGCCAGAATGACAGATGGGCGATGGACAAAGAGGTTATTGGAATGGAGGCCAAGGGAAGACAAGAGAAGCGTCGGTCGACCACCTACAAGATGGACTGACGATTTAAGAAGACTCAATAAAAACTGGATGAGAGCGGCGCAAGATAGACGGGGTTGGAAACATGAGGAAGAGACCTATGTTCAGCAGTGGACTCTTGAGGCTGGATGATGATGATAGCAGTTAATAGTACAAAACAAAAAAAATGAAACTGCATTGGTAATTGATCATGAATTATAGACAAGTTTGGATCATACTAAAAATAAGATAAAAGATAACATTTACCCCAGTTTATATCATAAACACACTAAACTGTATTGGAAACAGAAAGACCCATCTGCTAGATTTGGTAGTGGCAAGTAAGAGGATAATTTAATCTTTGGCTATAGTATATTTGCCCCTTCCTGTTTGGTGCTGCCTCATCTCAATATTTGTACCGATTTCTTATTATTTCATATTCTCAATACCCTCTAAGTTATGCCAATACTGTATACTTATCACATTTATCTAGAACGAAAAAGAGCCCTTTTTGTACTTACCTAAGGGAACATCAGGGTGCACTTCATAATTTCCATAAAGAAAACCAATTCTTTGGTGGCCAGTGACCCTCCAATAGTTCAAAAATTTTTCGACTAAATTTGTGTTTTCGAAAGCCACGTTATCAACATGCCTATAAGCCTATAAATAAAAACAAATTTAATGTACCATCAATAACCTTGTTCAAAGATACAATAAAGTGCCCATAGGTCTGTATTATTACCTGCATATTCAGTGTGATAGCGTTAGGCTGGCACTTGGAACAGATACCTCTAGGCCATGGTGGATGATCCTTGCAGCCTTCTTTGATGCGACAAGAGATGTCTTCTAGGGCTAAAAACTTCCCACGGTCCACTCCGGACATCATTTTGCGTAAATAGGAGTGAAAAGATAGATGTTTAATGTTGTGTTCTTTCAAATAAGATTCGTCATAAGGTTCTAGTGGTGAGCAATGAACACAGCGGGAGTTGGTATTATGACGGCAGCTAAAAAGAAATTATTTGTATTTTTATAGTTCTAAAACTATTTCAATGGTTATATTAGAGAAGGTGAAAATAGTAATAATGTTTATTTTAGGTACAGTATGTTATTTTAACATAATTTTTAAAGTGAAACTTGTGTTTTGCACATCTTAATGGCGAGCCTAACTACTGTTTGTGATGTAGATATTTAGATAAATAGGATAGTGGACTAGGATTTCTGTTACTTTCCTCTTCGTCAATAATTTATAATAAATGAAGATATGTGGACAATTTTCATCATTTACAGTGATATTCATATGCTGATATCTTTGCACAATGTCTGTTCCCTTCAAAAACAACAAAAATTGTAAGGTTTAGAGCAGTATTATTTTGTTGCTGTGCTATTTTATAGCACTATTTTTTTGCAATATATTAATTTGCCTCAGAATGTTGTTTTGTTCAATTTATTAAAGAAGGCTCTTTTGTCTCCATTTTCTAAACAAAAAGTGTCTTCTGGAAATCTTTATGATGATTCCTATTGTTTTTTGCTATGTATTTTGTCAGTTTTGCCTGAGTTGACATATTTTAACCCAACCTTACTAAATTTCCACTAATTCAACCCAACCTAGTCAGACCTGACTGAATACAATCTAAACAAACTTTACCAAACATAACCTATATACCTAATGTTGTTCACCTAATGGTTTTGACACTACAGTAACTGATATACTACAGTTTGTTACCTAAATTTCATCATATTTTACAACAAATTATACAACAATTACTGCTTTAGTTTTGAAACTTGTAACTGATCAGTTTAAATAGGTTTCAAAACTTAATAATTTAGTTAAAATCTTATCTGTTGTTCTTAATTTAATGAAGTCTTGAAAAAAACAGATATATTCATAAAAATTCTTACTATAATTAAGTAATTTGTGTAAAAGGTTTATAATTTACTTAAAATTTTATAAAAACTCTGGTACAATGATAAAAATGTGTATTGTGAGTAGTATAACTACTAGATTTTATCCCTTAACTTGGATATTTTAGGAAACTAACTGAATCAATAACAAATTTCTGTTGTGGTATGTACTATTTGAATCATACTCCAACTTTAAATAATATTAAGTAGGATGTTTCAGTCTCTGGTCCAAGAATACCCAATAGATGTAGATATATAATAATAAAAGTACATAATATATTTTATACAAAATCAATTTGTATTTTCACAAAATGGAATATTCTTGTAAAGGACGATTTTCACATTTGGTCCCATTGAAGATAGCTACAAAGGAGTTGTGAATTAAATTCACAAAACAAATTTTTGACGTTTGACTGTGTTGTCATGTCTTTATAATGTATATGTTGTAGGCTTCAATTACAAATAGAGAAGCTTTCAAAAATACATTTTTATTATATTACTATATGAATTATGCAATTTTTTTATATACAGCACGAACGAATAAATACTTGTTTCTTCTCATATTAATTGCAGTTAATTATTACAAAATTTTTTTTTGCATTTGCCTTTGATAATAAGCTAATAGATTTGGCAATCCTCAAACCACCAGTTGCCAGATTGTTACAGATGGTCACCAGATGCCTGTGGAAAGTACCTGAATACTATTCTTATTATTTTTTTAAAGAATTTCTTTTTTACTGTTAGTTTGTTAAAGTTCTATTGGATTTTTATTAATTATAAATCACATGCTATTTCCCGATTTATTAAAAAAACATGGCAACACAGTCAAGTGCCAACATTTCGTTCTATGAACTTTAATTGACAGCTAGCTCACTTATAGCTATCTTCAATGGGACCAAATGTGAAAATCGTCCCTTGTAAATATACCAACACAACTGTCAAATAATCCTGGACATTGAATTGTCATAAATAACCATATGTTTTACTATGGCATACTGAACAGAGTTATCTATATTGTGCATATAACAAACTGACATATCTATCATTGCTATGAAAGTATAATTTCCCTTTAACAAAGTTTCCTTTTTTAAATGAAAATACATAGATTTTAATTTTGACAGCCCCATAATATATGATGTGCATTAATCAGTAACTGAAACGTAATTCATGCTTGCTACCATATACTACCATTTGGTGTAACTGTTTTATCTTACTAACCTACAAAAAACTCAATTTGTCAAAATTTTAATTATAACTCTAGCCATACCATTGTAAATGTGTACACTTGAATACTTACAGTTTGTCATCTCTATTCCTCTGCACCTTCCCATCAATTTTCATTAACTGCAGATCTACCTCATCCTCTTTAATGTTTGCAGAGCCACTTCGGATTCTACTTTTTGAATATGAAGTAGAGCTTGTGGAAGGCATAGCACTAGTCGAAGGGATGGCATCATCCACTGGTTCTCCAGAAGGAGAGTTATTACTCTAAAAACATATAAACTCCCATTTAACTAGAACTTTCAGCGAATAAATTAGGCTTTGCTAATTTTTGTAATAAAAATCACAATGGCAAATTTTAAAATTATATCCAACTTACAAATAACACTGCTCCATTAACAGGAGCTAAATATATCATATCCCCATGACGCAAACCCAAGGAAAGCACACTTTTAGACTTGCTGCTAGGTATCTCACTTTTCTTGCTTTTTTCTTTGTATAAAGCAAAAGCGAAACTGTTTAATTCAAAGGCGTCATGAACTGTTTCGAACAATTGACAAGTTGTGGAAGAAGTGCTGATTTCAACTCTTTTTGTTCCTTCTGGAGACTGTACTCTCAGTAACTGAAATTTGAAAATCAAAATTGAGGTTATGTACTATAGTGTACAGTTGTTAAAATCGTATCCAATTACGTAAATTTATAATTTGGATTTAAAGTTAGAAACAATTCTTACCATAGGTTTGTTTCTCGACATTATGAAAAAATATCCATGTATATTTTTATAGCTTCGTCAGTACAATTTTGATTTTAATTGTCAAATTCACGGACAGAATACCAACACAAAATTTGCTCCGTCATTAACACCTTGCCATTTGTCTACATAAGTCAGGGTCTCCACCATTCTTTTGTTCTATACACAAAAATAGCACCATCATAGCTGAGATATTAGTTGCCTATATAGTAGTAGATTTAAAAAAATACAGATTTTTAATGTCTATTTTTAATATGATTAAACTAATTATATCCATTAAAAATCTTGGCAGCCGGTTTTATGCGAATGCCTGAGTTTACGAATTTTATCTATTTAAAGTAAATATTTACTACAAATAGTTATTGATTTTTACTCTCCAGAGTATATTATTTTTGTGAATAGTTAAAAAAGTATGAGAATATAATTTTTTTGTTTATAATGCCTTCAATTTTCAGAATTATTTTATTGTTATGACTGTTATTGACTAAATAAGAGTATATATAACAAAAAAAAAGTTGAGACAAAGTCCTTATAATCATCCCTAACCTAAAGTAAGAATCCACAAGAAAGGAAAAGGTAACAATAAAAAATATCCACATCCACATAAGTTGGAAATCAGCGCGCAGTTAAATATTAAATAAATTAAAACTATCAAACAAGTTTCTTTATAACATTGTAGATCTAAAGAAATATTTTATTACAAAATGGGATATAAACCAATTGGGGTGTAAATTTTACAATTTAAATAATTAGTAAAATGGCGAATGGACCTGGATTCGGAAGTAAAAATTCCAAAAAAGAAAAAAAATTAAACAAATGGTAAAACTAATTTTAAACAGATATTTGATACAGAGTGATGTAAATATCATAATTTAATAATATTTTTATTTCATGTTCGATTATTTCGAATATTTCTAAAAATATGTAAGCGCTGGCGATGGAGTTGAACAGGTAAAATAATTTTGGTGGCAGTTATGAACGACTAGACTGTGATACTACCAAAATTTCTATGTGGGTTTTCGTTTATTAAGCCCGAAGCTATTCCAGTCGCTAAGAAATAATTAACATTCTAATTTCAGCTTTGTTTTTGGATGAAAAATGGACGTGGCTTGTGGCGGAATTCCAAAATGAAACTGCAAATCGACATATTTCTAGAACATTCAGTTGTGTGCGCACCTATGATATCATCCAGCTGACATTACTTAAATATTTGTGAAACAACAAAGATTTATAAATAAAATATTGTTTTTTAGTTTTAGTGTTTTGGTGAAATTTACAGTGACAATCAAAATTTTTAAATTTGACGTTTTATTTTGACAGTTTTTGTCAAGAGGTGGTGTTATTGATCCTGTAGAGGCCCCAAAGGCCAAAAGTTTATATATTGTAAATAAATAAAATCCAAAATGAGTACAAATAAAGTGGAATTGTATATTTATGATCTGTCTCAAGGCATGGCAGCTATCATTTCCCCTACAATAATAGGTACATCATATATAAAATGTTAATTTTTGAGGTTATGCCATTTTTAACTATTTTTTTCTTGTCAGGAAAGAAAATTGATGGAATTTGGCACACGTCCATAGTGATTTATAACCGGGAATATTTCTTCGGGTCTAGAGGTGTTGAAAGCTGTAATCCAGTAAGTAGCTAATTAGAAAACCATCACTTTTACTTTTTTCTCCTACAGAAGTTCTTTAACTTCCTTTTATTTTTACTTAATTGTAAACAAGTTGCTTATTTTTGTACAGACGACACATTTTCCACTCTCTAATCTGTCTAACGAATTTCTTGGCTCTCTTCTAATGTAATACTAGTTTGATGAGAGGGTTCTAATTTTGGACAGCTAAAAATACCTACTCATCTGTTTAGTGTAGGCAGTTACAGTTTTCATTGTAGAGCGGGTTGAACTTTATTGTGTATTTAATTGAATTAACAATCACTGTAAGTATTAACTTAAATCATTATAGTATACCATAAATAAGGATATAACTTGCTGATTAAGGATTGGATCAAATGTAAACAATTTTTTGGATAATTTAGCTGTAATTGATTTGAAAGTAGGAATATATAAATATGTTATTGAAAGTAGTGTGCTGATCAGTTTTTGCAATAAAATAAGTGTTTACTATCATAGATGCAGTTCTTGCATCTGAAATTGATTCATCTAAAGAAAGTAACAATTACTTTGATAAAGTCTATTTAAAATTGAAATGTGATGTATATACAACTGGTATTTGATTGTACCCAGATACTCCAGTTCTGGTACTTAGATAGTGCTCTAGATTTCTACATACAGAGTGGCCCATCAATAATGATATAGTTTTTGCTATAGATTTTGAAATAAATCATTGTTTTTCTTAATAACTCGGGGTTAGACACTAATACCTGGCTATATTTATATTGTTATATTTCAATACAGTATTATAACTAAATTATGAATTATTTTTTTAGAGAAAAAAGGCTAGGTCAGTTCTGACATTATCGGCACATTGTTGAAGCTTTGTGTAAAGCTCTTCACAAATATCTATTCTTTTGGGCTAAATAATAAATGCCATATAATCTAAACATAATAATCCATTAAGTTGAAATCCAGTCATAATTTTACAAAATAAAATGATCCTCTCACTAATTAGAGATTTGACAACATTACTTTTTAAGTTTTATCAATAAATCGAACAAACAATTAACAAAGGCTGTGGAATTGCTTAGTTCTATGGGTCAGTAGTAGCATTCACCATGCTGAATAACATGACAATGTAACAAAAATAGTTAACCACACACAGTAGATTTAGATTTGAGTTCGAACAACCTTGTCTATGAATTTTATTACATTACAAATAATTGTTCTATATATGTTACAAAATATGTCCTGTATGGAGACAGCATTTGTCACCATGCCCTGACAAGAGCTCAAGGAATCAGGAGGAGGTTATGTTAGAAAAGTAACAGTTGTAGGTGATGTAGTAATTATTTTTTCAATGGTTGGTTATTATTTATAAGAAGTACTTTTTTGTCTTATATGATTATGAACTAATGATTTGTGGTTCGTAACCAGATATTTGATTCTAGGGTACTACAGCAGTAGGACGTCCACTGAGGGTAGAAGTTTTAGGAGAGACACAGGTCCCCTACACTGTGTTCATTGATTATTTGAAAGGACTATCAGAATCTTCCTATGCGTGAGTATTAAACAGATCCTTTAATACAAACATAACAACCATAC
Organism: Diabrotica undecimpunctata; assembly: GCF_040954645.1. Lineage (NCBI taxonomy): Eukaryota > Metazoa > Arthropoda > Insecta > Coleoptera > Chrysomelidae > Diabrotica > Diabrotica undecimpunctata. The sequence continues at coordinate 2,302,946 of NC_092804.1, forward strand.
AGTTTATCCCTTTTTCTTGTTTATCTTTTCATATGTTTATATTTTTCATGGAATAATCTACACTCAGATGCAAAAAAAACCAAACAGAAAATTTTGGTCAAATTCAAAGTATGTATTTCAATTTTTTTATTTTTAGCCCTATTTTGATGATTTTTTTGGCATACTGTGTATAAATTTATAAATTTTAATTTGGTATAGTCAGTTTTTTGATAAAATTTTATATTTGGCTTATTGTACGGGGTTAATTAAAACATAGTTTAATTACCCTAACTTTGAAACATCCTGTGGAATAATTCCGTTTGCGAATTTTCGTAAAACCTTATTTTTCGGTTGCAACCATGTCTCCTAAGCATTTTGTTTTTTGTTTCATGTCAAAATATGCCTTGGTTCATTTTTTAGAGCCAAATGAATTTGCCACCCACAATTTAGGACTTTTTTAATTATGATTATTTTGGTGTTATTTTATAATACGACTAGGTGGCTTTGGTGAATGTTATCATTATGTCATATTGAAACTTACATTTTGTTTACCTATGATTGATCATGGTTCTCAGTGTCGAATATTGTGCGAAAGCTATTGCTCTAGTTGAAGATGGGCGAAATTATGAATATGTGGCTAGAGTGGCTACACACTCATCGCTCTATCATCCAGAAGGTAGTGGAACGTTTTATACGATCTGGAACAAACAAGCGTAAAGCGGGAAGTGGCAGGAAGCGCAAAACTACCGCTTTAGATGATCGTTTTATAAGATAAAGATAACATAAATTTGGTTTGAAAAGTTGCAGACCAGCAACTGGGCCCCAAATTACTTCCATGGCACAGAGTGGCTAGACTACAATTTTCCAGGGAATGGAAATGCCGATGAGTCGAGATACTGTCTTTACTCATCAGATGGGAGAGAACGAGTATGGCGTCGAACTGGAGAGAGATTTGCGGAGTGCGCTTTCAGTCCCCGCGTTAGCCATGGAGGAGGTTCGGTGATGGTACGGGCAGGAATATCCCGAGAGGCGCACACTGAATTGGTATTTATTGAGGGTTCATTGACTGCACACCGGTATATTGAGGACATTTTAGCGAATAACGTAGTACTCTTTTCTAAATATATCGGCGATGATTTTTTATTAATGCAAGATAATGCGCGACTCCACTCTGCAATGTGTGCTACGCAATATTTAAAGGAAGTTTCTACTACTTTTTTTTTATGTTTGGTTATTGTTATCATTGTTCATTAAAACCAAGATCATGTCGTTGCTTGTAATCATTATTTAAATACAGTGCTTCTGGGATGTCGATATGACATTCCTTTGATATCAGTCACCAAAGCCCCCATCGTCGTATTACAAATTAATACAAAAGATAAAGGTGATAATAGGAAAAGTCGTAAATTGTGGGTGGCAAATTCATTTCGCTCCTAAAAATGAACCAATTCATATTTTTACATGAAACAAAAAACATAATACTTAGAAGGCATGGTTGCAACTGAAAAACAAGGTCTTACGAAAATCCGCTAACGGGATTATTCCACAGGATGTTTCAAAGTTAGGATAAAAAACCATCTTTCGATTAACCCCGTATTATAAGTCAAATACAAAATTTTATTGAAAAACTCACTATACTAAATTAAAATTTATAAATTTTTACATAGTGTGCTAAAAATATTCAAAATAAGGGTAAAAATAAAAAAAACTGTTATACTTTGAATTTTATCAAAATTTTCTCCGTTACGTTTTTTTTTGCATCTGAGTGTATAATATTTCCTTTTAATACTAAAAACTGTTAGCGAAAGGTACCTTATTATCCTAATTTGTACAGTTAGCGATTTTAAATCTTATCAAAACTATTTTTGGTACAATTTTAATGAATATTTTTTATGATATGAGTTTTTAATGCATATTATTGAGTATATAATATTTAAACAATATTTAATTTTACTACCACCCCCTGTATATGAACACTCCACAAGTATTGCCCAGAGTACAGTTTTTGAGTGTTTAACCATGACCAGAGTTGGACAAGCAACTATTTTATAGAGTGTTTAATTAAGGATAATGTCAGTTACCATTCCAGATTAAAGGAAAAATTACCTAACAGTAACTGGCACTCAACTGTGTAAAAAACAGCCACTTTAAAATGTTTTTTCACTCAAAATTTAGATAATTTTTTGGACTTCCAAATACAAAGAGATCTTTGAAATCGTTTAACTCGATTGAAAACATTAAAAAAATCGCTCGACAAGATAAACAGCCTTCCACAATTACATTTCTCACCTTTCCATTAGTAGAAATAACGTTTTTGTTTTTTTATTACAAGTATATTACCGATCATCCCACTCTGAATCCGCTCTTCATTGCTGTCAGTTTTGTCCTGATTTTCTGAATGTGAAATTGTATCAAAGTATATCAATGCACGAGTTTATTTTATGTTGCTCACACATAAATAACAACGTGGTTGTCATCCCTCCTACTAACCTGACCTATCTCTTGCGGACTTTCCGCTATTTTCCAATCTCAAGAGATCTTTTGAAGCCTGATGTTTGGCTTCATTGAAAACAATAAATAAAAATCATTGGAATAGTTAAACAGCATTCCACAGGAACATTGCTCAGTTTTGCATTGCTATAATATTTTTAAATAACTTTTTTTACTATTAGTCCTCGAACTTTCTGATCAACCCTCGTACATGTAAACTACTTTTATATTACTATCTCGTTCACGTTTCTTTGGTCCTCATACATATATTTATTCGTGTTGTGACGTTTCTCTCATTTCGTTTCATTTCTCGGTTGACTATGGTTTTGTCAATTTATTTTCAACCCTATTTTTACGTTTTCTTACTTAAAAAAACTCGAAAGTAATCACGTAAAAGTATCTATCTCTTGGCACTCATATTCACTTTCCTTCCACGCACGGAGAAAATGTTTTGGATCTTTTGGACCGATTCCAACCCATCAAACTCCCAAAAGTGATGTATCTGACAATATAATTCAATTTATAAAATGCATATTTTACTTTTAGAGTATCTAGACACATAAACAACTACAAAAAATCTCATATTTTCAATTTGTTTTTGAAAACAAAGAGATCATTTGTTTTAGGAGCTTTTTAAATGTTTTTGGAATTGCGGTGGTTGTTAATAAAGATAAAAATGTTAATGGGTGATTTCTATTTTTATTCAAGATAATGAGTTGAAATACTCCATACACAAAAAAGGAAACGTTATTGAATGTTCCAACTTTAGAGGGATTTCCCTTCTTAATACAGCATATAAAATTGTGTCCCTGATACTTAACGAACGACTGGCACGGTATACTGACAATATACTGACGGTATACTGACAAAACCATTTAAAACCAACAGAGGACTGCGCCAGGGAGATGCGCTATCATGCACGCTGTTCAACCTAGCGTTAGAAAAAGTTATGAGAGATTCGGGAATAAACTTAAAAGATACGATATATACCCGTAGTGTACAAATAATGGCATACGCTGATGATATCGTCTAATTGGAAGAACCCAAAATGAAGCAGTGGAGGCTTTCACACGTACCAAAAATGCCGCAGAAAACATCGGACTTCTGATTAACATCCAGAAAACTAAATATATGCCGGCCATATCAAGAATTCAACAAAATAACTTAGAGGTGCAACACGAAACGATAGAAATGGTAGAAGAATTCTGCTACTTAGGATCACTGGTAGACTACAAAAATAACACATCCAACGAGATAAAAAAAAAGAATATGTGTGGCTAACCGCTGTTATTTTGGCCTGGGCCCTCAACTAAGAGCGAGAAGTATGTCAATAGCAACAAAGTGCAAACTTTATAAAACAATAATACGCCCAGTGCTCACATACGGATCGGAAACATGGGCAATGACGACTCTAGATGAAGAGTTACTGCGAGTCTTTGAAAGAAAAGTATTGAGGACCATATATGGCGGAGTAAACGAACAGGGTCTGTGGAGAAGGCGATATAACTTTGAACTCTATAGACTTTTTGGTGATGCAGATGTTGTGAAGACCATCAAAATAAACCGCCTAAGGTGGGTGGGCCCCGTTATGCGGATGGATGAGAGTGATCCCACTAAAATAACTATGCTAAACAGGCCGGTCGGAAGAAGAAGAAGGGGGCGACCTAAACTCAGATATCTGGACGATGTACAGGAAGATCTGAGGGAGATTGGAGTGAGGGGCTGGAGAAGACAGACACTCGATAGGGAAGGATGGAAGAATGTTTTGAAGCAGGCCAAGGCTCACGAAGGGCTGTAGCGCCAACTGATGATGAATGAGTTGAAATTTGTAATTTTTTTCGAAAAGCAGGGCCGAGTTTTTTAGCAAAAAAATAAACTTTTATTAATGTTTGGATCTTATCAATAAAATCTGTTAGCTAAAGTTAAAATATTAATAGAGAGTGTCTTAAACGGTTGTATACACATGAAGGAAAAGCTTATTTTACAAGTCACAAAAAGAATTCATATGAAGAGTGCCTACACAAGCTCTTCCATTGTTATATGGTCAATTCCAAATGAAGTTTCTTCACAGATTCTTATATTGTTGCATCCATTCTGATTCGTTAATAACTTCATATATTTCTTATTGGTTTTCCTCAATCTTATTCTGCAAATATTTGTGATAGGCGGGTCTCTTTTCAATTACTGTATTGTTCACTTGTTGATTTTATTGTCGTAATGCTTTCCTGGTTATTATTTTAACATTTTTCTAACTCTTCTTTTCGTTTTCTACTTTTTTCAGTCTCTTTCATTTCGCACACCATTTTTCTTCCCTTCTTATTGTAAAATTGTGAAAACTTTCTCTACGTTTTGTAATAGAAATTGTTAGATGCACAAGTTTTTATACAATTAAAGCAATAGCTACAATTGTTCCCGTTAATAAGTCGATGACACGTTTGTAATACCATTTAACAGAGTGATAAGATATGTCCACTGACTGTACATATGGCAAATTTTGATGCCAACTTTACGTGTACCACCTGTACAGCCGACATCACTAAAAAATAATTGTTAACTCGTTCTACAGGCTACAGTTCAGAAATACGTTATGTATTTCTTAGTTTCATATATTGTTAGAGGTTTATACCTGAAAACCAACTAAACAATAAACACCATTTTCATTAAGTACTACAAATATGACGGCAAACGCCAGTATAGGTGGCAGCTAACGCAATTTTTCCTTCAATTCGTTGACGGACCTAACAGGGTGTTTTCTCAAAGCTTTTTTCATTTCGCGCCACAAAGTCTCTATCGTCTAAAAGAGATTCGTCTAAAATATTCAAATATTTGTCCGTGTTTATAATCCATCGATAAAATGTAACTTTCCCACACGTTTAGACGACATGCTGCCCCAGATCATGACAGATGCAGGAAATTTGACTTTTCTCTTCAGACAGTCGGGATGAAAAGCTTTATTTTTCCTGCGAATGACGTCACTACTAGCGTCTTCAACACAGACTTCACATCTGGACTTATCACTCCATTGTATTGAATCCCATTGCGACTGAGTCCAATCTTTATGCTCTTTTGGCCATCTTAGTCTATTTTTCTTTTGTTTTAATGTTAAAAGTGGCTTTTCCTTAGCCTAAAATAATCCAAATTCTAATTTGTGGGCCACTCGGTGACGAGCGACAGCCTAAACGATACGATAACGAAGGTGATCACGCGAATGACTCATTTTATTTTTTATTTGTTGGACTATTGTATAAGTAAATTGAAATGTCTGTTGTCGATTTGACAGCATCAACAAACAAATAAATCAAATAAATTGCTTTGCCATAAAGACCAAATTATCGTTAAATGTATTTCCATTGAACAATCGTAGTATTTACACTATTTAGAGAATTTCTAAAAAATTGTTTCTATTAAAAATTGGAATTAAATTACACAGCAATTATATTGAACACATTATTTTCATCATAAATCTTGTGCAATATTTTTCCGCTTTCAGAGAATCATCAAGTTTACTTCTTTCCGCGCGATATTATTAGCGCGGGCTATAATTAGTAATTAGAACACGGTAGTGAAATAAATTCCCTAAGGAACCGACTCGTCTGTTTCGTCTTAATATACGGTGAAAGTGGGGTCAACGTTTCGACAATTATACTAGATTTGGAAATGCATCATAGCACACTTTTTATGGCAGAAAATTACAACTCTATTTATACACGGCTAGTCAAAGCACAGAAAATATCAATATCGATACCTATTTGTCGCAATTTTCTAGAATTTATTAAAATAATATGAACACCACGACTTCGAAAAGAATACAATATAAAATGCAAATGAGCAAGTCTTAAAGGTTTAGCTTGAATTACACGTCCCTGTATTTAATATTTTCGTTTATTTTTCCGCCAACACTGCATTTCAAAGTTTATAGAAACCAAGCCATTTCAATATTTTATTATTAATGATAGTTTTTAATGTATTGTTGATGTCGTTCTTTAATTTAATAAATAAGGTGTGAAGATGAACGTTTTCAATACATTTTCGTTAGTCCGAACCATTAGTTGTTAGGGCTCTTATAATCTATAATATAATGTCTATAACCTTAGACACCTACATACAGCACTATAAAACAAGAAGTTACGACACAATAAGTAATAATTTTCCCTAAAACTTGTATACAAGTACTTCGTACTGACAGTGCGACACAAGGTTACCTATTACGGTTGGTCTTCACCCCTGAAAAGACAAACTACAGATTTAAAAAAAATTGAGAAGGTATATGTGATCACTAGAAGTATTTTGACAAATTTTAAGCAAACTTCATGTTTTCGTTTTCGAAAAAACTCAAAAAATCTACTATTTTCCAAGTATAAAGCGGGAAAACCAAACATACAATTTTTTTAATTTTCTCACTGCATAAAGATATAATCCTGAGAAATACTTATGAATTTTTTGAAAATTTTTGAATGTACAGTTTCGCCAAAATAGGAAAAAATAATATGTTCCGGCTTATAATAAAGCTACCGGTAAGAAACCGGACAATATTTTAATAACAATACAGCAGACTCCCTTTTAACCGGCCACTTCGGAACCAGAGCCTGGCCGGTTGACCAAATGGCCGGTTAATCTTATGTGCAGGCATTTTCATGGGAAAATCAAGTACATACATACATATATCAAACACATGTACAGGAAGGTGTATATCACATACCACTAATAAGGAGGTAGGTGATTTGTGGTGTATATTAGTAAAGATCACGGATTATACAGTTGAAAAATACTATCTATTTCTATGTACATATATGTATACATATTTAAATATTTTACAAACTTGTTTTAACAAAATCGGTAACTTTCTTCTGTTTCTTGACAGTAAGTGAATTTTAAAAGATATATTTAGTTATATTTAAAATGGAGAGATTTATTTTTTAAAAACCAAGATGTCTATTGAAGATGACCCAGGTTATTGTTCAATATACTTCAACGCCACCTCCATTGCAGCCCTCGCTTCGGTGTGGCCGACCTTTTCTTCTCCGTCAACATCATCACCATCAGTCTCCTCATTTTCATAGTTGCTAGTATAATTATTTCGTCGTCTGTCAAAAATTAGTTTTCAAGTTCCTCGTCACAGTTTATTAGAATTATCTTCTTCGTGTGATTGTTGACACTCAACAAGTTCCTCAATGTTGGTCCAAAGTTTTCGCCAAGACTTAACAAAAGTAGAATCAGGAATTTCTTGGATGGCTGAAGCTAACATGTAAATTACGTCCTTTAAGTTAATTTTTTTGATGATATCAATAAGATTGCGATCTTCACTTTCTGCGCATTGTAAAATTTAGTATGTATGTAGTATATGTAAAAAGGAAGAAAGATAATTTTTATGTCATCTGTCTCACATGTTAGGTTTCCAGGATGACTTGGACCATTATCCAGAAGTAGGACTGCTTTAGTGGGAAGATTTACGCTCTTAAGATGGCGCGTTACTCTCGGAACAAATTCACGCTCAAACCATTCTTTGAATAGATCTTACCAACAACGAAAAGAGGAATTCTGTGTGTTCCTGCTGCATTTTGAACAAACAGCAACTGTAATGCACTCTATATTCTTTTTAAATCTAAAAGCCGATTTTTCATGACTTCCCAAAAATATTTTTCCTGGAAGCATTTTAAAATTAAGACCCGTCTCATCCATATTATATACTTGTTCGGGTTTTAATTTTTCCATTTTTATAATGTCTACAAACTTGGTGTAAAATAAGTTGCACCTGAAGCGTCCGCGGGCATTTTTTTCCACTTACGTGTGCATAATTAACTCCGTGAAGTGCCTTCCAGTGAGTCAGCCAACTTTCACTTGCAATAAATTCGCCTCCGTCTATAATTTTGCTGTGTATACATAAAGCCTTTTCCCTTAGAATCGGGCCGCTAATAGGTGTGTCCCTTCGCCGTTCTTGAAGAAACCACAATCAAAGAGCTTCATCTACTATCTCCAAATTCATTTTTTTTAGTGCATCTAGTTTTTAGATTTTTATCTGATTCCATGTGAGTGCAGAAATCCTCGATTGAACGCCGAACCCTTCGCCAGTGATTCACTGTAAGTTTCCCCACATTTACGGTTTACGCTTCTCACTCTTTTTCGCACAAGACGAATTCAATCCTCAAGCGCCGCTTGATGATCGTTTCGTACGCAAAACAGTAGGAAGGGGGAGTGGCCGGTTAAAGGTCGATTCTCACTATACGTTCCATTTACTTTCCATATCCGTGGCTTTCCATTTACATAAAATATAATTAAACACAAAAATCATATAGTACCTATATGCCCACTTTCCGTTCCGTTTATCTACCATTCCCGAAGCCTCGCGTTCAAGATTACCGGCCACGTATTTTTTCTGCGACAAGCTGCGACGTGTCGGGTACAGTATGGATAGTGAGAATATTATTACATCGCGGTTCAGTCTAAGTTGTTAAGATAAATATGAATGACGAAAAATTGATAGAACTTGTCAGGCAAAATAATGCCTTATATGATTTTGAAAATAAAAAATATAGCGATAATTCATTTAAAGACAATATTTGGCAGCTATTGTCAAGGAACTCGATGCCACAGGTAAGTAAATTTTAAAATTATTTGTTTGTTTATGTGTATAATGCAAAATCTTAGCAACTGTGATACTGGATGACTCAGAAAAAGTAATTTTTGTCTACACAACTGAATGTGGAAGTTGTTTCCACTCTAATTTAAAGTTCATTGAAAAAAACCAAACTTGGTTTACTTACTACTGTAAGTAAACGCGACGTCTACTGAGAATTGTGGTTAAAATAATGGGAGGTATATGGAACGGATATGGAAAGTAAACGGAACGTATAGTGAGAATCGACCTTAATACGACGTCCGGTTAATGCGGGACCGGTTCAGAGGGAGTCTGCTGTATATATAAAACTGTAAAATTGGAAAATATTTGTAATAAAACGTTGAATATTTTTTCCTAAACATATGAAAAATCTCGTTAAACAAGAATTATATCTTGAACTGCCGCCATCAAATTATATTATAGAGAGGTGGTTCCATCTGAAACATCGGTAATATTTATTATCGATAGATGGCATTACTTTCGGCTTCGAAACGCTTCAAACGAAACGTCAGCACTCCAATCGTCAACACTCCAATTAAGATGTTCCCGTGATAGAACAATATAAACGGAAACTGTGTTTCTATGGACAGCATTTAATCGTCGAACAAGTATTGGTGCTGATAATTTACGATCGCGTAACGCTTGTAACCTAAGAAAGCGATCTTAAACTTGACTTGTGGTTCTTCATCCACCTTGACCTGGCCTCCTGATAAATTGTCCTGTTTCCTGAAATCTTTGTATTGCATCAAAGAACTTCCTAAAGCATTTGCGATGTAACGAATGATCCGCCCATCATCCTATAAAGCAACAGCTTGCGCTATTTTTGCTGGTATCATAATTTTTTAATGTAAATTTTAAACAGGAAACTATACAAAAACCTACAGCCGAACTTATAATCAGGTACAGTACCACAATAAACTTAAATTAATACTAAGCCACTATTTCACATTAATAACAAAACGTATGTGTAAAAGTGTTGTTATTCGCACAAAACATTTAAACAGGTTCAAACAAGAAAAAAAACGTTATCGCTAAAAAGGCATAAAATGCAAGTCAAACAAATTAAACAAGTTTTAATCTAAACACCAACAAAAAACAAAAAAATCTGAGTGTCCGGTTAATTTTACACACAAGTGTATAAACAATGTTATTAATTTTAATTTTTATTAAAAAAATTGTTTATTTCCAGCGGTAATACATACAGTTTACTCCACCACAACTGCAACAACTTCTCCCAAGATATAGCTCAATTTTTGTGCGGTACGTCGATACCCAAGTACATCCTAGACCTTCCCAACGAAGTACTCAACACCAGTTTGGGTCCCAGCTTTTTCGCTCTAGTGTCGCAGTTGGAAAACAGCGCGAGGCCCATCAGAGAGGAACAGACCAGTAGTATTAAAGAGACCAGTCCCGATTTCGAGCAGTTAAACTCCCAGATAGAGGAAGCAAGGTCAGGAGTGGCGAAAAAATGAGTACTTTGTTTTTATTTGTGAAAGTTGCTTCTTCCGATCACCTCGCTTAGAAAGAATTTCTATTGCCGAATGATTCTTATTTACTTACATATCTGCCAGTTGTTATTTGCAAACTTTACGACTTACTGATATTTCTGTCGTTCAGACAAATATCTTGTGACAAAGATATGAATATCTTCAGATAAAGTGACTTTAGTTTTCTTTTTTAGATAAACTATCACTTTGGAGGTTTGTTATACACATTATTTTTCAGTGGATCTTTATACAGTCCTTGAAAATACAAATATAACGTCTTGCTCAATAAGTTCTTCACTTAAGCAATAAATAAAACAACTTTTTAGTCTCATTCGAGGATGATACACTAATTCCAACGCTTCTTGAACAATTCGAGCCTTCTTTTTAGAAATCATTGCCATATTTCAAGACAATAACTATGACTAAAGATGACAGATGACAGTTAATACATTTCAAGATAACCAACTGAAACAATGACGTCATAACGTGAATGATTTACTAATATTTGGATCACTGAAAAAGTATTGTGTAACCAAAGTCTTAAAATTTAATTAATTTCGAATCAAATACGTCTTTGTAAATAACGAAGTTTCGATACAGTGTTTAGAACGTATAGGCAATAACTTTCTTTATTAAAAAGCATGTAAATTATTAATATTTGTTTAACATAATCAATTATGCAGTGTTTTATATAAGTCAGATCAAGATATAGACTACAAAGAACAATAAGATCGACATTGAGCCGTTTTAAGGATGCGTTTAGCTCAGAAAACCATGACATGCCGCACCAAAATAACATACAATAAAGTAACTCCGCAACAACCTGGAGAAGTAACCTGGACCTCTCCTGATGAAAGAACAACGAGTCATATTGATTACATCTTAATAGATTCAAGACATGGAACAGACGTAATAAACTGCAGAAGTTATAGAGGCGCAAACATAGACTTAGATCATTGCCTAGTGATCTCAACATTGAGAGCTAGAATTTCAAACACCAGTAAAGAAAATAAAATGGATACAAGAAAATGGAATGTGCGAAAGCTGAGAGATGCGGCAATTGCAGAACGGTACTCGGAAAACATCACCAACAAGCTAAGGAATCAAAGTGTAAATGAAGAAGGCCAGACAGATATAGACTTCTACTGGACCAGAATAAAAAAAGACATCGAAGCGGCAGCGAAAGAAGAATTAGGAACAGAAATTTCTTCCCGTAAAAATCATTAGTTTGACGATGAATTCAAGAATGCAACAAAAGAAAAAAATGAAGCCTGCAGAAGTGGCGTATGTAGCATTAAAAGAATCATCTACAAAAATGGATTTAATAATAAATGAAAATAAGCACGCAACCACAAATCCTACGACCACTACTTATAGAAAACGACGTCATCGAAACATTGAACGAATTTGTATACCTTGGAGCACTCGTTAACACAAAATAATACTACGCAGAGATAAACCGCAGAATTTGCAGGCCAGCAGATGGCATTTTGGGCTAAATCTCCTCCTTAAATCCACAATTATATCGAGAAATACAAAAATAAAACGCTAAAAAACAATAATACGCACAATCCTAACATATCGTTCAAAGACCTGGACTCTAATAAAAAATAATGAAAACATGTTAGGATGTTTCGAAAGAAAAGTACAAAGGCAAATCTATGGAGCAGTGAATGACAATGGAGAGTGGAGAAGACGATACAGCTTCGAACTTTATAGAATATACCAGGAACCCGATATCGTAAAACATATTAAGATAGGACGTCTGAGGTGGATAGGACATGTAATACGGATGGAACAAAATGACCCAGCTAGAAAAACGCTCCTTGATAGACCCATTGGTCAGAGAAGAAGAGGAAGACCCAGAACAAGGTTCCTTGATAACGTCGATGAAGACATGAGAAATATGGGAATACGTGCTACGGTGTACAGAAAAATATTGCAATTTGGTCTTTTTCTAGGCTATGTGGCATTACGGAAGAAAAAATTGCGACCGACGATGAAAAAAACTGTCTATAATATATTCATTCTACAAGGAAGCCGACTCTTAACAGAAATTCCGTTTAAATATTATATAAACTTGAAATTATCCGAATACATTACAGGAAACAATAGGATCAACATTAAAAAATTCAAAAGATACATTTTCCTTTGAAAACTGCTGCTTGAAAAATAACGTATCGCAACAAAATATACCAATGAAATAGCCACAAGATAAGAGCGCAACAAAATAGTTCAATTTTTTAGGTTTTTGAGCTGAATACGACTGCAATGCACTCAGAAATCCTAACTAAACACAAAGAACAATTGGTTTGAACTTAAGAGGTCCAAAATATAAGTATTGCATATATATGAGTACAGGCAGTACGTTTTGGTCAGAATTTCCGCTCTAAAATTATAGGAATACGAAATTATGTAAATACTTTACAAAAAACAATAGAATCGACATGGCAGCATATAAAATATACGTTTTCCTTGAAAACCCTACTTAAACACAAAGAATGATCGGTTTGAACTTGAGCGGTTCAAAATAATATACGTTTTCTACATAATTGTTACTAAATTGTTCAGTTTCAAGATTAATTCGAAATATTAACAATCTACATGCTTTTGAATGTCCTGTATATGCTGTTACTAATCTGCTTTAGTAAAAGTACACTAGAATTTTGTTTGGCAATACCAAAAAAGTTCTTGTAATTGAACGTTTAGCTTCAAAACATCAATCGATTGTATAATAATGGAAATTTTTGTTTCTATTAAACCCACCGAACTGTTTCCACAGTTATTGTAATCAGAAACAGACCAAATTCTGTAATTTGAGTTATCTACAGTACATTTTTAAGGTTAAGTCTATGTAAACAATCCGAATTCTTCGTTATTTCTACTGTAGTTTGTTTTACGTTCTTAAAAAGCATTTAATATTAGTTATTAGTGTATATTTACTAAGAAAAGTACTTATTTTTTCTTCCCGCGTTAAAATAATTACATTTTTGTTTGTTTATAATCAACACATGCAGCTATCTTCATAAAAGATGACGACACTGTAGTAGCGGCGTGGTTTTATGTGATTTATTCTCATTGTATAGATTTTGAAGCTAGACGTTTCAGTACTTGTCATTTGAAGGTACTAACAAAATGGTTTTTGAAATTTGTGACTTAGAATTAGTGTTTTTATATTTGATAATTTTATAGAAATGTCATCCCTCTTATTTAGAGTAGACAGTTAAATTGTCGACATTTTTGACAGCTAAAAATGAAAAATTATCAGTAAATTTCTTATTGTCGTTAAATTTCTAGCTATTTGTGATTAAGTAGAGGATAACCTGACAGTATTACTGCATTGCCGTTGTGTTTAAATATCATGTCCTGCTATATCCTCTATTTATCAAACATTTTTTTACTCCATTAAAGTCATAATGAAAAATATTACTATTTCGTCAAACTTCGGACTCGGGACCATCCCAAAGTCTATTCATTTCCATCTCTCTTGTACGTTGTGTATACCTAGTAAAAGAAAAATCGAATACAATTAAAATAATGTAAATTAAACGCTTCCATAGTATTGCTCAGATTTAGAAGTAGATTCGAAATGATAAAATGTACAAAAGTAGATTATTATCAATTAATAAAACTTGTTAATAGGATTTTACATTAATTAACTTCCCTAATTGGACCAACAGTCTTTGCTAGATACACATAATTGCTTTATATACCGTAAAATAACATATCGCAAAAAATATTAAAACAAAATTTCATTCCATGGCAAAAGAACGTACCACAACAACATATTTGGTGACAAAATAACATATAGCAACAAAATATTTGGATGATATAATTTAGTATGTTACTAGAAAGAGTTATTTGTTCACAGGGAGTCAGTTTAAGATACATTTTACAGTTTAACAGTCGTCATTTTGAAAGAAAAAAAAACGCGTTAAAAATGAAATGAAATAAAATTTGGTCCGCCATATTGGATTCTTCATTTTGAATTTTTCAATTTTGACATCAAATTCTTAATCAGCGAGGTCGAAAACTTTACAGTACCTATTTATGTCCAAGTAATCCGAAGTATATGAAATTTGGCCCGCTATATTGATCCGCCATTTTTAATTTTTAAATTTTGACATCAAATTAGTAATCAGCGAGGTCGAAAATTACACATTACCCACTTATGTCCAAATAATCCGAAATATATGAAATTTGGTCCACTATATTGAATCCGCCATCAATTTTGACATCAAATTCGTAATCAGCGAGGTCGAAAACTTTACAGTACCTATTTATATCCAAATAATTCGAAATATGAGAAATTTGGCCTGCCATAATGATCCGCCATGTTGAATTTTTCAATTTTGACATCAAATTCGTAATCAGCGTGGTCGAAAATTACACAGAACTCATTTATGTCCAAATAATCCTAAATATATGAAATTTGATCCGCCATTTTGAATCTTTCAATTTTGACATCAAATTCCTAATCAGCGTGGTCGAAAATTGTACAATACCCACTTATGTTCAAATAATCCGAAATATATGAAATTTGGTCGGCCATATTGGATCCACCATTTTGATTTTTTTAATTTTGACATCAGCGAGGGTCAAAACCTTATAATACACATTCATGTCCAAATTGATGTATATTAAGTATTAACTGTCATATGATCCCATCTAAAATGATTTATAAAATGGTGCCCGTCTGTCTTTTTAACTAATACATCACTAAAAAACAGGAGCCTTAGTTCGATCATCCAAAAGTTTATTTAAGTTTTATAGTTCAGAAAATGCATTCTAAATAAGGTATTAACTCATTATAATTATAAACTATAACGACACTTACAAGTTCAGAAAGTATTTGGAGTGGAGAAGACTTTAGGCACGCTCTGTCCAATATTTATGTTGCGTAGTTGTCAAAACAACAACACAAACACTAACTTATGTACAATCCACACAAGTATAAACATTGTGTATGGATAACAATGTTTTATTTAAACTCTATTTATATGTGTAATATTTTTGAATGCACAGGCCTGACCTTTAAATTGCTTGTTTGTAAGTATATGGCAATTCCATAATCTACATTTGAGTAAAAATGTTCATTAATTTACTTTTTAGATACAATTCGTTTCTGTTGGAACAACGCAGAAAGAGCATAAAGGATAAAATAGCGAAGAAAGAGAAAAAACGGGAAAAGAAGCGCAAAAAGATACTGGAATCCGGCGGCGTCTTACCTCCAGAACTCAGAGACGTAAGTGCTTGTTGTATTTTAATTAATACATGATAGAAACACGATAATTTATTACTATAAATAATCTCCATTCCCAAAATTTGACGTAAACTGCAAACTGCACGTTGTACGATTTTGTCAGGTCTGTCAAGTGACAATTGTCATTTGGCACCGTTGGTAACCTTGTTATACTAGGATGGTTTGACACTAATGTAGCTTAAGTATGAAAACACGCGATTTTTGTCGTATTAAGGCATATATTTGTCAAAATTTGTCTTGACAGGTCGCTTTTTTAACTTCTATAAAGCAATTGTGGAATAGCTTTTCAAAATCTTGGTAGTCTTAAAATATGACTTTATCTTTCATTGTAAAACAACGTAGTTTTCAGTTTGGGAACAGCAAATAATCACTTGAGGCTAAATCTGGTGAATATAGTGGATGGTAGATCAATTCGTATCTCAGTTGATGTAATTTTCCTTATGAAGCAGTCCAGTAGAGGTGCGTACTACACTCCAGTTATTGCTGTACCCTTCTTCAAATAATCATTGTGAAAAGTACCTTACACTATCTTGTTTTGTCTATCAAGTGTCAAATATCATTTTGGCATTTTTTAATTTATTTGTTCAATATTTCGCCTTTTTGCTCACTATACAAGACGCTTTTCCAACTTTTTCATCCCTTCTATAAAATAATTTTGTTTTATGTTATGATTTCATTGTTCGTTGCAAAACAACGATTTTTTAAGTTTGGAAACAGAAAATAATCACTTGAGGTTAAATCTGGCGAATGCGGTGAATGATAATTCAATTTTGGTATTAATTGATGTAATTTTGCTTGTGCAATCACCACTTTGTGAGCGTATGTATTTTCTTTTGCTCTTTTTCAAATTATTAGTGTGAACGGTACAGAAAATAATCACTTGAGGCTAAATCTGGCGAATACAGTGGATGTTTGATCAAGTGTCTCCACTGTTTCGATTATTCCTTCTCTGGCTCTTGGAATGGACCGATGTTTCATTATCATCGAAAAGTACCCGTCTTTTTCATATCCAGATAATAGGATATCTCATGTACACGCTAATTGCTTATTCATTCTTTAAACTTTCAGTTTCTATGAAGTTTAAGAAATGTTGATTTTTAGAACGTGACAATGGCCGATACAGAAGCAGTGAACGGACAAACTCAGCTGCCCTCAGATCAAGCGCTAGCAATGGAGGAAGAAGAAAGAAGAGAGGAAGAAGCCAAGAAGAAAGCCAGGGATCCACCAATAGTTTATAAAGACATAATTGATGTAAGTAAAAATATTTGGCTATTTTTTTCGATAAATTCATTAATTTTTGTACATACTTGGCTTGTTTTTTGCTTATCATTATGTCGAATGACTTTTTATTTCTTTTTCGTTCATATTTTATACACGCAACATTTGCGATCGTCTTTTATTTACTTTTCAGTCACTAAAATTCAAAAATCTTTATAAAATTATATTCTTACCTCTTCAACTCCGCTAGAATCCAGTGACTTTGTATATTTATTTCATCAGCTACACAAAATTTTTCATTTTTCTGACTCTCTGAACATCCAATCATTCTTATATACTATTAACATCACCTTCTGGTCGATTAAACGCTCCAACCATTAAGTATTTACTTCTTCACTCACTATTACTCAAAATTCTTCATCCAGTTTTCTTCTTACTTCTTTAACACCTCTGGATTGCTACAAGCATCTGGAAACTACTAATTCTAATTCTGAAATTGATAGTTCAGGTAGCGAATGACAAACACGCATAAAATAATTACGTGAATACAATTTTAACATAACAAAAGGTTACAAATAGGTTTTTTTATTATTTATATAACATAATTTTCCAGAATTTTATAGTTAACACTATAAAATAATAATAAAAGCCCTGATATTGTAATTTAACTATATATAAGCGGATAAGTAAATAATTAGGATTCTTTGTTTCTTTCGCGAGAACAACCCATGACTTTTAATACAGTTGTGGTATACAGAAATATGTTTCTTTTTAGGTAAAAGCAGAATTTGATGCTTTGGTTGCCTTAATCGACGGAAAGCTGACACCAGAAGAACAGAGGGCAACGGAAGAACTTCAGCAATACATGATTGGCGATGAAGGAAGCTGGGCATTGAGTGATGGGTTTTTGGATTTCGTAGGTAAGTCCGTACTCTTTTTTCCACAATTCTCCTCAAATTCTGTTTACCAAAATACTTGTTCTTGGTTCATTGTACCGATATTGATGATTTTCTATACTTTTTTCATTTAACTCAGTCACAATTGTCTAGTAAATTTAGTAATTAATGTTGGGCTAGGTTGGACAAATTGTGTCGTCGAATTAGAAGTGATTAAAAGTTACTATATAACCAAGCACAAGTGAAGTTTGTCATCAAAATAAAACTGAATCAATTAAAATAATAAAACAAACAAAATCCACTATTCATAATTATTTTTTTTTTTTGAAGTAAGGAATAAGTTTGTGTCAGTTATTAATAATGGGTGATACGAAGAATTATGTTGTATTCCTTCCAAGCACACTGTATCGACTATAATTATGTTTTTTACGTTAGGACGATTGCTCAACGATCCTCAATTGTCTGTTGACGTTAGAGTGAAGACGGTCAATGTATTGGCTATGGCGGCCTTGAAAGATGACGTCATATTAGTTCTGCATCAGGATCGAAAGGACCACGTCTTGATGAACTACGCTTTTGAAATCGATAGATTGAGCATCCAAGAACAGGAGGCGATCGCTGTTTTTGTAAGTTTTTATCAAATTATTATAGTGTATTACGTCAAATTTAGCACTATTTTATTTTATCACGTTGAAATATATCTATAGAGGTTTTTAAATGAAAATGTATCGGAGTTGTCATTTACCTTTATATCTCCTAAAATTTGGATATGGCATTATAATTGCTGTAATGAGACAAGTACGGGTAACAAAATGTGATATATTTAAACAGTTTATGAAAAAAATATTTGAGGAGTTTTCTGTTTTATGAAATTAACTGTAATGGGCGAATTGCCGGTTTATAACCAGAAATATTAGCAAATTTCTGGAGGATCACGCCAAAATGTCATGAATATTTCAGTTTGACTGTAAATATACATGACTTAAAGTAAGAATACCAAAATTGACTGTTTTCCCATGTAAATCCTCCTAAGAAAATAGAATTTATAGATGATATAAGCCTCTTGAAAACGTCCGCTAAAAACTTTTTGTTTGTAAGCATGATTACTAATACAGAACGTTATAAAAATTACAAAGCATCAAAATTATTACAAAATATATAATATTTAACATAGTCTTGCATACTTTGGTTTCACATGGCACATGTTGGGAGTGTATTTTATATCGGCAACAGCGCTATGGTGCATCAAGGAGCAGAAGAGAGATTTGCCGGTCAACAAAATTTAAAATTTTAATATTCTTTTTTTCCACCTTCCACTGAAGTGGAATATTGGCATACAGTCGATGAAGAGAGATAGAAAGAACAGCCTGAAAGGGGAATTGTGGAAGGGGCTGAAACCCATCAGGATGATGATGATGACTTGTTTAAATGCTAGTATAAAAATACATGAGTGGGTATAAAAATGTTTGAAACATAACTCGGTCCTAGAAGCTTATGCAGGACGTACGAATTTTGATTTATTCAGCCTCACATTTTCATCACTTAGATATTATGAAGTTAAATTAAAATAATGAAATAATTACATATCGTAACTAAAAGAGTCCTGTCAGGTTTGTTGCCAAAAGTTCCAATATTACTGATATATGTATTGTTTGAGGAAGTATATAAATAGTATTTACATGCCTATGCAAGAATTGTTGTTAAGCCTGCACAGAATGCTCATTTATCATTAATCGTAGTTTTATCTTATTTGATATTTAATTTTCAGATGGCGAATATGTTTGAGAATTTGAGCTCTTCGGAATGGTTGCTGTACATTTCCGAATGGTCATACAACAACCAACAGACTAGCAACATCAGGGTGACGACCAAAGTAGCAGTCCACTCCCTTTTGTCGGACTCGCCAGTTTTGCAAGACCGAGGCTCAGCCATTATCCACAATCTTGCTTGCAAGGAGGTAAAAACTGTGGTCTGTATCATTTTTTAACCTATATTTAGTAATAGACCTATCCCGGAGTTTTACTATTCTACAATTCTAGTTTTTGTTAGAGATTTTTTTCTATTCTTTTATTACAAGTTTGCTAGATCGTAACAGTATTTTCGTAATCGACGTACTAGTGTATTATGCGAGTAAAATAGTTTTTACGTTAAAAAAATTTCAATTTCTTTATTTTTCCAGTTAGTTACCGTACGACCCTCGTAATTGTCGTTTTGTGGGAGTGTCTAAAGGACCCAAGGGCAGTTATTTTTTATACTAAAATAAATTATATGCATTATATGCAGTAAGCTAACAGAAAATACAATATGAGTGAATTTAAAGAGACGCAAGATTAAAATTTTGGTTGATTTGTTCAATCTGGTACCAACTAGCTTTATTCCAGTATAACAATCATACTAATAATTTGTTTTTCACTAGGTTTTATCGATTGTTAAACGATTTTTCGTTTAATTCTAAAGTAATGGCTTTATAAATAGATATTTAGAGAACTTGAGACTCATCAACTTACAATGATGATTTTGTTGATTTGTTATTTCAGTAGAGTAAGTGTACTATTCGAGCAAAATAGTTCTTATGTTAAAAGTATTGTAATTTCTTTGTTTTCAAACTTAGTTATCGTATGACCCTGGTAATCGTCCGTCGGAGGGAGTGTCTAATGTACCTACGTGCAGTTATTTTAGTGTGCTAAAAATAAATTATTTCTCAGTCTGAAAAATCATTTCACAATACACTCACATAAAAAATATGAAAATTATTGAACCAAAAATGCAGTTGGTCGCACAGCTAACAAAAAGGTAAGCTAACAAAAAAGACAATTTGATTGCATTTGAAAACACACACACAGTTCAAATTGGGCGTTGGAAGATCCTTAATGATTATATTTTAGTTGACTTTTTCAATCTGGTAGACTAGAGGATTACAGTATAACAATCACTTTATTAATTGGTTTTTCAGTCAGTATTATCAATTGTTGTGCGTTTTTCCGTTTAATTCCACAGTTTAATTCCACAGAATTTATATTTATCGGTGTACCTTAAAAACGTTGGTAATTTAGAATTTTTTTAATTAAAAAAAAACTTAGTTTCTGGGTGACTACTTATATAACGTATGACCCTCATAATTGCTGTTATGTGGTAATGTATTTAAGTACCGAAGTAGAGTTATTTCGGTGTATTAACAATATACGATTTGTCAATTTGGAAAGAGCATTTGACAATACTCTCAGATAAAGATAACGAAAATTGCTAATAGATGGCGCTATTAAGATCACCATTTAGAGTTACAGTAAAAAATGAAAAGCATTTTGTGTATTGTTTAGTTATATATGAGCTTTGAATCTATGACCATGAATATAAATCAAAACAAGAACGAAAACAGTACTATGAGCTCATTATTTCGGCTTTGCAGCGTATTAGAATCAGGAAGAAAGATACACAGAAACGGAAATCGTGGATGACCGATGAAATACTCAGAGAAATCAAATCAGGATCAGAGAAAAAAACAAAGAAAATCTCCAAGAATATAAGAGAATACATTCCATCGTCAGAAGAAAGATAAGAGGAGCCAAAGAGAAACAAAAAACAGAACAATGTAAAGAAATAGAGGAGTATCAGAGTCGATATGATAACTTCAATGTCCATCGAAAGATGAAGGAAATAGCTGGAAAGTTCCGAAAACGCAACAGCGGAAAAATAACAGATGATGAAGGCAATCTTGCCATAACCAAAGAAGATAAAAAGAAAATATGGGAAGAATACCCACCATTGAAGAAAATTCTGGTCCCGAATTCCCACCAGAAGAAATAACGGCAGTTGTCAGACAAATGAAGGATGTAAAGGCACCGCGACTTAATGAAATTCCTGCAGAACTGCTGAAGCTATTAGATGCAGAACAAATAAAAATAATGATTGAAATATTTAATGAAATATATAAGGCAGGAAAAATACCAGTAGAGTTAATTAAATCAGAGTTCGTACCATTGCCCAAAAAACCAGAAGCAAAAGTTTGTGAAGACTATAATGACCATAAGACTAATGAGCCATCTGCTGAAGCTGTTTTTAAAAGTCATCCACAAAAGAATTTACCAGAAATGCCAGGAACAAATTGCGCCCAATCAGTTTGGAGTTGTGAATGCCGTTGGTACGAGGGAAGCTTTATTTAGCGTGCAAGTATTGTTTCAGAAATGTAGAGATGTCAGGTGTGATGTTTTTGCATCCCTGATTGAGTACAAGAAGGCTTTCGATAGAGTCAGGCATGAACAAATGATGGAAGTGCTGAAGAGGACAGGAAAGAGGAAGGAAAAAGGGCCCCAGGACGAAGAAGAATATTCTGGCTTGCTAGCCTGAGAGTATGGTATAGAAAGACCTCAACACAGCTATTCCGTATAGCAACCAACAAAGTCATAGCAGCCAGAATGATCGCCAACGTTCGGAACGGACAGGCACTCTAAGAAGAAGAAGGATCAGGAAGTCAGCTAAGGAAGTGTTAGCATCAATTTTTTGTATACAAAATATATTTTTCCATACATATATTATTATCCTAATATTTATGATCAGCTGCATGTAAAATATAGCGAGAAAAGCTTAAAATTCAATTTTTGTCAAGGCAATTCACCCTATCATACAATTATAAAAACCGTCGCCAGAATAAGTGAATTGAAGTACGATTTTGTTGCAATAACCACCTTTTTCACCAGATTTAACTCCCTCTAACTTCTCACGTTCGCAAATCTCAAAAAAAATCAACAGCAATCTATAAAGGTTGTTTACTTGGGGAATGGAATCTATAAATTAAAATAATACTGAAACAAGTGTGAAAAGCGGGTGTTCATTCTCGAATTTCCTGTTGAACGTCAAACCCTTGTGACGACCTCTCAAAATGGATTTTGGATGAAAGTTGCTGATTATGTTATTTGTCTCTTGTCGGGATGAAACTATACGCTCTTTGCCGATTTATTAAGAATACTATACACTTGGTTACATGAATTACTCTGCTCTTGTACACTGCGGAGGAACGTTGAGAGAAAGAGAGAGAGAGACAGACAGACAGACAGAGAGAGAGAAAGAGGGAAAAAGAGAGAACTAAAACTTTTTGTGTGCAAGAGAAAAAATGCTGAGAGCTATGTCTTACGTTGAGTTATTTTATTGAGACTGAGGACCATTAGGGGGAAGGCGGAAGCGATTTTTGTGAGAAAGTGGAAGCTATCTGAGTGTCAAGGAGGAGTGGCCTTTGACAACATAAGGTATTCGGTGATCTGTCAAGTTTCATGGGTGGCGGTAATTTAATTTAAAATAATACAAATATTTATTATTGGTTTTCCAACAGATATTTCAAGTCATAAAATTGTTTTTTTTTAAGTTATTAACCTATTTAATAAATATAATTCAACTCCGGGATGAGTCTATTAGTTGTATGGCCTTTCAGTTTAACAATTAGTAAACGGGGGACACAGCTACAAAATTTTTTATTATAAAATCTGAAAAATACTTCTTTTACGCAAAAAAAAAACAGAATAAAAATGCAATTTTATTAAAAATGAACAATTTTGTTACTTATGTAATTTATTTGATTAATGACTGACATTTTTTTATTGAAATTCTATTTAAAGAAAAAAAAAATAAATTCGAGTCGCAGGGCTGCTTCGCTTTAGGTTACTTTTGTGTAGCTTTTGAGTGTTTTGAACGAGAATAACTCACTGTTAACTTAATTCAGTTTAACATCTCTCCTGAGCACGAATAGATTAAAATAGATATTTGAAATATCTTTAGAGGCTAGAGTAACATAAAAATTCTGCAAAATTAAATATTTAAGTGTATAATAGAATAATTAACTGAAATCGTAGGCTTCCACGGCCAGAGTCAGAATTATAGTTTATTCGTCTTCCGGGTTTGGACCGTGTCATTTGTGAGTGACCCAAAAGTGGGTTCATCTCGACGTTTCGCTACAATTGTATGTAGCTTCTTCAGGAGAACAAAAAAAAAGGAAAAAGAAAACAAAAGACAGGAAGATGGGTAGTTAGCAACGGTAACTCAGTTACTCAACGCAACCAGAGGCCAATACTAACTACCAAGATGGGCATTTGGTCACAGTATCATCGGATTGGATAATATTTGGTCCGAATCGGATTCACTCCCTGCCTCTCGACGCGTTAGTGTTCTGAGCTGTTGGACGTGAATCCCTGTCCTGGCATTTGGTTTTCACCTCTGGCTGCGTTGAGTAGTTGAGTTACTGTGACCAAATGCCCATCTTGGTAGTTAGTATTCGCCTCTGGTTGCGTTGAGTAACTGAGTTACCGTTGCTAACTACCCATCTTCCTGTCTTTTGTTTCTTTTTCTTTTTTTGTTCTCCTGAAGAAGCTACATACAATTGTAGCGAAACGTCGAGATGAACCCACTTTTGGGTCACTCACAAATGACACGGTCCAAACCCGGAAGACGAATAAACTATAATTAAGAATAATTAACTACTTGTGGTGCTCTGTGCTATGCAGCTTGTATGCGTTCGTGTTGATTTTAATGTGCACAAGGATCCTCAGTTGCTGATCCAGTGTATGCCTCACCAGTTTCTTATATCCTCAGCGTCTAAAATCGCTCTAACCTTCCTCAACGTACTTTCAATCGTTCATGTTTATTATTGCCAAAGGCCTCTTGGTAATCAATAAAGTATATAAAAACATTATTCCTCTGATCATAATATTGCAGCACTAATAATTATATACGAAAATATACTTCTCGTGTTCATAAGTTTTGTTTGAAACCTATCTGAGTGTCTCCTGTTATCTTTTCATTGAAGACCCTTCAGGAATTACCTACACTGTCTTGTGCAAAGTATTGCTGTGCTATGTATTGTTTATCATCAAATTCTAAGTCGTTGAACCGCCGAAACTCCAGAAAGACTAGACGACATTACTTTTGCCACCAAAACATTAAAGGTAAATCCGTAAACGTCGTATTTAGTGATCGTAATGCCACTCAAAAGTCCAAAAACAACTACCGGTAGTACTGGTAGAACCCGAAAGAGTATCTGCAGATACTGATGGAGGTCTTACCAAAATCTAGTGATTGAACTAGCAAGTTGTTGTTATTTTATCTTGTTTTTGGGATCCTTGATGATGCTATTTTAATTCATTTGTTTAATGTGGCACCATCTAGATATATTCCAATATAAAAATTACACTATTACTTGATTTTTTCAGTAACTTATATGATTTTTCGATTGATTCGAAACGATTTTTCGGTTAATTCCAAAGTATAGGCTTCATAAATATCTATTTTGAGAACTTAGGTTCACCAAATTGTAATGAAAACATCCTTAATTTAGAATAGCATTTTACTGAAATGAGTATATATTATGCGACTAAGAAAATTTATGTAAAAATTCTTAAGGGCTTCTTACTGAGTCGTTCTGATGAGCCCTGAAAGGACGAAAGGAGTGAATTTTAAAGGCACTATACGGGAAATCAAATCTTAACTGTCTTTTCAATATGGAAATGATTTAATAAAAAATGAAAATTAAATTAGACGTTGGGATATCCTTGACGATAATATTTTGGATACTTTGATCAATCTGGTACCATCTAGATATATTGCAGTATGATAACTATACTATTAATTAGTTTTCAAGTAAGGTTTATCGATTGTTAGCGATTTTTCGTTTAATTCATGTTCAATGCTTTGTTAAACACATTTTTAATTTAGAATCTCATTGCAATTAGTGGACTATGCCAGTAAGAAAAGTTTTTATGTTTTAAGAAAAGTTTTGCAAATTCTCCGGTTTTCACATTTAGTTATCGTACGATCTTCGTAATTTCCATTCCATAGTAGTTTCTAAAGTACCTAAGGGAAGTTATTTTAGTGTATTAAGAATAGATAGATGATTTGTTAATTATAAAACAGCATTTGACAATAATTTTTTATAAAAAAATGCGGAAATGATTGAAACAAAAATGAATAATTAGTCTTCTTCTTTGGTATTTTATGATACAGCATGTATGCGTTTATGCTCATTGGAAGATGCCCATATATCTTTCTTTTACTATTCTTTTTATTGTGTTAACAATAGATATGTCAAATCCTTAGTGTATCCAATCCCCTATCTTTTCCTTAACGTTTGTATCAACAGTTCATGTCTAACATTGTTAGAGGCCCTTTGCTATCGATAAAGCACATAAAGGGATTCTTTCGCTGATTATAACATTGCTGCACTAATAATTATATTATAAAAATACTTCTACTGTTTCCAAGTCTTATTTGAATCAAAAATGAGTGATTCCCGTCCCTTTTTTATATTAGACAGTGATTTCCTTTCACATTAGTAGAGGGTAACCTTCGCCGTGACTGGCATTGCGTAAGTTATTTTTGAAAGACACCCGCACACACACATACACTGCTATGCCATGTGTTTCTATCATTAACTTTTTAATCGTTTAGCCGCCTCTGGGCATAGTTGAATGGCCCAAAACCTTAATTAAATTCAGTAAAATTTGGAAGTATTAGATGAAATTACTTTAAACATTACCGAAACATTAAAGGTAAATCCGTAAACGTCGTATTTAGTGATCGTCACGTCCTAAAAGCCCAAAACAAATACCGGTAGTGCTGTTAGAATCCGAAAAGTATTAGCAGATACTGATGGCTTTCTAGATGGAGGTCAAAAGCTAATTGTAGAATGGAACAAGAGATAAATTACACAGAACATATATTTGTCAGATTTTGCCTAGTTCTTCGTGATCATCTCATACAGTGTAGATGTTTTTTTCTAATTTTTGAAAAGTTTGTTTACCTAAAAGTGTTTAATATTTTCCAAGGTTTTTATAAACATTGATACGAGCGCAGGAAGTTAAGATTTGTGACATTACACAGCTGGTAACTGTAAACTAAATAATTAAGAAATGTAGGCCAGAGCGTGAGTTTCCAAAAGCACATTGAAAAGCAAAATGCAGACATTGACCCATATTTCAGCAAAAGTCACTTATAATTTCAGCAAAAAAATCCTTGGATAGCTTTTTATCGTTACCAAAAGTGTCTCTCAATCTGATGGACTTGGTCGCTTTGGTTGTCAATGGACAAACGATGTGCCTACCGCACGTTTACTTTTTTGTATTCAAATATTCGTGTATCATACGCTCAATCAGCACGTTTGGAGACTGCTCTCTTTGGATTGTGATTCTATTCTTATCACCACGAACAAATTCAGCTTTACAAGACAGTTCGACTTTTATTTCGGCGACTTGCCTGCTTTTGACGACCTTTAAAACAAAATGTTTGCTTAAAATGTTGGCACCTCACGCGTTGGGTGACAGATGTCAAAAGCAAGAGCACTTCTTTCTCATGTAACGCCATCTATCAAAGATTAAGTTGTCATATCAATCTCGAGGTTATTGAACTTTCCTGGAACTAGCTCGATAAAATGATACAGTATACACGTAGATTGTCAAAATATCCATATGCAGAATTATTATGTTACTCAATTTATCGGACCTTAAACGCTTTTTTAATCTAACGACAAAATTGGAGAAATAAGTAGAGAACTGTTTGAGACTCTGACCCAGTCAGACATTTGACAAATTTTTTCATAGTATTGGCAAACACCTACATTTTTCCTGCAAACAATTAGGTGCAGAATTTAATTCATGTAAATAAAGTAGTTATGAATTAAAAACTTAATATTGCTTCAAATTAACCTAGAACAGTTTTTTTAATGTGCATTCAAATCCAGATTATTTTCCAAGGCATTAGGAAAAAAGTTTATCTTTTGTGAGTGTGTAGCATATTGCGACACTCCTCAACAATGTATCGATGTATTCTAATTTAGGTCGCAGATACGTTTTGAATTTCATACTACTAAGATAAACCTTTTGTTTTTCTTTCCATGGATTCGATCCATGCAACCTATCTACTCACGTCGAAATGACTGCATTGGCCTGCGTGTCCATCAGTACTTAGATGTTTATTAACGTTTTATGAGCGGAACAAATCTTCTAAAAAGGTTTTAAACAGTCTATCTATTTGGAATACTATCACATCATCTCCAGCTAAAGATTGGAACGATTATTATACTGCTGAGAGACCTAAATAGGAGACAGATATTAGGTAACGTTACGAAATTAATTTTTATGCTCTTGGGAACTTATGTGAGTCAAGATATAGTTTTGAAGGATATTTGGATACAAAGCATTCTTGTAAAAGCGTCGTAAAGCAGATTTTCACATAATGCCCAAGACTATCTGTGAAAAAATCATCGATATCACGTAAAAACTGTATACAAGTTTTGAAGGTGAAATTATTCGACGTGTCTATTGTTAATAATTACAAACCAGCACCTAATTCATTGCAGGAGAAGTAAAGATGTGTCTCCTAAAGGACTAAACTTATCAAATACCTGTCTGTGTCAGGGTCGTGCAAGACCACTTATTTTTCTGAGCTAACATTGCACATAAGACACCAAATTAACAATTTTTTGGATGTCCTGGTGTACACCTAATTTAGTTGTTGAAGAACCGGTTTCTCTGTTTTGGCTTTATTTTCAGAAATTCAGAAATTTTCGGATACGACAACGATTTCCAAAAGGGAGTTTATCAAAGGTAGCTAACGTGCTTGTGTATTTATGTCTGTGTATTCGTTCAGCTCGAGCTATTCTCTAATAACAGCTTCAGCGCACACAAGTATATTTATATTCATCTCACCTTCATCTATTTACTAATATTCGTGTTCGTAGCCTCTCTTTTCTTTTGACGGTGTAGAAAATTTTTAATTCCTTCTTTCCAACTATATAAAATATTTAATAGCAATACCAAAGACCGAGATATAATCAATTAAAAACTTCCCCAACTTATTTTAAACTCATTTGAAAATCAGACAGAACAGAAGAATTAACTTGTTACATTGAGTTGCCCTTGGTTTACTTTTGGATTGACGTAGTAATCGCAGGATTCGATTACATATACATTGTTGTTACGTTCATTACACGTCATAAATGACATTTTCACGTCATAGTTTTAGACATAGACATAGTTTTATAGTAGACTCGGAATTCGGTTAGATAATTTAAACCGAAAATAATAAAATTCAGTTTGGCAACATTGTGTGAAGAACAAGTATTCTCGAATATCAACAAGGGCGTATTATGCTTTAAAATTTTAAATTACGTAAATTATTTTTTTACAATGTTTTATCAATGTTGCTCCGATTAAAATAAAAAAGTTATGATTTTAAATAGAAAAAAATGTATATGTACATTTTCCCTGTTATATCATTTTGATTTTTGTACATATTTTCAACAAAATAAAATTTATAACAGATATTTACTACCCAAAAACAATAATTTACATTAAATATTTAAATAATAATTAACCTTTAATTTCCGAAATGCAAATGGCCGTTAGCAATTGTTAATATTATTTCCAAAGTTGTATGTTATATACAAGCATGTATAATTTTTGTTGATATCAAAAATTTTTATGTAATGTCAACACACCAATCGAATCATGCGAATATTTGAATAGGTAACTATGTTCTAATATGTCTAATCGCGAAAAGTCCAGAAGTTGTGAAAGACAGGCGTAGTAATTTTATCCTGGAAAAATTTATTTGTACTTATATCTGCTTTTTTAACAATTAAAATAATTGAAATACATCAAAGTATTCTGAACGAGAACAGGCAGTGATGTTGAACAAAGATTAAGACATGTTGCTGCTCTTCATGTATATATATATATATATATATATATATATATATATATATATATATATTCGGTTTTTTATAACGTCTTACGACGTTGTCCGACTCCCAAACGCCACTGTATTCTGTCTTGAGTTAGGTCTTCGTCCAGATTTCGAGCGCTAATCGCTTTCCTAACTCCCAGGTTCCAGCTCTGTGGTGGTCTTCCTCGTTTCCTCTTCTCTGGGGGTTGCCACATCATCGTTTTTTTAGGCAATCTTTCGTCCCCCATTCGGCTCACATGCCCATACCATATGAGCTGTTTTCTCTCAATATCCTCAACTATAGTGCCCTCTATACCCATTTGTTGTTTTATCACTTCATTCCGTATTCTGTCGGCTCTTGATATTCTCATCGATCTTCTGATGGCATCCATTTCCGTGGCTTCGACCTTTTTCTTATATTTTTCGGTTATTCTCCATGTCTCAGCTAAATAAAGTAGGCTAGTTTTAACCATTGTCTCATAGATGTTCCATTTTCTTTTCTTTGATATTTCTTTACTCCATAGAACTCCGTTCAAACATGCTATAGCTCTTCGTGCTTGTACAATTCGATGTTCTATTTCTCGTTCGTCTTTTCCACTACGGTCGAAGATGACGCCCAGGTATTTATATTCGTTGCATGGATTTATTTTTTGATTGTCATCGATATCGAGTTGTTCTGCTTCAGCTCCAATTGAGAGGTATTTTGTCTTTTCTAAATTGATATTTAATCCCCATTTCTGGTATTTTTCAATTAGTTTTCTAAGCATGTATTCCATGTCATCTTTGTCATTTGCGATCACCACCTGATCATCTGCAAACTGTAAAGTATATATGTAATCCTGATCGTTCAATTGTATACCCATTCCTTTGACTTTCCTTTTCCATTGTTTCAGAGCTGCAGAGATATAAATCTTAAATAGAGTCGGAGAGATACAACATCCTTGTCTGAGACCCTTAGTAACTGCAAATTTTTCAGCTAAGAGGTTTCCGAATTTCATTTGGGAGTTTGAACCATAATATAGATCTTTGAGAGCACTAACCAATGTTTGATGTATGTTTGATGTGCCCAGGACTTCCCATAGTTTATTTAGCGGGACTGTGTCATATGCCTTCTCAAGATCTACAAAAGTCATATGTAACTCTCTATTTGTCACAATTTTCTTTTCTATAATTTGTTTAAGACAGAAGATGTTATCTGTACATGAACGACCTGCTCTAAATCCTCCTTGTTCTTTCTTCAGACGATTGATAATCTTCCTCTATCAGGTCCCGTAGTATTCGACCGTATAGTCGACTCATTGAGCTTGTGACCGATATCCCTCTATAGTTTTTACAATTTCTCCTGTCACCTTTTTTATATATTGGGGTCATATATGCTGTTTTCCATTCATCTGGTGTTGGATGTCCATTAATATATTCGTTAAATATCACCGTGATCATTCTGTGTAATTTCTCTGAGCCATTCTTTATTAATTCCGTAGTTACTCCCTCTGGTCTACTTGCTTTTCCATTCTTCATCCCTGCTATAGCTTTTTGAACTATGTTGATATCTATGGTAATATGCTCTCCCAGAATTTCGATTCTTGATGAATTCATATCTTCTTTAAATTCGTCTCTGTTCTCATTTAATAGATGTTTGTAATTATGTGTCCAATCCTCGGGATTTATGGGATTTAGAATCACTTTCTCGTTAGTCGGCTTCTTAACAGAGTTTATAAACTTCCACGCCTCAGTGCATTGTCGTCCTCCAATATAAGATTCTATCTCTCTGCACCTTCTATCCCATATCTCATTTTTGGAGGTCATAATTATCTTTCTAGTTTTCTTCTTCATTTCATTGTATCGGTCTTTGTCTGCGTCATCTTTTGTATTCAACCACTTATGGTATAATCTTTTCTTTTCTGTTACCGCATTTTCGACGTCTCACTGTCTCCATTTCACCACAGCTTGTTACTAATTTTATTTTGTTTGATTCCTAAGACCTCCTGTGCTGTTTGGTGAATACTTGATATTATGTTCTCATATATGCATTTGATATTTGTTTCGTCAAGTTTGGAGTCCATTCGAGTCTTATATAGTGTGCGGGTGCTCTCATGAATTAAACTGGATCTCATGAATTAAACTCTTCATGTAGTGAATTTAAAATTATTCAAAATTGAAGGAGGATTTTTTCTGAGCATAACTAGACTTACGACGTGATATCAAATTTTCATGATGACTGGTAACGATCAGAAGACTATAGTAGAAAATATGGATGTTACAATAATATTAGACTGTGTATATTCATCTCTTTCTTGACTTCCCTTTCTTTATTGTCCCTTTTTCTTCTTGTCTATGATATTGTTAAGGCCTTTCTTTTCTTTGGTGGCAACTGAAGCTCGTATCCCAACCATCTAAACTTTTTAATTGAGTAAAGTAAGTCCAGCTTTAATTCTAGTCAACACTCAACACTACTCAACACATTCTTAGTCTTACTAAGTGTCAATTCTAGTCAACACTTTGAAAATACTCTTTCTTGAACTTTTATATATCCTAAGATCTACCGTTATTGTTGACATTTCCAGATGAGATCATCGGTGAAACTGAAAGTTACTCCCTTGTCAGATCTCTCAATGTCGGTAATGCTGTTCTGGCTGACCTTTTCGTACTTTTTTCGAGCCAGCTTTCTCAATTGAAATATCGAATCCAAAAACTAAAAATCTCAACTCATCTCTAACTCAACAGAAATCTCAATAGAAAATTTAACCTGTTGGTGATCTGTGGCGTCCTATAATTGATCTATTGCGTGCTGTAATTGTTCTAAACCTTCTGAAGAACCCTTGCAATGCTGGATTGCTTGATTTCCACAACTTCAGCAGCATATTTCTGCGATTGTTCGATTGTGTCAAGCCAAGACTTGGGATTGCTTCTTCTGGCTTTAAATTACTCATTTTTTAAGTTAAAATACGTTAACACAACTCCAATTTTTCGTTGGATGGTTTAACGAAAAAGCATCCTTCAATTTTAAAGTATTATCGGCTAAAATATTCGTTTTAATAATCTTGTACCTTATGCGATACTTTTGGTGAGGAATTTAGCATTTGCACATACTTATACAGGTTTCTTTGTACCTATATATGTGAGCATTTTAAGAAAGAATATCAAGGTCAACAGATTGGCAATAATGTCACCCCTAAACTGTTTTATAAACGAGATAATTATGTGTTACTGTTTTTCTGTCTTGCAGCCATTTTCCTTTCTTCTACAGCTACTTCTCTTTTTTCTATACCACCGAAAAGATACGAGATAAATGACTTTAAACATTGCTAAAAAAGCTATCTACGTTTATATATACAAATTAACCGTTTTCAGTTCATTTAACAAAAAAATCCATAAACTTTTTTATTAAAAAAGTTATTTGTTGACCCTTTGTCTCCTTTTTTGAAAATGGAGGACATTTATGATAGATTCCACTTATCTGGAATCTCCTCTCCTGCTTTGATTTTATTGAACAGCTCTCGTATAAATAATACGATCCTTGCGCCTCCATATTTCAGCACTTCCATTTTTATGCTTCCCGGTACTGGCGTTTTGTTGTTTTTGGCTTTCTTTTGTGCTTTTTACACATTATTGTTATAGGTTCTTGTGAGATATACTCCGGACTACTTTTGTATCACGCTAGATAATTTAAATTACTGTCTTATTCCACTGTAAAATATTGAAAATATTGTTCCTTTCTTATAGTGTAGTTATTTGGAATATTAATCACAATAAACGTTTACTGTCAAATAAGATATATCTCGCAGTAGACAAACACATAGCCAAAAGTTACTATGCTATACTATACACACAACAGTGAAACATATTGTCCAAGTCGCCGAATCGGAGCCAAAAGTACAACATATTAAAATATCGAGTTTTTTGTTAGGTTATGTTAGGTTAAGTTCAGCGACAGTTACTTTCGAACGATGATAGTTGCTAAAACGTTTCCTCTAGAAGTGAAGCCTCTTGAAAACATAAAACACTTGTTTTTAGATCATCTTAACGCAAAACCGTAGAAGCTAATACTCATTTTCCGACTTTTACCATGTATTTGAACAGTTCGCGAACTGTGTGTTGAATTATGATAACCAATTAATGCCATACTCATCATTTTGTTACGTGAGCAGATAAAAAAGCTATTAACACTAAGCCTCAGTTTGTGCCTTTATCGTTTAGAATGAATTTATAGTTTTTAGAGAATATTTTACGTATTATATAAAGAGAAATGGTTGAAAAATCTTTATTTATTTACATAATTGGGCACAGTTATTAACAGGGGAATCTATCTGGTCAATTGTACGTGACTTTTAATTTTTAAACCTCAGTATTAGTAATACAAGAGTAATTCATTTAAACGCAATATCTCTGTAGTAGTATAAACCAAACCCCGTTTATTACAACTGAATTTTTTAAACACTACAACAAAATCTGTCCCTTTTAGGTATTCGATGACGTGGCCGTCGAGCTCACCATGGCTCTGCTCCAGTATTTCAACTCCAAACCGCCAGAGGAACAACTCTTCAGGTGCTTGAAGGCGCTAGCTAAGTTCGTCCAAGTATCCACGCAAGAAGTGCCCCAACTTATCCAGATGATCGGTCCCGATCCAAGAAGTTTTAAGGGTACCAGCGAAAGGATCGATGTCCTAGTTGACCAAATCGCCGCAAAATTGCGGTAGATGTTTTGTTTGCTCCGTTTTATTTATTTATTTATTTCAAAGTTTATTATTAATGTTAACGCAGTGTCACGGGTGCTGGATAAGGTCTATTATGCAAATTAATGGATGAAACAAAATTTACTCGTCTAAAATGTGTCTCATAAGTTGATTCAAAGTTTTTGTTATTATCTCCTAAAACTCCTATTTCTGTAATCATACAACGTTTTCTGGGTTTATAGGTAGCTGTGAAGATTCATTTCCTTCTTACGTTTCGTTTATAGCTGCTGCATATGGTATCAAACATTAGTCTTAACTTTTGGTTGCTCACTAATATGGAATAATATGCTCACCAATATGGAACAATATAATTTTGAAAGTATAATATTCTTGTAGCTTGTGCGAGACTTTTGGTTACAGATTTAACAAAAGATCTGTTTATCTCTGTGCATTTATGGAAATTATATCAGTTTTTCTGCATATCTTAAGGATATATATGTGGGCATTCTTAGAAGGACTATTAAGTCACACTCTTTTTATTTCTTAAAGACACTTCTCTGTCTTCCACATCAAAGACGGATGACGTTACACTACCACACACTAAATAATCCCACGAAAATTTGTACAATATTGCAAGAAATTAAAATTATCAACTATGACATCAAGTAACAAGAAGAAAAATATATGATTCATTCTCTCTCCATATTAGTACAGACCTTCCACGATGTTTTGTTTTGTTTAGTTTTTGATTCTCAACAATCGGTAACAGCCACAATTATTTGGTGTAAATCGCAACGAAAATTATTAATACTCTTCCAGTTTATTCCATATATTTACTAAGTAAAAGTTGTTCTTAACCTTGTTGCAAGATATTTTGCCTTTTTATCCAATTTTTAATAGTTCTCAAAAGTTTGTGGCGAAGTTCGGTCTGTTTAAGATCATATAACCTCAAAAAATTTCGCCGTGACGTCACACCAAGATGACGCACGGTACCTATTGTTAGTAAGTGCCCTTGAATTTTGTGGTGACTGTAATTTAGAAAACAAATATATATCTGTGATTTGTCTTATCAATTTGTCATTAAAAATAACAATTAACGGCTATAGATAAATTTGCTTTGGAAATTTGTTGCATTTGACTCCTCTCTAGTAGTTGTCGCTCTTTTTTTTAATACGGTTATGTTTTTGGAAATTTTTGGTATGTTGTTTTTTACCTTTTTACAGGAGAATCGTTTTGTAATCAGTTATATCTAATAAAGCCAATGATATTATATGTTTTTTATTTATTGTGTAGTTAAAAGAACGAGTATATCATAAAAAAAAAAACAACTGGGGAGTATATTGTAAAAAACTATAAAATAAATTGAGAATTGACGACGACACTGTCATAACTACAGTTCGTTAAGAATGTGTACATCAATTTAGGTACAGAGTTTGGAGACGTAATTACAGACGTAATTTGGAGAGTCTCTTATAGAAGATCTTTTTGTTGACAAATCAACGTTTCTTATCAATGTTTCAAATCTCTTAAAACTCAACATTTAAAGGTTTGTATCACAAATAAGTCAAAAGAATTAATCCATCAGATATCTAGTACTTGAAAAATCAATTAAAATTCAGTAATATTTAAAATTTTGAAACAGGAGATCAGAAAGTCAAAATGACTTATTCCACCAATTATCTAGAACTTAAAAATCACTTTCATTTACAACAATATTTACAGTTTTGTAACAGAAAGTCAAAAGGAAATCCATTTTAAGAATTAACTATTTGCTGCCATAGTGATTGACGATTATTTTCTTGTGAGTATACCAGTGATTTCATATATAATTTTCAGAAATAAAAATTTAAGGTATTACATCGGCTGTTCTAGGCGGCCACACACTCAATCTGCCAATCCAACGATGAGGAAATTGCCGATTTAGATAGTTCCGTTCTATTAAAGGATAATACGGCGAAGCTCCATCCCACATGAACCACATATCTCTTCTTTGATTAAGTGGAAAATCTTCTAGATCGTCGAAAAGTGCAGTTTGTAGAAACTCTAAATACGAGTTACCATTCAAAGTTGCTGGTAATTCATAAGAACCCAACAAATTATCTCCAACTGTGGCTGTTTCTATAGTTAAATACTCCTCTACGTATAATGTAGCCTCGTCAGTAAAAAGTTTTTTTTAATAAAATTAAAATTTTGATTTTTTTTATTTATCATCCACAATGTTTTTGGGCAATGGTTAAGGATAATGTCGGTCAAAGGAATGGCATCTTCAAACTTAAAGACGTAAGAAAATTAGCAAAAGAAAAATTTAATAAAATCGGTATTGAAGAATGCACAAATCTATAATTGATTTTATAGTCACTAATAGAAAAATCCACCCAAAGCAAATTCTAGATATCCGAACTTTAAACTCAGCAGACGCAGGGAGTGAACACAAGCTAGTACTAGCAAAGATAAGAATGAGAATAACACCAAAACATTTTCTACAGGAAATCACCGAGAAAAAATTCTATGTATAATCATTGTGTAACGACTCTACAAGAGAAATGTACCAAAGGAGGCTAGCACAGAAGATACAGCTGAAACAAATAGACGACATCGAAGATATAAACGCGAGCTGGGAGAAAATTAAAAACAACATTGAAGAAGCTGCAACAGAAGCTCTAGGAAAACGAAAAGTCATACTGAACAAAAGAAACAACAATACACCATGGTTCAGAAAAGAAATAAAAGAGAAACGAGAGGCCTACACGAAGTACAAAACATTAAATACCCCAAACTCGCGAAACACCTATAGAAGAATACGAAATGAAACAAAGCAGTTGGTAAGAAGAAGAAAAAATGAACAGTGGGAACAGTTTACAAAAAGGATAGAGAGCGACTTCTACGGTACAAAAACAAATATGTATGGAGATTCATAATAAACCAACGGAAAGACATGACAAAATTGACGGAATACAATAACATACCAGCAAACTAATGGGAAAGATACCTGACGGAACTGTTTAAAGCAAAAGAAAATAATAATCAACACCTTAACGTACCTGAAATAAGACACTAAATAGAAATCAGTTTTCAGAAAGTAGAAATAGCCATAAATTATCTCAAAAATAGAAAGTCACCAGGACCAAACGGAATAACCAACGAGGTTCTAAAACATGGAGGAGAAAGTATAACCCTAGAGATGACAAAACTTATACAAAAACTAATATTGCAAGATACCAGACGCATGGAGAAACAGCATAATGATACCAATGTTCAAGAAAGGAGATAAAGAAGATCCCAACAATTATAGATGTATAAATCTACTGAACATCGCACTTAAGCTTACCACAAAAGTCCTAACCAACAAAATCAATAAAATAACTTTTTGAGATGAACAACAAGGATTCAGATCCGGAAGATCCTGCGTAGACGTCGCAGGATCTTTCGGATCTGAAATTTTGAATTTGTACTAAGACAAATCACAGAAAAGGTCATCGAGTACAATAAACCAGCATGTTCTATAGACTGACAAAGGGTTTCGATCTCATCCAAGTCGAAGACGTCTTACACCGACTGTATAAAAGAAAGCTACCAATCAATATTATACAAACCATCGAAAACATCTACTTCCATAATCGAATACAGGCAAAGATAAATGGAAACTAACACAGTGTATACCAGTACAAAACGGAGTCAGACAGGGTGACTCGTTAAGCCCACTTCTCTTTAATATAATAATGGACGAAATAATACAAGCAATGCGTAAAGGTCATAACTACAGAATGGAGAACAAAGAAATCCAAATATGTTATGCAGACGGCGTCGCATTAATCGCCGAGACAGAAGACGAGCTCCAAAGATGACCACACATCTTCAATACAACAGCCAAATGAATACAATATGATAATATCAGCAGAAAGAACCAAATGTATGACAACATCTAAATACCCACAATGATGTAAAATCGAAATTGATGGAAAAATAATAAACCAGGAAGCAAGGTTTAGATATCTGGGAATAGATATAACTAGTTACGGAGATGTTGAAGAAAAAGTACGACAAAAAAGGTTAAAAGCAAGTAAAGCGGCGAGATCTCTTAATGACACAATCTGGAAGAACAAACACCTAAGACAAGGTACAAAAACAAGAATCTATAAAGCAGCAATTAGACCTATATTAACATACACGACGGAGACAAGACCTAACACGTCTAAAACGGGACGACTACTAGAAAAAACAGAGATGAAAATACTCCGACGAATATCAGGGAAAAGTCTGTTGGATAGGGAGAGAAGCGAAAACATAAGAAGAGCATGCAATATAGAAGACATAAATGGATGGGTGACAAAACGGATACAGGAGTGGAACGAACACATTAATAGAATGGCAGAGGATAGGATGGTACGAATAGCACGAGATAAGTCACCAAATGGACGAAGAAGTATTGGCAGACCAAGAAAACGATGGTGCGACAATTTAAACAATTTAGGAGGCTAATATTGAAGAAGAAACAGGCTTTAAAGCCTACATACAAGAAGGAAGGAAAAGAAGAAGGTATTGAAGAATAAAAAAAAAACGGTGCAATCATGTTATAAAGATAGAAGATGAATATTTTGAAAGAGAAATATAAACTGATCTATATTCGGAAATTACTCCTATCGTCATTAATCTTGGGGACTATTCGAGTAACAGTGACTGTGAGTCTTCTTCTGACGAAGACATATGAATATAGGTTGTTATATTTAACTAGAACTGTTCTACGTAACTTATGTACCAATTGTATCTACCGTTGGGCGTGCTCAAAGTATCATAATGCGCTCCCTTGGTTCTTCATATTTGGCGACTACTGTAAGGTGTGCAGTACCTACACTTCCTGCCAAGTACAAGAATATGTCAGATAGTTTTAAAGTACTGGGTACAATTAGTTAAATTTCTAAATAAAACTCTTGAAAATTATAGTGGAAGTGAGGATTTTCTGGGGTACATTGAAATAACAAACGCCATGTTTCGTTCGATATCAACGACTTCATCTTTATTTCAATAAGCAATATTGGCAACACGCCATACATTGAGTGTTTACAAAAGTTATACAAAGATGGCGCTACATATATTAAAATACCCTTTTTTGATACATCACAACAAAAACACCCTGTAACTCTGTAAGGAGCCACATTTTATTTAAGTTTTGTGATTATATGCATAAGTGATTTGGTTTAAAGCTTACTATTTTGAGCCCAGGAATCAACAGTTAAAATATTTCGAATTATTAATGAAACACCCTGTATACGTACATTTTTTATTTTATTATTTTTCAATTTACCTCTGAAAA
Organism: Diabrotica undecimpunctata; assembly: GCF_040954645.1. Classification (NCBI taxonomy): domain Eukaryota; kingdom Metazoa; phylum Arthropoda; class Insecta; order Coleoptera; family Chrysomelidae; genus Diabrotica; species Diabrotica undecimpunctata. The sequence continues at coordinate 2,342,578 of NC_092804.1, forward strand.
CAAAATAATCTTAGGCTGAGTCTAACCCTGTCTCCGCTCTAATTTATTTTATTAAGGTACCACCTGTTGCAAACCGCGAGTCCGGCACTGCCCCGTCTACCTGTTACCGTCGACCGAGTCACGTAAAGGTGCAAATAGTAATAATAAATGCAAACGTACTTCGGTGTGACCAGCATAACTTTCATTGCTGAAATCGTAATCCTAAAACCTCCACCCAGTCGCTTGAAGATTCCTGGCAGTACCGTTTTATCTGTGGTGGTATAGTGAACCGTCTATAAAGTGATCAGAATTTTTGATAAGTGTTCAATAATCGTGTATATATTTCATCAAATATGTGGAACAGGAAATATGGTACTTAATGATCCAGCACCGACCTACAGAAAACATGAAAACCGAAGATATTGTGTTTATTGGTGATTTTAACGTCAGATGAAGACAGGTACTGCCGTATTTTCCAGGATATAAGGTTGGATGAGTTTCTATACGCACAAGCCTCTATAAAAGTGGATATTTTAGTGAACTTCCTATCGTGGTCAGTTTAAATAAGATCAGTGACATTAATAGTGTTTTATAAAAGTTCGTGTAGCTATAAATAAACTTATTGAACAAATTTGTAAATATTTCTTAGTGATTGCAGTGTTAAATTAAAGCAGGAATTGAATTAACGGGCATAAAAAAACACCGACCTAATCTGTGGGTTATTAAAAGAAAATTTTTCAAAATTGTGAAATAACTATGCCATAAAATGAATTATTTCAAAAGGGGAATGGTATTTATCACGTTTTTCGTGGCTTGCATCTCCATGGCTCTGTTAGTGGCTAGTTTAGGGACAAAACACTGGGTAAGTGCTAGGGCCAAAAGGATCAAGAATCCTCTAGAAAGTGACGGTAAGATTAACTTTGGATTGTTCGACGGGAAAAAGGAATTGAATGTAGCTTATGGATGGAGGACATACGATATCGATGGTGAGTAATTTTCAGGAAGTTTGTTATTATCGATCAAGGTGAGATTTTTTATTAGGGTCAAGTATGTAATGTTAATTTTGAATTACAATGGACATTGGTCATTTATTATTTAAAAGAATAATTGTATACATAAATAGCAGCATTATTATCCAAGTAAAGTATATTTCACGAATTTATAACTATTTTGGATTAGTTATGAAAGCTTTGACCTAAATGGTCCGCTGTGTTGAGATAGTTAATAATTAATTAGTAGTAAATAGTAAAGTAGATTCTTCTTTCTCTTTATAAGCAATTCTGCTTGTTCATTGGCGGATTAATACATCTATGGATGATTATCACTCCATCTTTTGCGCGGTCGTCCGACACTTCTTCTGCCGATTGGTGACTTATCTCTTGCTATTTTAACGACACGGGTCTCCTCTATTCTGCTTATGTGGTTATTCCATTCTTTTGTCTATTTCGTGTTCATTTATACACTACCTTACATTTTCTTCTAATGCCTTGACTTCTTTTTCGATCTCTCAGCATATTTCCTGTAATTCTTCTCAGTACGCTCATCTCTGCCGTTTCCAGCAGCCTTTACGTTGTAGCTGTGTTGAGTCTTGTTTCTGAGGCATATGTCATTATTGGTCTTACACTGGCTTTATAAATTCTTGATTTCATCTCAGTGTTAATGTGTCTGTTTCGCCATATAGTCTATTTGTTTTTTGTACTTAATCTCTCACTTCTTTGTCCAGGTCTCCATAGCTAGACAGTATATTTCGTAGGTATTTTATTTTCATTACTTACGTTCAATACTGCATTACATCAATTTCTATTTTACATCTGGTTGGTTCTTTCGTTCTTTGTTGACTACAATTGTTTTAGTTTCCTGAGATGAGATATTAAATTCTTTTGCTCTTATGTTAAATTTGTGGGCCAGTCTTTGCAGACTATCTTCATTTTGGGCTATCAATATTGCGTCGTCTGTGTAACAGAGTATTTTTATTTCTTTGTTTCCCATTCTGTATCCTCTTACTTTGTTAACGCTTTTAATGATTTTATCCATGATTAAATTGAAGAGCATGGGACTCAAAGAGTCCCCTTGTCTTATTCCGCAGCCTATTTCTATAGATTATGTAAGTTGTCCTTCTATTCTGACTTCCATTTTGTTGTTTTGGTAGACTGATGTTTTCGATAGTTTGTATAATATTTAAGTGAACTTCTCTACTATACAGAAGATTGATTACATCTTTGAGTCTTACTCTGTCAAACGCTTTCTTTAGGTCAATCAGACACAGAAATGCTCGTCTATTATACTCTAGTGATTTCTAAGTAATTTGCTTTATACCTCTGTAGTTTTCTGGCTATTTTTTATCTCCTTTTTTGAATAGTAGAATTAGTTCGCTCGTTCTCCATTCTTTCGGTATTTTATTGTGTTTTATAATTTTATTAATTAATGTTGTTAATTGTTCTGTCATTGCTGTTCCACAATATTTCAGTAATTCGTTTGGTATCCCGTCTTTACCTGCTGCTTTTCTGTTCTTCAGATTTTCAAGTATTTTCCGAACTTCCTGTACATTTATATTAAGTTCTACATTTGTGAAACACGGGCGTTAAAATCACCCATAATGATTATATATTCATCATTTAGGGCTATATATATATACAGATTGAACGAATTTAAAACGGAACATACGAAATCAATGTATTTCGGCTCAACTCCGCTCTAGGTGGTTGGCCAACAAAAGGTTGTCAAATAATTATATTATAAAAATCCAATACTTCAGCGGGCTGCTGGATTCTGAATTCTTTCAAGAACAAGTTAAAACTCCACCCAAATAGGTTGCCTAGAATCACTGAAAAAACTAGATTACACAAGCAGTTATTATGCTGTCAAACCACTTATCGCTTCCTTATAGTACAAGAGATAGAGCCGAAATTTTGAACTGATCAGTAATATGACATTTCTCTATTGGAACATATTCATTGTAACTGGGTTAAGACTTTGCCTTACAGGCGGACGCCCCTCGTGGTACAGGGGGTGGCTATACAGGGATGAAGTTGTCATTTTTTTTTCGGAAAAATTAACGATCGATAATATGGCTGAAAATTTGCCCAGAGGTATATTTAAGAAAAAAATGTGATTTGTAAAGTAAATATGACTTTAGTTTGAAAAAAAAAACATTATCGTAATATCATTTTAAAACTACAAAATATTCTATAAAAGATTCAGACGATGACGTAGAGTTTTATCAAATGTTTTAGAAAAGTTTTTCTAATTTTTTTTTTCTTATCGGAAAAATCGTTTAAAAATTTTTGGAAAAAAATCATGGTATAACTGACAGAAAATCGAAAGGATTCTACAAATTAGATTTTACCTCAAAAAATTACGAAAATTTTCATTTACGGAAATTTTTTTGGAAAATTTTGAGGAAAACTCTACTTGACGCTTTTCAGAATAGTAACAGAAGTGAGCATACAAATTTTCAAATCAATCGGTATAAAAATATCATAATAAAATCAGTTTGAAAATTGTTACCGAGACCTAAAATGCGCAGGCAAGTGGTACATTTGATCCCGTTTTATGGCTCCCTGTAACAACCCAGCTATCCGCTCTTTTCGATTTAGAGTTTTTAGGGGCTAAATAATGAGCCATGAAAATGGCGGACATATTACTTATCGTTAATTTTTCCCCAAAAAATTGCAATTTCACCCCTGTCCGCCACCCCTTATGTATCCACTCTCGCGTCCGCCCTTTGGGATTTCGTCTAGTTATACCAAGATCTTACTCTGGGCAAATTTTCAGCCATATTATCGATCGTTAATTTTTCCGAAAAAAATGACAACTTCATCCCTGTATAGCCAAACCCTGTACCACGAGGGGCGTCCGCCCGTAAGGCAAAGTCTTAACCCAGTTACAATGAATATATTCCAATAGAGAAATGTCTTATTACTGATCAGTTCAAAATTTCGGCTCTATCTCTCCGACTATTAGGCAAGCTCCTCTTTCCTTTAAAGGAGACAGAGAGTTGAACGATATTTTATACAATGTCTATCACCGGGTATGGATTTATTTTTGTCCAAGTTTTATATTGGTCCACTATTTCAAATGCAGTTCAAACAGACATATATTAAATTGTATGTTCCGTTTTAAATTCGTTCAATCTGTATATATATATATATATATATATATATATATATATATATATATATATATATAATATATAATATATATATATGTATATATATATTATATATATATATATATATATATATATATATATATATATATATATATATATATATATATATATAACAAGCGAGTCTTCTACAGCTGGTGCCCGAATCCTAATTTCCAACGTTTTCTGTCGAAGCAATCTTCAGTTGTTAAATCTCTGGCGGTCATTGCATCGTCGACATCGTCTCTCCAGGATCGTCTTGGTCTACCTCGTTTTCTTCTAGTTGGCGGAGTCCATTTTTCTATTTTTTTTGGCCATCTATTTTCAGGCATTCTCTGAAGGTGTCCATACCAGCTAAGTCTTTTGGCTTCGATTGTGTCTATTATGTCTAGATCGATTTCCATTTCTCTCCGAATATCTTCGTTTCTCACCCTATCAAGTCGTTCATTTCCAAGGCCTTAATTTTTGATTTGTTTCTTTGGTTTATTTCCCAGAGTTCGGCGCCGTACAGCCCAATACTTTCTATTATTGTTTTATAGATTCTTCTTTTATTTTCTTTTGTTATTTTTTTATTCCATAATAGTCCGTGTAGCTGTCTGGTGGCTGATCTTGCTTGGCCAATCCTGGAGTGTATTTCTTCGCTACAGGTTCTTAGGGTCTCTCATTTATTTTCTGTGTACTAACAGGGCGACTCCTTCTTTGGCTCTGGTTTCTTTCGCAACACCACTGTAAATCATTAGATAGTCATCTAGCATAATTTGACCCTTTACTTTTTTCTTCGTCTTTTGTAGTCCACATGTCTATATTTTTTTCTACAGGCTCTTTTGTAATTTCCTGCTCTCTTGGTTTAGAGACTTCAATACTACTACTATCAGTAGGGTGCTAACCTGGCTGTAGACCCCCTCCTCCTTAATCCGGACTTGGGACCGGCAATAGTTTTGTCGAGATACTCGATCCATAAACAAAACTGCAGGCGGAGTTTCAATTTGAAGTGAATTCGTGCAATAAAAATAGCATAAACTTCCAAGTGAACTTGAAGACTGTAGTGTTAAATGTACATGACGCTCTGTTATATTAACACCACACTAGTACTGTTTGAAGTATAGTTTTTAAGTGTTCAGCCATGACGGTAGTTAACTTACCAAATGTAAACTCGAAGCTATTCATCAACTACTAAACGACTCAATATCAAAAATTTTATCTGACTATTGGCAAAAAGCCATGTCATAGATGAAGAAAAATTCTGGAAACTCGATATGATACTAGAACAAACAACAAACATTTCTACATCAACATACATTTTTCTATACATACTCTGCTAGACATAGGCATTCCTTAAATTCCTCCATTCTTTACGATTTTGTGGTCTTTGTTGCCAATTTTTGGTGATACGCCTGATGTCGTCAGCCCAACGTGTAGGTGGTCTTCTTCTACTACGATTGTCTGCTTTTGGCCTCCAATTTGTAATTTTCCTCGTCCAGCGTGAGCCGTGCATTCTCGCTACATGGCCTGCCCAGTTCTATTTCAGTTCCGTTATGCGTTCTGCGCAGCATCAGCAATACTCGTCCTTCTTCGCAGATCTTCGTTTATTATTCGGTCCTACAACGTCACTCCCAGCATAGACCGTTCCATTCGTCTCTGCGCCACTCCCAATTTCGAAGCCTTAGTCTTGGCTGGAGTCATAGTTTATATGACTCCCCGCCATAGGTCATGATCGGTAATACTTTTCTTTTGAGGCTAATTGGTATGTTGGCCGCATTTCGACCGATTTCGCATGTCTGGTTATCCCTGCCGATTTTTATTTTATGACCCAAATAGGTATATTTCTCCACCAGTTTTACCACTTTGTCTTGAATGGTTAAATGGTTGTTGGGAACCATATTTGTCATAAAATTAGTTTTGAACAAGTTCATTCTGAGACCCACCTTCGAACATGCAAAGTCCAATTCATTTAACAAATTTATATGTCACTAACCTAATGAAGAGCTTGTATAGTGGTTCAACAGGCTAATAGGTTTATAATTTTCTATGTCTGTTCTATCTCTTTTTTTATGTAAAAGGATGGTTATAGCATTGTTCCATTATTTGGGCACCTCTCTTTGCTGCAAAAATAGATTAAACACTTTCCTTAATTTATTTACTGATAGTAGTTAGAAACTGATCTAGTTTCAAGGCCGATCTGATAGAATATATGCCCTGATTTCAGTGTTTTCAAAGATTCACCTCTCTTTCTAACTTCGCTGATACCTATGACACCCTGATGACATACCTGATACCTAATTTTATTCATTTCAGTTTCCATTTCTGTGAATCTCTCCTCGGACAGTAGACTTCTGGCATTGTATGTACTAATGTAAAGAGTTATGAGGTTTTTGGGTTTCCGTATAGTCAGTTTTTTGTCCCCTCCAGAATGCTTGAGACAGACTAAGATATCAATATAAAATTTGGATGCGTCCTACTCACCTGGGATAAATCTGTATTTGTTTTAAACTCTGACATCGCGGCTTTAAGGGGTAGATTAGATTAGATTTAGAGAGGTGGCTTTTTGGCCTATTCCACTGCGACCTTTTCAGATCTATTGTGGTCCTCAAGTCCTAGATGTAAGATATGACTTAAAATAAACATTAGATATCTTTAGTATAGCTGTTTATTCAAGAATACATAACACATGTGTATCAATAACTTCTAACCTAAGTGTTGCGGCTGCTACCGACACTACCGACAGGCGCCTAGATGACAACTGTCCTAACAGGTAACTGTCATTACCATTACCTTTTAGGACTTCAGCCACCTTTACATATGGCATTTATATAACACATATTAAATCTCCCCCTTTTTACAAATTCAGTTTTAAAGGTGGTTTAACAACTCTACCTGATTTAGTTCTATAATTATCTGCTTGTTCAGTGACATTATTTTGTATGTCAGTAGAGGTAGGCAACTCTGCCTCTGTTGTCTGTGTTGAGGATGAGGGTTCTTGATCTAAATCTACATCACTTGTATTCGTAAGTATTATAGTTGGTTGTGACTTAAATCTATTTAGGGATTCTCTAATATCTACTCTATTGCGACGGACAATATTTTTATGCTCATCTCTCAAGATATAAGACCTTGGGGCCTCATGCTGCGATACTATTTGGGGTGGTTCCCACCTCTTTTGACATTGATTGTACATAACAACACCTGTCTCAGGTTCTAACTACTCTAAATCCTTAACACCTTGGTTATAGTCTCTGACATACACATTTCTCCTTTTACTTAATTTTCCTTTCACATTTATGCATAAAGCTGGTTTTAACATATCTTGATCAATAGGTAATTTGGTTCTACAGTGTCTACTCATTAAGAGCTGTGAAGGAGTATAACCAATGTGTTTAAGGGGTGAATTCCTATATTGTAATAATGCTGATTCAACATCAGACCTATCATCAATAGACTTTTTAACAATACTCTTAGCAATTGCTACACCTTTCTCAGCAAGCCCATTTGACCGCGGATAATTGGGACTTCTAAACTTAATTTGAAAATTCCATTCTGTAGCAAAGTTTTTAAAATGATAGCTATTGAAAGGAACATTATCACAGCATATATAAGCTGGTGAAAGATGTATAGCAAGCATTGACTTTAAAACTTTAATGACAGAAAAAACAGATTTGTCTTTTATAGAGTGAAGCTCTATCCAGTTTGAAAAAGAATCATAAGCTACTAGATAACTTGTACCATAACATGTGAAAATGTCAATGCCAATTCTTTCCCATGGATATTCTGGTAAAGGGTATGGACATAATGTTTCCCTGGCCAGTAAAAAACCTTTTTTCTTTAATACTGGTCAGAATACAAAGAACATAGTTTATTGGTATAGATTAGATTAGATTAAGAGAGACGGCCTTTCAGCCTATTCCACTGCGACCTTTTCAGATTTATTGTGGTCCTCTAGTCCTAGATAACATTCTCTAGCCTGACCCTTTTTATAAAGTCTAGTAGCTTCGAGACTGTACCTTCCATGTAGCTATTTGCCGGTGGATTTTCTTCTCCTAATGCAAAGAACCGCACATTTGCCAGACTGTCACACTGACATAAAATGTGCTCTGCTGTTTCTTCTTCGAGGTGACAGAATCTGTACAGGTCATCATCTGATAATCCCATCAGCTTCAAGTGTCTATTCAGTTTATAGTGCCCTGTTAGAAGACCTACTATTAAGGGGTATATTGGCATTAAAACACCATGCCTGTCAGATGGGTTGGTGAGTGTTCGCAGTATCACAGCCGATTAAATAAACTTGATTGCCGCCTGCGACTTTGTGGTACCGCACCAGTCAGGAATTGTATTCCTCAGCCACGGGCCACAAATGACACAGCTGACCAGTGTCATGTCCTTAGCTGATCCGCGGATTCTTATTTGGCTAAACCTTATTCGTACCTCTCCTGCATATCTGCAGGAATTTCCCTATCAGCCATTGGGAAATGCCGTGTCGGAGTTGAGAACTCCCCCGCCCAGTCTGTCTTCTACAGAGTACTGAAGAACCTCTATTTAGTTCAGAGTCCCTCCTTTACGCAAGCTGAAACCGGCACGGTCTTAAGTAATGCTAATAAACTTACATATTATGAAAAAATAAGTACTCACTAAAAAATTTCATAAAATACCGGTTACTCATGCAATAACCTGAATTTAAACGAAGTGCATAGTTTTGGCATCGAAATATAAAAATAACGGGGGTCAAATTTACGACCTAAAAGTATGCCAAAGTTATTAACACGACGACACCTTAAAACACTTTAATAATTTTCACCTTTTAAGTATCCTACATTTGCCATCAGTCGATAAAAATAGTAAATGTGAATTCCATCGAAAAACTTGTTTCTTGTGCAATCACTTGCATCATCGGAGGAATTGTTAATTGTAAAGTTGTTTCTATATTAACTACAGTAGATTAAATATAAAAAGTTTTGTGTTATTAATATGAAATATGTGGATATACGAGGTGTTTCAGGTATTTCGCATAATATAGCCGGATTTGAATTTTGAAAATTTGCACGTCTGCATAATGGACTATGATTTTTCTGACGGGTATTCTCAAGTTATATTATTCTCAATCCATAAAAAATGGGTACCAAACATAATCACAATAAAAAGTATATGTACCAGAGTCATTTATCTTATTTTTAAATTAAACCCAAGATACAAACTTAAAATTATACAGGCTTACGCACCAACTACGAGCCACCTAGATGAGGAAGTTGATCAATTTTATGAAGATATCAGAGCAGCTATACAAACTTCAAAAACACATTACACATTGATAATTGGAGATTTTAACGTCAAATTGGGATTCAAACAAGATGATGCAGAATCTGCTATGGGAAACTTTGGATTTGGTGAGAGAAATGAGAGAGGTAACAGGCTTCTTGACTTCTTACATCAGGAAAATCTCTTTGTGATGAACTCATTCTTCGGAAAGAAACCCCAACGTAAGTGGACATGGAAGAGTCCGAACCAAAGAACAAAAAATGAGATTCATAATATCAAATCGGAAAGATATTGTTCAGGATGTAACAATATTGAATAAATTTTCAACAGGGAGCGACCATAGAATAATTAGAGCAAAAACTACTTTTAACACTGAAGTTGAAAGAACAAAAATAATCCTCAAAAAGAAAAGTGGAAGGTGGCTGTTCCCAGAAGATATAACACTTTACGAAGAAAATATTAAGACTAGTTTGGATACACACGACTTAGAGAATATCAGCATCAATGAAATGAACAATAATATTACTCAAATATTGAAAGAAGCTGAAAAGAAATACTGTCCTCGTCCTGAAAACAATAACAAAAAATTAAGCCACAACACAAAACATCTTCTAGAGGAAAGAGGAAAACTTAGGGAAAATCAGGATCATAACCAAAATGAACTAAGAATTTTGAATAAAAAAATTAAAAAGAAGTTAGAAAAGGTCTGAGACGATACAATACGATGGAAATAACTAGAGTAATAGAAGAAGAAGAAAACAAAAGCTTGAAAGTACTCAGACAGAGCATGTCCATTGGAAGAAAAAACGTCCACAAATTAAGAAATGAACAGGGGCAAATCATTGAGGATAGAGTTCAAATTATAAACACGATAGAGAGTTTTTATAGACAACTATACAAAGAACAGCAATGTAACCGGAGTGGATCATTACCAAAGATAATCAATCAGGGATCTGAAATTTTACCGGACGTAACACCCAATGAAGTTCGAAGGTCAGTGCAAGAAATGAAAAACAATAAGTCCCCCGGAGGCGATGAAATAGTGGCAGATGCCTTGAAAGTGGCTGGAAAAAGATTATGGCAGGTCCTTGCCAAACTATTCACTAGATGTTTGCAGGAAGCAATAACACCAACACAGTGGTATAACGCAGAAATTATCATACTTCATAAAAAAGGGGATGCTACCGACTTCAGGAATTACAGGCCCATAAGTCTACTTTCACATATTTATAAACTATTTACAAAAATAATTACGAAACGACTAGAAAATAAATTGGAATTTTATCAGCCCATAGAACGGGCGGGTTTTAGAAAAGGCTATGGAACAAACGATCACCTACTGGTAATAAAAAATCTTATAGAAAAATGCACTGAATATAATAAACCACTAGTTTTAATATTTGTCGACTATGAAAAGGCATTCGACACCGCAAATCAACAAAAAATGTTGGAAGCCTTGACAGAATTCCGAATTAACTATCGGTATATAAATATAATTAAACACATATACCAAAACGCAACAGCCAGTGTTAGAGTCGGTGATCGTCAAACCCAGAAATTCCCGATACAACGTGGAGTACGCCAGGGGGACACCATATCGCCGAAACTGTTCACTACGCTTTTGGAATATATATGTAAAAGGGCAAAACTGACCGACAAGGGCATAAACATAAACGGAGAAAAGCTTAACCATCTAAGGTTTGCAGATGATATTGTACTAATAGCTGATAGGATAGATGAGGCCAAAGAACTTTTAAATCAGCTCTACCTTTCCTCGCTAGAAGGGGGATTGAAAATAAATATATCTAAAACCCAGATGATTACAAATCTTGTAGTCAGCGAAGATATATGTGTAGGAACAAGATACATAGACCAGGTAACGGCGTATAAATACCTAGGTCATGAGATTCGCATAGGAAAAGATAACCAAACCGTTGAGCTTCTCCGTCGTATAAGACTGACTTGGGCAGCCTTCGGCAAGCTGAACCATATTTTCAAATCGTCTGATATACCAATATGCCTTAAAAGAAAAACGTTTAATCAGTGTGTTTTGCCAGTGTTAACTTAGGGCGTGTCAAAAAATGTATTAATATATGTCTGAATTATTAATATGAATGAGTCAGATAAAATTAAATTAATAGAATTTTTCAACAAGTAACAAAAAACAAAATTTGTTTAATTTATTAATGTTTTATATTTTGAGAATGATTTCCGAAGTGAAAATCGAAAGTTCTGCTGTATTTGGTTCCACCTGTAATTGATTGTACGCATTTAAAAAATCTAACTTGCTGAACTGTTTCCCTCATTACAACGCTGTAAATAGATCTTCAACTCTGTGAATGGGGTGATTAACATTTTGCAAAAAATTATTTATTGTAACTTCGTAGTTAGCACAAACCCTGACATCTATTCCATTAGCTTGGTCCACTGGTACTAACGGTGTTCCCCAGTTTGCATTGGGCACTTGCTCTATCACTTTACTTTCTTTTAATTTCTCTCTTTAATCTCTTTAACTACTTTTTCCCTAAATGCAAAGGGTATCGGAACTGGTTTCCGAAAAATAGGTGTAGTTCCTTCTTCAATTTCTAATTTAATCTTTTCATATTTAAATATCCCTAAATCATTCTTAAATAAATTTGTAAACTTATTTATAATATCTTCTGTAGTAGATTTTTGACAAACTGTATTCAATATCAAGCTAATCCTACTTACCTTACTGTCGCTTAAATAGACATTTGGACCCTTCAAACTTAAACCAAAATCATACCAAATATCACGGCCTAATAAACATTTTGTAGCCCCCTCAACAATTAAAAGAATGGATTCTGTTCCCTATTATTTATCTTAACAAGTAATCTAATTTGTCATTTTGGAGTAACTACCGAGCTATGATAAACTTTTACATAATGGTAGTTGGTTGTATATTGACCTGAAGAAACTTTTCTTTATATATATATATATATATATATATATATATATGGTTTCAGTTGTTTTCCGGGTTTGACTCCGCGTTAAATATTTTTGGTTTTTAGAAACTGTAACATCATGTGTTTTTAGCCTGTAACATCAAGACGAAGCAGAATCTGACTTGACAATGGCAAGTGTGACCTTGCCGAAACGTCGTCAAAACAATGGTTTTTCTAAAAACCAAAAATATTTAACGCGGAGTCAAACCCGGAAAACAACTGAAACCACATATAGCTCCCGCGGAAATTTCAAATTCAATATATATATATATATATATATATATATATATATATATATATATATATATATATATATATAAATATATTATATGGTAAACAAGAGTAACAAGACAGCTCTGTCCCAGTATCAACCTCAAACGTTATGGGTATATCATTAAGTAATACGTGCATTTTGATTGGCTCTAACAAATCATTTTCTAAACTAAAAATATCAACTATAAAAATCCAATGTTTGGACCTACGGCTCTTTATTTGGCTGAATACAAAATTTTTTGTCCATTTTTGTTTTGCAAGCCTTAACAATATGCCCTTTCTTTTTACAGTTCTTACGTGTATAACTTTTAAATTTACAATTTTTAAAATCGTGATTATCTTTATTACAATGAAAACATAGTCTTCTTCTTCTAATGGCGCTACAACCCTTTGCGAGTCTTGGCCTGCTTAACAATGTTCTTCCATTCTGCCCTGTCGGATACTTTCCTTCGCCACTGCCTGATGTTCATGGTTTTAAGATCCCTCTCTACGTCGTCTATCCATCTTTCACGGGGCCTTCCTCTTGTTCTGTTTCCTTGGGGCTTCCATCTCTGGACTACTTTTACAGCTCGATTATCTGGCATTTTTCTAGGTGACCAAGCCAGTTTAGTCTTTGTGACTTTACAAATCTGACAATATCTGCGCTCTGCATTAGTTCATCCAGCTCGTGGTTAATTTTAATTCTCCACGAACCATCGCTGCATTGGGTTGCTCCAAATATTTTCCTTACTATTTTGCGCTCAAATATTCTCAGTTGATTTTCATCAGTGATTGAGAGGGTCCACGTTTCACATCCATATGTGACCACTGGTCTAATTATTACTGTTTTGTAGATTCTAAGCTTAGACTCACGATTCAGTAACTTACTTTTCATTAAGTCTTTGTATGCATAAAAGCACTTATTACCGCTAAGAATCCGTGCTTGTATTTCTTGACTGATGTTGTTGTTTTGTGCTAGGTGTGTTGATGTTGTTGCTAGGTATGGAAAAGTGGAGGCATATTTGTAGGTATGGTTGTCTACCTTCAGATTCTCATGTTGATTCGATTTTGTGCACTCCATATATTTTGTTTTACTTTCAAATGAAAACATAGTACATTATTAGAATTTACCTTCATATTTGTCTTTCTATTATACTCTGAACTTGCCTTAAAATATCCTTGCTTCACGTCAGTATGCCTTCGTACACTTGCATTATTCTCACCATAGTTGATATCAATCTCTCTAGCTTCCCTCATAGAAGCTTCTTTTGACACAGCGATTTCAAGCAGCTCTTTCAACTCCTTCCTATTGGGCCTTGTCTTATCCCTACAACAATGTTTTCCTGGACTTTTTATAATAGATTTGTGCCGAAGTCGCACTCTGCTGCCACATTTTTAACTTTAATAAACCAATCATTGATTGACTCCTGACCTTGTTTCAATGAATCAAACTTTATTCTTCGTCTATATATAGAAACTCTGGGTTTAAATTGACTAGCCAGTAATCTAATTATTTCGTTGTAGCTTTTATCTTTTGGCTTAGCCGGTGAACATAAATTTTTCAAAATGTTATAGATATCTTCACTTAAGACAGTTAACAATACGGCTACCTTTCCATAAGGTTCAATTTAAATTTGCCAACAATTACTGCTTCAATCTTTCTTCGAACACTTCGAAATCATCGTCCTGCTTAAAGCCTGCTAGGGCTGAAAACCGGTCGCCAATTTATGTTGTAAGGAGGCACGAGGAGGAGCAGAAAACAAATAGGCTCTAAATTAGCATTTGGCACTTTATTATTAAATTGTAAAATAGAAAACTGACTACGATCTAAGCTTCTACCAAGTACAATATGTACGTAATCAGCCTGTATAAGATTTATTCAGCTTTTTTTTCTTTACTGGCCTAATAATATCGGTAATTTAAGATTGTTTACTGGACATTGTACAGTGCAAACCACAATTCTGAATAAACTTCTAAACCACTGTTAAGAACCTTTTACGGTTGATGTATTTTTTAATAAAAAAAATTCGTTCGGTTTCCATACTTTTTATTTTATTTTTTGAACTCGCGCAATTGATATAATAATGTACACCATAAATAATTAAAGCACAGTTTTACGATTAATTATGTATCAACATTAATTGACAAAGACTATTTAGTGCATATTTTTCCGAAGCATATTTATTAAAGCCACTTCTACTAAGTGTGTAGAGATGTCTTTGTTATTTATTGTATACACTCATTAAATTTTGGTCACACACACAATTTTCTGTTTCTAACTCTTAAACCGTGTACTCGGTGTGATGTAACAAGGTGTCTATTGTCAAGACGCTGCACGCATTACTAATTAGCTGCTTATTATTAGTCGGTTCACACTTTAACGTTTCTTTTATACGATTGATTGCCGAAAATTAATGGTTTATAATAAATAGATTATAATATCGTTCGAAAGTGTATATTTTTAACTCAATTCTTTTTAATAGTATAATGAAATGGGATTAGCTACCACGAGTACATAGCTACAGTGTGATAATTTGAAATTATCTTCATTTCCGTAAATAATATCGTAGACAAATATTTTTTCAATGGGGAGACTTTCATGAATATTTTTAAACTTCAAAGTACAGTCCTCTAGCTCTATATAATTATTGTAATTTACTTTTTTTCAGTTATTGAGCTGTTAAAGTACGAACCAGAATTTTTATCATACGGCTTTTGGCTTGGAACAACTGTAGCAGTTTGTGCGGGCTTGTTTTTCTCAGGACTGAGTGCCCTTTTCGCCGCCATTAACACGGCCACCACAACTTACAGATGCTTAACCAAAGTGACGGGATTGTATTTTTGGAACTTCCTAGCAGGTAGGATATATTATAGATAATTCTTACATACCATACTATAACAGCCACTCATTTTCATTTAGGTATTTAATATTCATATAGATATAGAATTTGTTTAAGCTTTTGTTTTGCATTTGGGTGTAATCACTGTATATATCCGTCATCAATATCAGTTGATACGTTTCAGTTATTTGCCATTTTCAATAAGTACATGTTTGTGTGCAACAACCCTTCTATGTTGATATTGATGTGTTTGTCCAATATATGTTGAATTGCAGTCTACAATTTATTTTATAAATAAAATCCGGTTGATGAACTTTATTAACATTATGTTCCAATTTTGAAAAATATTTTTGAGATGTTTTTGACGATTTATGTCCAAAATTGATATAATTTGGCAACATTTTCGACATTTGTCCAGAGAATCCATTAATGTGTAGTACGGATATATATTGTTTGTCTGAATTAGTGACATTACTTTTATTATTGATAGTTATGATTTGGGTTTAATACCAATCCAAGAAAAACATTCCTGAAAAAAAGTTACCTATTTCTTGTGAGTCGAAGTTTTTAACACATTATGTTTGTTAATGGATGAGCCATTAACTTTGAAAAGTTTGTCTCTATCAAAATTTTTGAAAAAAAAATGACTCTCAAAAAATATGAAGGTTTGACCTGTGGTACCTTTACAAAATTTGTCTAAAATTTTACGTAGACTTTAAAAATGCAATAATATATAAGATGTTCTATTTAAAATAACAAAGTAGCTACCCACTTCCGGTACAACATAATTTATATATATTTGAGCCAAATTCTGAGTGAATATCAATAACTTGAATGTAGGAATTTTATTTGAACTTTTTTTGAAACTTGAAAATTTTGATTTTTGTAGCTTTAAATTTACTCCACACTGTTTTAGTTGTCAGCGACGTGATAGCTATTTGTCTGTGGACGGCGCAGTTCTTTTTGAATGTACAGTACAGCGTGCTTTCCAGAGAAGACAGGGACAATGAATGGACCTCGGAAAATATGGCAGAACTCGGGTATTCTTTCTGGTGAGTATATTTTTGATTTAACCGATTCCCATTTTATCTTTAATGTGTGTTCACAGACAGTTAAAGGAATTTTGAAATCAATCGGACAAGTTTTATTTGCAAAACCTTTTCCAGCGTTTCTTTCTTCCCAATCGTCTGTGTACATTAGTATTTGTGTACAAGACTAATTCTTTTGATACTGCTCCTCTTGGGACTTTTCCTTCTACAGCTATGTTGAAGATAGTGGTTGAATTGAAGTGGCTAAATTTTTGAATGTTGCATTATCATTTTTGTTAATCTGCTCAGCTTTGACGGGATCTCTTGGTTTTACATTGCCTCTTTGTTTGAAATAGATCGAACTGAAAACCACAATCGTTTGTCTACTTTAGATCAAATTCAGAATCATAAAATTCTCGTGCCACGCCAAAAAAAAGAAAACAAATAACTTACAGTGTATCTCGAACGAATTATATGTACCGAATTTGTTGTTGATCCACTTTTTCTAACTTGTATTCACTTAGGCGATTTTCCTTTCTAGTTGCTACTCATATATTTCTAATTTGATCGATTTTGGTTTTACATTCTGTGTAGAATCATTGTTTGCTTCTTTTATCTCGTTTTGTCAAAGAAAACATAACTATTAATAAACTACAACATAACTATATTGATATAGTTTATTAATAGTTATATTAATAATTATATACATAACTATATTGTGTTTTTGTTTAGGTTCGTCGTCGGAGCAGCTGTAGTATCGTTTACAAATATCATTCTAATCTTGATCGCAAATACAGAGAGAGAAGTGGAGACAGTCATACCAGTTTTAGAGGAAAAAGCCAACGGAGCCATTATGTTGTATTAGTATGTAGTGTATAAGCTATTGTAAATATTGTCAAATTGTTTTTATATAAATATTAATTTTGTATGGAGTTTTAGTATATTCCACCTTAAATTATTTATAAATAAAAGTCTTCGCATTGAAATATTCTAACTCATTTCATTTTTTCCCAATAAAAACTATTATGCAACATTATGACAGCAAGTGTAATCATTGTTGCCTATATTCAGGATTTATTTCATGCAGTTCTTTAAGGCTATTTATCAGAAAGATTTTACATGACTGGAATAATACTAACGAATTGGCTTATGTTAATAGTTCTAGAAAACCCAAAAATATCTCATACAAAGAACTGCAGCGAACTCCGTGAAAGCTAAAACGGAAATGGAATTTACACATGGATTTGACACTAGAAAAGCCTTATATCATAATTTGATACATATGAGCCATACATGTTCCTACCGGAAAATGCCGATTTTTGCCCATTAATGCCTTCTTCTTTAAAATACAACTTTACTGATTTTAATTCTGTACGGAAATTTTTATGAATATCTTGCCTACATTGGATTGAATTTATCGATTTTTCGACATCGAAGCGCTTTGACTGCACCAGATTCTGAGGCATCTAGGTTGATGGATCTGATGTACATACAACTGCACTAGCAAAACAACTGATGTTGACTCTCTCTCTCCAATGGCGCTATAGCCCAAATCGGGCCTTGGCCTCCTCCAAACTATGCCTCCAACCTTGTCGGTCCCGCGCTGATTTTCTCCAGGTTCTCACGTCTAACAAATTTTGCGCGTCCGCTGCCACTTCATCTTCCCATCTTTTCCGTAGCCTTCCTTTTGGTCTTGCGCCCTGCATTTTACTATCTAGGGTTCTTTTCAGCAATCTTTCTGTCTCCATTCTTACTACATGACCAACTGATGTTGACAATTTGAAATAAAATATGCAGGTTTGGTTGGAACAAAAACAGCTGATGACATGTTACGTTACAATAAACTGGACAGAGTCATACAACAGTGTGTACTGTCTGTTGTTCTGTCCGTACTGACTTTTTTATATTGGGATAGGTTCTACATAGGTTAGGATAAATCTACATGTGCTCCGAGTGTTGACGTGCAGAATTGGTAAAATAAAAATTCAAATACATATCTCAAATTTTATTAATTAACTATATGGGTTAATTAGCACACAGCACTGCCTTATCAACGAGTACAAGCCAGTTCCGCATTAAAACAACGATTACTATAAATGAAAACCCTCATAACCTGTAGGTAAATAAAATATCGGTATAATTGTGTAACTTAATTCTCTAGTCTAGATATATAATGGCTTAACGTCTTCTTCCAACTTGGGACCAGCCCTCCTCGCCTTCCGGCTGAGATTGTTGCTCGCGAGCTGCTGCAAAAACAAAAAAAAAAATGATATTAAATGTCACCGTTAATTTTTTGATTAATATTATAATTTAGATAGTTTTCCTCAATTCATATGCAGATGTCTCAGATCGGGTAGGTTTTTTGCCAGTAGTATTGTGCCATCACAAACAGGGTTTAACATTGCTAATATTACTTACTACATTGCTAATATTAATATCGGTAAAAGATTCAAGATTTCTCTAAGGAAACCTGCAAGGATACATGAAAGAACTATAATGACCAATACTTTGTTTTCAGCGTCTATAACAATCATTTTTTATAAATATGAAAGATTATTAACGATTTTCAGAATCTCAACAGTGTTGCCACAATTAACACTCCATAACCTAAGCCTAATTGAGAATTTAATTAATATAGAAATAAAAACAAGCTATGCCAGCAAATTTGATTTAAGAAGACAGTTTGTTGCATAGAAGCTGGAACAAATCGGTTAGGAGAATGAAGAATGGGTCCAAAAATTACAGTAGGACAAATCCACAATAATAATGAGCATGAATTTTTGGAGGTTAATACAGTTTTCACTAAAATACTATTGATTTCATAATAAATCTTTAAATCATCTGCAATAAAGAGGAGGGGACCCAAATTTAAATATTACCATATAATAAGTTTTCTTCATGTTAAAAATACTTCATACTCATCGCATTCTGAAACAACTTGATATAATAGATATTGCAAATCATTTTCACTACTCTTCCTTAGAACTGTATAATCTACACATCGTACGATTGTTGATTTTGTTATTGATTGAATTTTGCCTTGTAACGTTAATAATATCAGCTTTATAGTTCTGGAGAATATCAACATCTTCTTACAACATAGTGATATCCCCCTACATTTTACAAACGTAAATCAACCTCATAGAATCTGCTTTAAACGCAACTCTACATTATTCACAGAAATAGAGCAAGATCAGTTTCTACGGAATGGCAACTATCACAGGCAACAAAATCTTCATTTGAATTGATAATATTTTTACATGTAGTGCATTTTGAAAGAGAGATCAGGAAGGACTTTTCTAACCTCAAAATTACTTTGAGACTCAGAATTACAGAGCAACAAGATGAGGTGTTAGTAGATTATCTAAGAGAAGTGCCACATATAAAAAACTAGCGAAGAGACAGCGTTTCCGGGCGGCATTCGTACTGCAAGTAAAAGGATTAAAGCAAGTGAATTAATTGATAAATGTGCAGCTGCGGAAAATCTTTTTTGACTGAGGATCACAAGAGACGAGTTGCATTTTGTAATAAATTCAAAAACTGTGAAGACAACTTTGGGTCTAATGTTGCATTTTCTGATGAAAACGTGTTTCGATCATATAGCAATGGTCGAATAAGAGTTTATAGGCCGAGAAATCATAGGTTTGATGAACAGTATACTCTTGATTTAAGAAATAGTGGAGGATTCTCGGTCAATGTAGGGGGATGGAAAAGTGCTGAAGGCCTGGATGTTTGTTTTCATGTAGAAGAAAAATTAACAGGATTATATTACAAGCATATTCTTCAGAACATAATGTTGCTATCAGTGATCCAAAGATTCTCAATAACAACTTTATCTTCTAACATGATAATTGCCTGGTGCATTCAAGTAGAATCGTTGGGAGAAACTTATGTTAATGTTCTCCCATGGCCTTTCCAAAGTCCAGACCTGAACCCTATACCCACCCGAAATTAAATGATAGAAACCTTAGACCACGGAATAGAATTGAACTATGGAAATCAATTGAGCAGACACGGGAGGAGCGTATTGAATATAACATGAGGTGATTGGTGCTATCTATGAATACAAGATTGCAAAGTTGTATTGGCAACAATGGGGCTTCCACCAAACATTAATTTTGTTACTGTTTATTGTTATTTAATATAAAATAGGTTTAAAATAGAATGGATATTTTTAACCCAGACTATTTTCGTTATTAAGAACATAATCCATTTTATTCAAAAAACTTCTTTCTATAATTTCCATTTTGTCACATTTTGTAAAATAGAGGTAAAATAGAAGTTATTTTAGGTTGCTTCTCATTTGTATTTGGAGTTTGTTAGATAGTGGGAAGGTCATGTGGTCGATAAACCCCGCCCAAAATTCATAAATAGTAGAGTTGTAGAAAGATTGCACAAATCTTTTCCCAAGAGTAGAAAAATATCTACAAGCAAAGGCGAATAATATCTGGGAATAGGAAATAATTCCATCCATCCATCCCATCCAATGGCACTACAGCCCAAATCGGGCCTTGGCCTCCTTCAACAGGCTTCTCCAATCATCTCGATTTACCGCTGTTCTTTTCCATGAACGCGTTCCCAGGCAGTTCCTGGCATCCTCATCGACTTAATAGGAAATAATTGTAAATTAATATTAAGGTAATGAAAATGACACAGAGTATACAGCGACACGAATTTGGTATTTTTTCGTGGGTTTACTTATTTATATAACGTATTAAAATAATATAAAAAAGTGGTCACTTACGTTTTTCTCTGGTCATCGGAGCTCCTCTTCTATCGTCTCTCTTAGTATCATCTCTACGATCGGTCTCTCGGTTAGCACTCCTCCATCCTGATTCTGGAGCACCTTCTCTTCTCATAGGAGTAGAACGACGGTCGTCGTCAGTCTTTCTACGCCAAGTACCTTCTTCCCCGCCCCTTCGGTCCCTGTCGTCTCTACGATCACGATCGTCTCGGCGATCACGATCGTCTCGGCGTTCCCGATTATCGTCTCTTCCGCCCCGGTCGTCCCTTCTCTCCCTATCATCTCTACGGTCTCTGTCGTCTCTCCTATCCCTGTCATCTCTACGCTCTCTATCTCTGTCGTCTCTCCTCTCCCTATCGTCTCTGCGATCTCCCCTATTATCTCTCGTAAATCTGACACCACCTTCCCTGTCGCCAAATCTTCCGCCCTCGCGGCCGCCATATCTTCCTCCGCCGTCGCCGCCACGACGCTCACCTTGGCGATCGTCTCTTTTATCGTCATTCCTCCAAGAAGAAGAAGTAGTAGTAGTGTCGCTTTTTGGAGGTTCTTCGGCATTTGCTCGTAAACGAGAGGCTATATAAAAAAAATCATATATAAATGACAAATGTTGCACTATAAAGAATGATAGTACTTTTCTTTACATCAAGAGATGATCTATTTCCCTGAATTATTCACGCCAAGAGGAACCTATGTACCAAATTTCAAGACTGGGTACTTTCCTTCAAGATTTAACCACATAAAACTAAATAATTTGTGAAAAGATCGAAATCGAGGAAAAGAAGAATACATGAACAATGAAAGAGGTCAATAATTATAGAGCAAACTTATTTTTATAATTAAAACATCTCTTCTTTACATCAAGAGATGATCTATTTCCCTGAATTATTCACGCCAAGAGGAACCTATGTACCAAATTTCAAGACTGGGTACTTTCCTTCCAGATTTAATCACATAAAACTTAATAATTTGTGAAAATATCGAAATCGAGAAGAAGAAGACTACATGAACAATGAAGAGGTCAATAATTATAGAGCAAACTTATTTTTATAATTAAAATATGGTGGTTGCATAATTTTTTCCAAATGTATACAACATATGTAATTTCATGTGTAAATTATGTAATTTCTTCCCTGTAGAAGTTTTCCCTACAGAAAAATAAATACCAAACGAAATACTACCACTAAGATAAAAGACAGATAGAGAAGAATAAAATAGAAGTGCAATTAGAAAATAAGCTGCAAAAAAAGACATATGTAGAGGAATAACCTCTCACAAAAATAAAGCAAAGACTTACCTCTCCAAGGTTCATTTTTCGATTCCTCAGCAGGTTTATCGTCCCTCCTCCAAGAAGAGGTATTCTTGGGGTCTTTCCTCCAAGAATCTTTTCCTTTGTCGCCGCTTTCTTTTTCCATCGCTAATTTCTTTTCGATCTCTTCCTCTTTAGCTTTCTGTATCGTCCAAGCTCTATCCAAACTCTCTTGATGTTCCTTCATCTTCCTTTCTTGTTCCTCTTTTTGTGCGCGTTCACGTTGTTCCCGTTCTTTTCTCGCTATTTCTTCTAATCTATCTCTTTCTTCCTCTTCGCGACGTCTCTTTTCATTGGCTCTACGTTCGGCTTCTTCTTCCTTTTCTTTGATATATGTAGCATGGCGCTCCTCTTTTCTTTGGATCTTTCTTTCCAAAAGCCTCTTCTTTCTTTCCTCGTTCAACATCTTCTCGAATTCCTTAAGATTGTCTTCGTAAACAATGTTCCTCTCCTTCTTTAATTTTGAGATGAATTCATCTTTGTCGACTTTCATGCGTAGCAAACGGTCTCTTGTTGCGACGGCCAGCTTGCGCTCTTCAATTGCTGCGGCGATTCGCTCCTTCTCCTGTTGCTCCCAGAAGTTTTGATCCTGTAATTGACGTTCCTGCATATTGGCTTGAAGTAGAGGAATTTCTTCTAATCGCTTAGCACGCTCGAAGTAGTCTACCTTCTTTTCTTGCGATTTGAGTTTGGCTTGAAGTTCTCGACGTTCCTTTTGCAGCTCTTCCGCTTCTTTCACCGCTATCTGGTCTGCATCAAGTTTTTTTATATCCTACGAAGTTAAATTATGATAAAAATATAGTTTGAGTGGAGAAAAAAGATTATACTCACATCTTCATCCATTTTTTTCAGTATCTTTTGACCATGACCAGTTTGTCTGATTTGTTGTAGTTTTTCCTTTAAGTGTCTGTCTTTAACCTGCTGAATTTCATTTAGAGCACGTTTCCGCTCTCTTTCTTCCCTTTCTTGGTCCAATCGTTTTTGTTCAGCCATTAAGTGCTGCCTTTGCATTTCTTCCAATCTAAAATTATCATAGTAACAATTCTGATTAAAAGAAAAATGGTCTACAGAAAAATGTTGTTTTTATTGAAAAAAAAAAGTTGTAGATGATGTGATTTGTTGCAATTGCATAAGAAATTACTACCACATAAGATAGTTGTGCTACGAAATCTGGTAGAATCAAAATACAGTAAAATGTGGTCAATGCACAAAAAGTGAGATGAGGTCAGAACAAATTGAATCAGTTTAAAAAATCTTTTCAGAATATTGAGGATTTCTTAAGTAATAAATAAAATAAAGAATCTAAAATAAGATTCTCTTATATTGGAAAACCAAAATGCACTTTCTTTACGTTAGAAAATATCCAATTAAAAACCAAAGTCATGAGAAAGGAATCTGCGAATTAGAAATTAAATAATATTCAAGTGCAAATGACACTAATGTGAGTTGTGAGTTCTAATATTGTTGTTTTCACAAATTTAAACTATATATATTATATGAACCAACCTTTTCTGCTCCTCTTCTTCCCTGACTGTATTCAAACGCTCAATATATTCTTTTCTGTCCTCAATAATCTTGTGTCTCTGTAAAATTTTCTGGTGTTCCCTAACCTTTGTTTCGTGATAATTCTGAACCATAACAGCTCTAATTTTTTCTCGTTCAAGCTAAAGGTAACATAAAAATATTAAATTACTAATATGATCATATTGTTCAATCACTATAGATTAAAAAAATAGAATTGAAGTGTGAATACGAAGAAAAAAAGTCTAAAAAACGTTTGTACTGACAACAACATTAAATTACCCTCTTTATTTGCCTGATTTGGCACCACATGACTTTTATTCTCCAACATAACAGATTTTGAAACCACAAAAGTAAAGAAATTGAAAGAAAACTTTCTTAAGCAATAAGTTTAATCTTAATCTCTTACCTTCTTCTTGTTGGGATTAATGACCTGTATGGCTTGATTCAATACAGTAGACATGTTAATAAGTTGATTTCTGACTTGCTCACTTGGCATAACTTGCAAAGTGGGCCCCTCTGGTTTGTCCTCCCTTTGGCTCTCACTCAGATCCATACCAAAGTGAATACAGTGTTTGCCATGATCAATACGAATTTGCATATCATTGTGTCTCACACAATCAACCTAAAAATATATTAAAGGTAAGTTTTAATATGAAATATTTATTTTTATGAGAAGAATGAACTACTAAACTAAAAGTTCTATGAAATAATGTAATATTATGATTAGAAGTTGCAACTACCTAGATTGTAGCATAGTAAAGAGTCTTTTAAATAGAAATAAAAAGAAATTGAACTTACCAAAAGTCTCTCCAAGTGAAAAGGTGTAGTAAATTTGGCAATCTGAATTAACCTAGCAAATTCAATGGTCTGATAGACTTGTGCTATCTGTCTCACTAGACGCACCAGAGTTACATCTTGTAAAGCTGGCACATATTGTTGGAGGGCTGCATTCTCTTCAGATTCGAGAGATTTGATCACCTCATGCACTCTCTGGCATAACAGTAAAGGATGGAACTCAACTTCCAGCCAATTGTATAAATCTTGTAGTTGAGGACTGGCCAGGTTCACAACATTAACTCTTACCTGAAATTAAAGACAACTGATTAAGAATTTTTACATAGGTTCCTCTTCTTATAAGGAACAATACTACTGAATTTGAGCTCAATAAGAAATTACATAACTATACAAATTTAAATTTATATCAAAGTTTAGGGAAAGTAAATATTTTTTCAATATAAAAGATGTTTTCCAGGCATGCCTATAAAGGTTTCTACTTCTGACGGCACTCCACTGACTACAGCATTAATTTTTGTTATAACAGCCTATTTTTTCATTCTAGTCATATATATCACTTTAGCTCCTTGGCTAAAACTACTAAAAAATTCCTTCATTCTTTTATAATAACTTTATTTGTTATATTTACCAATTTTCTGTCTCAAATCTGTCCAGTTATTCTCACATAAGAGAATATGAAGGGTGCCTATTATAGAATCAGTTAATAAACTTCCCAACACTTCAGTGTCTGCACAATCACTGTTTGCATATTTCAAAATAAGTGGTTTTATATATTCTGTATATTTTTGAAGATATTGTCCTATTCACTATTTCTGATAACTGTATAGTTATAATACAGTAATCGCTAACTGTGTTGAAGGTTTATTGGTAATTTAACAGTGTTGAGAAAACTTGTGGTATCAACTGTGCATGAAAAGGATCTGCATGGCATTTAAGTCCTAGAATATATTAGCTGTATTCTTATACAAGATTTCCTGTAGAAACAAGCATCTTTTACATATTTTTGACAATTCTTTTTTTAATATGCTGACCAGAAAAATTGTATTGGTTAAAATAGTAACTAGACACTGATGGGTGATTCTTTTAACGTAACAAGTTTTATTTTATAAATTTAAGATTTATTAAAGTATATGAAAAAAGAAGGTAAAATGTTCCTGTTATACTTACAAGATCTCTCAAAAGACTAGCTCTAGTAGGTGGTTGAATAAGCCCCAACAAAACTGCTAGGCGCTGAGCCTTCTCTAAAGGTGACTTGTCAGTTTCGATGAATCTATCAAATTCTGGATGAGCGGAAGGCAATGGTATTGCTAATGTAGCAATTAATACCCTACAAGCCATTCTATAACAACAAAAAAACATTTTTAAGATCTCTAAGTACCTTTTTTTGTATTTATGTATTTAACCAATTGTCCTCTATTAAAAGACAATATTTATATGAAAGTTACACCTGTGTTTTGATATTATTTGCCTTTATTCATTTTTAAATAAGTTTTTTATATTAGTTATATTTTTTTTACTAATCTGTGGCAGAGTTTCAGTTGTTTGCATGGATTTAGCTTTTGAATTGTTTATTAAATCTCTTTTCATCTTCTCCAGTATTTGTTTAATAACACCAATCTCAAATGATAATAAATTATCCCAATAAAATCAAGTTTTGGTTCTACTAACAATTTTGTTTATATTTTATTCAGTTTGTTGTTTTCCATGGTTTATTTAAAGGTGGCATCAAAAAATAACTTTAAAATTAAAAGACATTCAAGTGTTTATATTGGTCCCATTGAAAATACTATTACTAATAACAGGAAAAAAGTGTATCAATCATGTGATTCAAGAGACGGAAATATTTTATTATAATCCTTTAATAATTCTTATAAATACTGCTGACAGTGATAATAGTACAATCTTATTATATGGTAAATAAATTGAAGTAGGTAATTCAGTTGATAAATGACAAATTATTCTGAAGCATTTCTTCATATAGTATAAAACACATACAGCTGAACTTCAACCAAAAGATTCAGTGAACATATTTGTCACAATGTACCATTGCAATAATAATACAGAACATAATAATAAAAGGGTCAAATCATTTCGTTCAAGTACATTGAAAAATATATTTTGTAAGGGATGTTTTTCACATTTGGTCCCAGTGAAGACAGTCTCAAATTAGCTGTCAATTAAGTTTCACAGAATTAAATATTGTGTTGACAGTATTGCCATATCCTTATAATTTATGTTATATGCTTCAAATACAAAGAGATAAAGCTTTTAAAATGTACATTTTTATTATATTATTTTATGGATTCTTCAATTTTATACCTTATATAAAACATCAATGAATTAATATTTGTTTCATTTGATATTAATTGCAATTAATTATTAGAAAATTTTTTTGTTAACAGGTAGATTTGGCAATAGAGTCAGAACCCTTAAACCATCAGTTGCCAGATTGCAACAGATACTTTTTAACTTTATTATTTATACTAACATTTTACTATATATTTTTAAAAACTGTTTAAAAATGATTTACTTTTTCTTTTTTTGGTAATTGTTAAGTATTAGTTTGTAAATATATTATTACTTTTGATTGCATATGTTTCATTTGTAATGTAAATTTCAACACTGCCAAACACCAATATTTCATTCTGTCAAACCCATTTGAGGCTATCTTCACTGGGACCAAATGTGAAAAACGTCCTTTTGTAACTTACACAGTCTACACAATAGAAGAAATGAGTTCTCAGTGAGTATTTGAATATTGTGAGAGACATGTATGTGAGAAACAACTAGTGTTAGGACACAGCAATACTAACTTACCTTTGTAATTCCTCAGGAGTGATGTTCTTCTTCATCTCCTTTGACAACTGGAAGAACTTGAACAAAGCAGCAGCATGGAATAGATAGTTTCCAGCTTTCCAGAACACCATAGCCAGTTTCTGGTAATAATTTGCCATGGTTTTTGGTACTGGACTCTTCTTGGACAAATTCATCAAGTTATGGATGTCCTCAATGGCCTTGTAGGCTTCCTACAACAATTAGCAATTAATTTTTACATTTATACCCACTCAAATATTATATTCTACATTTATATCACATTCCACATCTTATAAATACTTCCTGACAATTGCAGCATGTTATATGATACATAATGAGCACTTACTTGCCACAACTCCATCTGAATAGCAAAATCAAGTTGATGGAGCCTTGTTTCCAGATTAAGTTGTTGAGTTTCTGGTTTAGACATGGAAACATTCGCCATTTGTGTTGGTAATTTGCAGATATCCTCCAAATGTTTCCTCAACTTATCACATAATTTTCTAAATTCTGTTTTTCTATTATATTTCAAACAAAATTGAAAAGCCATCCTGGCTATATCATGATACAAGTTCTCAACATGAGCATTTGTACGCAACAGTTCCAAACATTGGCAGTAAGATTCCCAAAGAAACTTAACCCATGGAGTAAGAATGGTACGATCTGAACGGTCTTGGGCATCTTCTCCAGAAACAGCACTAAAAATTGCAAATATTTATTAAAAATTATAAAATACTACCTTAAATGTCACTTAATGAGCTTACCTCAATAATATACTTTCAGGTGTAGCCAAATTATCTAAATCATCAATATCAATAACTGCTTGTGCCGACTGTTCTCTGGCATTCTCTGTTCTTTCTTCTGCCATCCGCAAATACCCTCTTATAACATTTTCAAGTGATCCTACATTCACTGACTGGAACATGTTCCTGTATTGGAAAAGACCTTCCTTGGCAATGTGAGACTTTTTCAGTTCTACACATAGATCTAGATATTTGAACATAATAGGTTCCAAAACGGATTCTGACCAATTGTACGCCCATTTTTTATTACGAAAAACTTCTTGGAGAGTGTCAAGTGCTCTAGCTGGTTTTCCAACTTCGATGAATTCTAAAAAAATAATCGTGTAAATATAAGAAAACTACATGGATTGCATCACTGCATCCATATGTAAGGATGATTTGTATACTAACCATTTGCTCGCTTTAAAGCGTTTTCGGGTCGCTGACCGTATCGGGCCATCTTTACTGTGTTTATATGTTGTATTCACTTCACATTTAAATATATAGAATAGTAAATAAAACTATTATCTTCTGAAATTTCGTCAAAGCAAACGTCAGTTGAAAGACAAAATTTCTGGCAAAATGGCCGGAAATCAGATAACCTTATTGGGATCTTCCGGAAATACACTCTTCTTCTTTTTAATAACCAACTTTATAAACTTGAAATTACTTTAATCTTTAAAAGTAGTTATGTATAAATTTACAATTCACAACTTTAAAATAAGTAAATATCATTAAAAAACTATTAGTATATGTAAGATACGTGATAGATTAGAAAGTAATTCTATTATCGGATAAATGTACTTTGATTTATTGCATTTTACAGTAACTGTATAACTATTATCTTGTTTGAAAGATCTTTAGGTCATTTATTTTATGGCTAACTTTGTGTCGCTGTTTTTCTGTCAATCGGAATGTCTTGAATAAAAAACTTATCAACTCATATCAACTTTATTAACTAAAAATTGGACTTTGAGAACGGGACTACGGGTCTCTAAAATACATTAGTGTAACAATGGCTTCCACTGCGGTAGACGTACCAGCTGAGAACTCAGCAGTTAGGGAGGATATGGTAAGTTGTTTTTAAATTATTGTCCCCTTTTTTTACAGTATCTGTTCAAGGTCCAGACAGCTATAAAGTTTCTAGAAAATCCTAATGTAGTAAATACACCCCTTGCTCAAAAACAGAAATTTCTACAGAGGAAGGGTCTGACTGACAGAGAAATACAGTTAGCTTGTGAGAAAGCAGGGGCTTATGCTGTACATGAACAACAGAACCGTCTTCCTCCCCCGTTACCGCAACCTTCTAGTGCAATAAGTAATTATCCTATGTATGGCCAACCACTGCAGCTCACACTGTTTGACAGAATTAGGGAGGTGGTGCATAATATTGCTTTATTTAGTATTGTTGCATACATAATTCACAAGTTTTATGAGGTAAGAAAATATACATACATTTATCATAGTTCATTGTTTAATAAAACTAGTAGACAAGTAATTAACAATAAGTGGTAATAATTCTGTAAAGGTAAGTAATTTATTACTTTAATTTAATTCATATACCTTGTACTGGGGAACAAAGTAATAACCAAAATATTCTTCTGGATTTCTGTGGCCTCGTGTCTTATCTGCCGGCCAGAAAAATCAAATATTCAAATTGATGTATTGGTAATTACTTACATTAGTGAGAATAGTTGGATTAGTCTGAAATTTGGACAGTGGATTATGTTTTATTTTTTATTCACTTTTCAATCTATACATTTTTTTACGCTGAGCTATAGTTTTATTGTATTTATTTAAAATGCAGGAAAAATATTTACAATTGTAAAAAAAATAAAACCCATCACATTGTTTAAACATTACAGATATTCCAACTAATTTAAAATTTAACTGTTATATAATAATATTTATTGTATTCTAGTTGGCAGTACTCATCTAACTAAGACTAAGTAGCTAACCCTATGCACCATAAATTATCAAGATTTTTTATCCCTTGTGTTTTGTGTAGGGTATATTGAGTAAATTCATTCTTATGCTAATAAGGCTTTATGCTAATTGGGCTAATAATGAGAATTTTTCTCATGGGAGAGAGAAATATACTTAATTGATACTATGTACCAAAAGGCAATAGACCAAAGTCTTTTAGCCATTTATCTCATGGTTTGATATAAAAATTTATTATATGAAATGTGCAGTTTGGGATAAATATTGTGTATTTCTTGTGTAGAATCATCTTTTAATAGCTTAACAAGGTAAATTTAGTATACAGCAATATGTCAATTAGTTTGTTTTTGATACTAATATTTTGTTAACAATGAAAAAAAGTAGGAATCTGCTTTTGTATTGTCACTCATTAAAAATTTAAAACTGCCTCAGAGCAGGAACTGAATTGTTGACATTCAAATAATTTTTGGTGCTGTTTTTTAGCCTTCAATGAAATCTGCTTCATTTTCAGAAACTAAGGAACTGTGGAAACAATGGATTTTGTTTATAATTTGCCATTGAGATTTGCTGTGTCATATATTTTGGGATTATCTTAATTGACTACTTTAAAAAGAACAATCAACAACAAGTAATATGCCAAATTATTTGTTGCATTAAAATCGTAGGGAAACAACAGCATTTGGTTAAGAAGAAAGTATAATTATCTCAGTATAATGTCACTCTATACACTCCATTCTACAAATCAGACCGAAAAAATGGTAAAGCTGAAAATTTGGTTTGAAAAAAAAAAGATATGACTGTGCTGTTTTTAAACTAAGAGTTAACTCAGAAGACAGATTCACACCCAATAATGTCACTAGAAAAATCACCAAATTCATCTTTTTTAGTTGACCATCTCTGTTTTGACAGTATCTAGTAATCAGTATTGAACAACTTCACAGATCAAAAACTTATTCAAAACTCCTTAAATGACCCAAATCCACTCAGCATTTAGAGAAGAACAGTTACCAGTAGTACTAAAAAACAAAAAATTGCTGATATAACTTATGAATTTTAAATGTCAATAATGTCAAAATTTCATAATTTAGTGGAGTAAACTTGCCTGTGGCTGAACCAATTACAAGCAAGCATTACAGAGCAGTTAATTTGAACTACTCCTCCTAGTTTAAAAACAAGGTATAGTTGTACCATTTACATAAATGGATCAAATCAGTCACTTACTTTTGAAATAACTACAATATAAAGTGTTTTTGTTTGCAAATATGAGGCTGGTGAAAAGCTTTTTCAATTATGATTTGGCGATGATACAAAACATGAAATTTAAAGAAAAGGAATCTGATATATGTACATGATTTGTTGATTTGTTAGGGAAACAGAAGGTATAAGGAGAATATCACCCCATTTAGAGAGAACTGTTGGATGATGAAACAAAATTTTATCATTATAATTGAGAGAAATAATTAAAAAGATCATATTTTAAACTTTAAAATAATTCAGGTATCTAGAAAGTTTTTTAGTTAATATACACCCATAGAAAGAAAACCCACATGTCTCTTGTAGAAAATTCGGTGTTTTGTTGTTCGTTACAATTAAGTACAAATAAATGCAATTTTTTGAATAGTTACTCATGATTAAAGTATTTGAAATAAAATCTTATCTTTTAAAACATTTAAAAAACTGTAAAATGGCATTAAAATTGCTAAAAGTAATGTGTTGCTTCGAAAACTGCAAAATAATGCAAAATCATTAATTATTTATTGTTGTTTTATAAAAATCAATTTACATCTTTGATTTTGGCTAAAGTTGGGACTTGTGATTCTCAACAAACTCTTAAACTTGGTTTGAAAGTTATTCAATTTGTTTATCTCAGAGATCTTTTTTACAATGACATTAGTTAAAAAATAATAAAGATACAGTTATTTTATAAGTATCATATGAAATAGGAAGGGTTGTTCCATCAATATGTAGCAAAAAATGAGAAAAATCATTTATTTATTACAAAATGTTAATTTTGTTATGTTTGTATGTAAATGTTTGTTTATAACAATTCAAATAAGTAATTAATGTAATTTTAAATTAAAGATTCCAAGGTTTTGTATATAAATTGTGAAAAATATTGCACATTAACCAGTGAGTGCACATGAGGCTCAAATTAATACTAGTCGGAGTGAATGGAGTTGTTGGTGGACTTTGATTCTTTTTTTTAATTTGCATTTACTTTTTGCTTATCTTAATAGGTTCATAAATGTATTAACAAATTAAGCATAATTTGTTTAAACACCTTTACCCAAGAAATCAATACTTTTTATAACATCATTAATATTAACAAGGATAGAAGTGTCACTTGAAGTGACAGCTTTACCCTAGAGATGAGCCACAGTAGACCTCTTAGATCAAGTTGAAGGGTGGTTAAGTCCTCACTCATGTTGAACCTAACTTAATCTCATACTCTCCACTAATTGTTCCATATTCATTTTGTTATGTACACTTCATATAATTCAAACCAAAAATATTCTTACATGCAATTTAATTTTTTTTTAATTACACCTTACAGATTCAAAAATCTTGTGACTAAATACAATACAAATATCTGATCTGGTCTCTGTTTGCTTCATATGGTAACAATAAAATTATTGGTGAACTCCATACTCCATACAATACTCCAAAACAGTCAAATTCGTCACACTCTCAAGTGTGCCAAAATCATTGTAATTGTATAACCAGGCAAGCCAAGCAATAGTCCATGTTATGAGTATTACATCAGATGACAGCTGAAATATATTTTATTATCTAAAATTTATAACAGCACATTCACTTTCATGTTAGGTTTCATTTAACATTTTGTCACGAGCTGGTCTAAATGTGCCAAAATCATTGTATTGTATAACCGGACAAGCCAAGCAATAGTCCATGTTATGAGTATTACATCAGATGACAGCTGAAATATATGTTATTATCTAAAATTTATAACAGCACGTTCACTTTCATGTTAGGTTTCATTTAACATTTTGTCACGAGCTGGTCTAAGTGTGCCAAAATCATTGTATTGTATAACCAGG
The DNA here is from genome assembly GCF_040954645.1 of Diabrotica undecimpunctata. Taxonomy (NCBI): domain Eukaryota; kingdom Metazoa; phylum Arthropoda; class Insecta; order Coleoptera; family Chrysomelidae; genus Diabrotica; species Diabrotica undecimpunctata. The sequence goes on from NC_092804.1 coordinate 2,376,005, forward strand.
CAAGCCAAGCAATAGTCCATGTATGAGTATTACATCAGATGACAGCTGAAATATATTTTATTACCTAAAATTTATAACAGCATGTTCACTTTCATATTAGGTTTCATTTAACATTTTGTCACGAGCTGGTCTAAAGATATTGAATTGCAATAAATAGTTATCAGATGTCAAACCGGGAGTGAAGGTGTGCATGTGAATGTTTAGAGGTATTGGGAGGTATAGCTAGATGCGGTTCAATGTATTCGTTTAGGATTTTGTGGAATATATGTAAATGAAGAAAACATGTTGTCCATATTTGAAAACATGTATACCGCTACAGCAAAAATTTGTGTTTACAAATAAAAATGCCCCTATCCAAAACAAACGCCCCTGTGAATATATTGTAGCAGAAGAAAATATGACATAAAGTGAAGTATATGACAAAAAACAGGATGGTATATATTTTTATATATAATTTTTATACACTAGGATGCAAAATTAACCGGACACTCAGACTTTTTTGTTTTTTGTTGGTGTTTAGATCAAAAGTTTGAATTGTATTTTATGCCTTATTAGCGATAACGTTTTTTTCTCGTTTGAACCTGTTTAGATGTTTTGTGCGAATAACAACACTTTTACACATGTTTTGTTATTAATGTGAAGTAGTGGCTTAGTGTTAATTTAAGTTTATTGTCGTACTGTACCTGATTATAAGTTCGGCTGTAGGTTTTTGTACTGTCTCCTGTGTAAAACTTGCATTAAAACAATTATGACACCAGAAGAAGTAGCACAAATATGGATTAAGGTTCAGAATACCTGTCACGGGACCTCTATTAACAACAGATCATCGGAGGCAACGTTTACACTTCGCTTGCGAACATCTTAACTGGGGTGTTGACAATTGAAGTGCTGTGCTTTTCACGGATGAATCAAGATTTAACAGATACTCATCAGATGGGCGCCCTAGGATATGGAGAAGAGCTGGTGAACGTTATCAGCAATGTTGTTTTACTCCAAGAGTTCAATCTGGTGTAGGTGATACAATGGTGTGGGAAGGCATTTCCCTAGCGGATCATATAGAACTATAGTTACAATTAAATGGGGCAATTTGAACGCTTAACGGTATATTCAGCAATGTTTAGAAGATCATGTAGTGCTATTTGCCCTGTTTGTTGGAGAAAACTTTCGTCTGATGCAAGATAATGCTCGTTTGCACATCGCAAGAATAACACGGGATTACTTGGATGAAGTTGGGATTACCATGGCCCCCGAGGAGTGCAGACTTAAATCCAATAGAGCATGCATGGGATATTCTGGAAGGACTTATACTCCAACAATTAATAGAAAAAAGAATAGCGGTTAGTACCGAAGTACATCTAGCCTTCATCGACCTAGAAAATGCGTATGATACAGTTCCAAGACTTAAATTGTGCCAAGCTTTACAACAACTCGACATTAGTCCATACCTTTTAGGAATAATCACAGAAGTATACAGGGATAACACTACTTATCTAAAAATCGGAATTAGACTATCAGAGCCAATAAAAGTAACTAAAGGACTAAGACAAGGATGCAGTATATCACCCTTACTGTTTAATTTATATATTGAGGCAGCCCTCCAAAATTGGAAAAACCACTGCCAGGGAATGGGAATCCCCATAGGAAATGACATACTGTTCTCCCTGAACTTTGCGAATGATCAAGTCGTCCTAGCTCAATATTTTTATGATCTAGAATTTATGGTAAAGCGTCTATACAAAGAATATGTAAAATGGGGGTTACAAGTCAGCATGAAGAAAACAGAATATTTAGTTATCAATTCAGATGCAAGGTTTGAAGTGTTGATAGACGAGGACGTGGAAATCAAACAAGTGGAAACATTTAAATATTTCATTAATTGATAAGAACGGCTTGGGAGAAACCGAAATTAAAAACCGAATTAATCAGGGACGTAAAATTGTAGGATGTGTGAACTCCTTATGGTGGGATCGCAACATTTCTAAAATGAACAAAATAAGAATAGGGCAAACCATGGTTGAATCAGTTCTTTGTTATTGCTGAAGTATGGACAATTAATGCAGACCTGAAGAGAAGATTGTTGGTAGTTGACATGGATTATTTGAGAAGAAGTGCTAGAAAATCAAGGCTGAAAAGGAAGACCAACGAATCTATAAGAAATAACATGAATGCTACAGAAACGGTCATTGCAGAATAGAAAAAAGAGACACCTATGGAGAATGCCTGACGAACGTTGGCCCCAAAAACTTCACAGATGGAAGCCCCCTGGAAGAAAAAAAAAAGAGGTAAACCTCGACGCTCATGGAATGAAGGAAGCAAGCAGTTTGTGATGAATAGGAGCAAATCCCTCAAGCAGACTTTGCTGCCTTAATCCGAGGTATACCTGATCGAATGAGAGCCATAATTAGTGCTCGGGTAGGTACAACACTCTACTAAATATAGTTTTCCATAAAATATGTTTATATTTAAAAAATAATATTTTTTGTTGCTTTGCAGATTTTCAAATTTTTTGAATTGTTTATAGATTTTTCTGTGTAACATTCTTGAGTTGCAATAAATTTGACTTTTAAATTTTGTTTATTATTAAATACTCAATTGGGAACATTTTTAAACTTTTTTAAACGGCAGTTTTTAGGAAAAATCTGAGTTTCCGGTTAATTTTGCACCCCAGTGTATATACTTTTTGTTATACCTTCACTGTAAATGCAATCTATAAATTGGGCCATAAAATCTAGATCTTTACTTATACTTTGTTCAATTTTAGTTCTTAAAGAACTTTTTAAGATCTTCAACTTCTATTTGAATCATTTTTCTCTAAAATAAGAAAAGTTTTATATACTCCATTCGCTTAGCTCGGGCATATTTTGACAGATTCATTGTCGGAAACCTACAACACAACAATTCCTACTTCTCATTATTAATAGCTCAAGTATACTACTATTGCAGACTTCTTTCTTTGAAAAAAGAAGAATTATTCTAAATAGTGGAAGTGTATACTAAACCTATCAAATTTTGGGTAGTATTTATTTAAAAAATATATTTTATTTGTTATAATTTAAGATAACTATTTATTATATATGGTGCAAATAAATAACTCAAAGTTCTATTTTATTTACTATTTAGTTTGTTTACTATTAATATTGGCTATGAGTACGTGTGCTTGGTTGTATAGTAATTTCCAGCTACTTCGAGTCTGTCAAAAAGTAACTAACTTCGCAAAAAAATAATTTCTAAATTCACTAGACAGTTGGGACTGGAGATAGCGAACCGAGTATAGCAAAAAATGGTTTTTTTCATGTTTATAATTATTGTTTAATAAAAACAAAGCAAAATAAGCCGTACGTCTTCAAGGAGTTGTAATCAGCTATCACAGACAAGATTTGTACGTGAAATCGATGTTATTATATAGTCATTGCAGTTTTGTTGTTCATATTTATAATAATTTATAATTCAGTACACATGAGGCGATAACGCACACATAAATAGAAATATAGAAATTCATTTATCATATAGCTTATCTTCTAGTTTTAAAAGTTATGTAATCCACACTATGTCATGAAATATATAATTTTTTTTAAGGTGTTAACCCTTTTATCTTTCACCACACGGGGTCTACGACCTTAAATTTGAAAACTGAATTAAACGATACTAAAAAAGTTATCTGTGTTTTGATAACGACAGAAAAGTGTTACAACAACGGCCATTTTAGTTAATGGATATTCAGAAACACTGATAATGTGACTAATATTATGTACTAGTTTACAAAATTAAGAAAACAACGTTTTAGACAAAATTTCTACCTTACATACGAAACTTTCTCGTGTCTCTGATTGATTTATGATATTTTGAGTACTCTTCGATAACTTATTCTCTTCCAAGTGCTGTCTTCTCACGGATATTAGATATCAACTTGACTCTTGATTTTCTCAACTCTCAACTTGATTTATTTTATCCAGTTTCTTCCAATTTTTTTTCACGTAGTATCTATATCTGTTTCAAGTGTCTTGTTTTTGACATCGATTAAATTTTTGTTCACATATTCTATTATACTTAATTCTTTTTTTTTTGCTACTAATGGATTAGATTAATTGGTTTGAGTCTAGTCATATATACATATCCATCATTATTCAACGGTAAAACCCTTTGCTACATAAAAAAAATTTACAGTTAATTAAATATTGATATAACCTATACTAATTCTAAAAATATAAAATACATAGCATAAAAATACAAAATACAGTTAAAAACACAAATACAAATTAATGTAATGACTGTAATTAAAGAATTAGCAGTTGAATGAACTAAGAAAAAGGTCTAAATGGCTCGTAAGCACCTTAACTGAATATTCCAATAATCACGTGAAATGCAAAAATCATTTCCTCTTCTGCGAAGTCTAGCCAACGGGTTATTCTACTCCTAGTTCGTAGCGTGATATCCATATGAAACAACTCTCTCTCTCTTGTGCGTAAATTTCCCACCTCAGATAGCAAATCCAGAATATCAGAACAATCCATAAGGAGTTAGGAGCTCCATAACGCACAGGAGCTTAGGGATCTGTTAGTGAGAGAGTGGAATAACATACCACATGTAATCCGGGGAAAAATTGAGAGTATGCCCCGTCGTCTGCAAGAGGTTATTAGAGCAAGGGGAGACAATAGACGATATTAGTTATTGAAATTTCACTGATTTTTATCACGTTCTGTATTTTCAATTTTTTTTTCGTATGTCTGTTTTATCAACAATTTGGTTAGTTTTCTGCTTTTTCAATAAAACGTTTTTTTTTTCGTTTAAAACAAACATTGATGACAAATAAAAAATACATTAGCTTAAAAATAAGGTTATTACTGCATCAGAGGCAAAAATATTCAAGAAATTTGAAATTTTCAAAATGACTCGGATTTTATGATCGCGAAAGTATTATTTATGTAGTACAAAATGCTGAATATTTCTAGTATTTATCTATATTTCAATGACGACATGTTATTAACTTCTTTTAGAGATATATAGCTCCGTTCTTATTCGGCAAAAAGAAAAAATCCATCGAAGATACCATTGAAGAACTAGACGGAAATATCAAAACTTCCGTTAGCGAACTGAAAGAAGATCTGCAGAGTGTTAAAATAGAAGTTGATAAGATTAGCAGCAGTAACGAAAGTCAAACTAATAGACAACTCGTAGAATTAAAGTCTGAAATTGCTAGTGTTAAAGGGCTTTTATTAGGCAGGTAAGATATACACCAAATACATATGTGCATCCTCACCCTACAACTCTTGGTCTGTTTTGGCTTTTCCACATCTTTCCATCGAGTGAGCTAACTTTTCACCTTGTTTCCTTTATTATTTCGTACAAAATTTTCAACTGGGGTCCTTCGGGGGGTATTCTTTCCATGTGTAGCGCCGATTTTACCAATCCAACTTTGTCTTTCTTTTCTATCAACTGTTGAAGTTCAAAATACCTTTCCTCACCGGTCCGTAGATCCTTTTCTTCAATTCTTTTCAGTGCCATGGTAAGTTTTCCATCTTGTTTCGTCTGAGATACCATCAAATAATATTTCCACCATCACTGAAAGATTCTTCATCATACATCAAAACATACAAGCCTCGCGTACAAAATAATCATTTTGCTTTGTAATTTCCAGAAAACAGTTTCCGTCGGTAGCAAACAGTCCCGTAGTACCTCCATCTATTCCAGCGTGGCAAATGTCCAGCGTGCCACCTGATAACATCGATGAGCATGATGACCACGAAGAGAGGAAGGAAGATTTAGAAGAATTAGGCTCAGGGTCCGGATCTTCGGAACCAGAACATGGGATGAAAACGAGCGAATCTAGTTTAGAAATAATGTAAGTAATCAAAATCGTAAATAAACACCGCATTTCTTAAGGTTTGACAGATCTCTTACCAAAATATTTTCCATCATATGTACCTTCTTATTTGAGTCAAAAATAACACTCAAATTTTCAAGAACATCTTCTATTTTTAATGTTTTATTAGTCTACTTATTAAAATATTTTCTCAGAATATTGATTACTGTCTGTTTACTTAATCTAAAGCTGTTAAAACAACTTTTATCATTACGAAAATTTAAATGGTTGATACTCCCTCAAATATTCTATTCTCGTACTAAGTTCATAAATATCTTCTAATTCCGGATCAATGTCTCTCATCCACAATAAACACTAAAAAACAATATTTATTTTATATATTTGATTTCGCGTTAACCTACAACATATAACAAACTGCAATAAACACAATTTATCCTCCAGATAACTTCTTATTCGGTACTTTATTTGGCTAATAAATATTTGACATTTTATCTGCCAGATAAGTTTATTCACTACTGAAAAGACGCTACTTTTTTATTTGTCGGATAAACCTCCGGATATATAATTAACAGGAGGTGAAAAGACTGGATCTAAACCAAGTAAATATAAACTAACATAAAGCTTTAAATTATTTTGCTTAAGGTCCATGCTCGAAAATCCTAACGGTGGATTTCAGTGGGCTATCTCTATGTCACAAATTTCTTTCTGTACGAAAACAAAATCTGTCCATGAAGTAATGTTCTAAGCGTCGTTCAGATATCTCTCTCAAGTGTAGGTCAAAAATGCTTTCGTCTTTTACTCGAGCCGATTATACAACCGGGACATCCCGTGAAGTGACAGGTTTGGGGCTACACAATAAAACCATAATTTTGGTAAGAACCAGTTGCAATTTTGCTATATTTTGTAATATATTATTTAAATAATTTATCCGTGAATTATATGATACTGCTGCCGCCAAACACCTTAACTGATAGGCATCTCTCTTGGTGTGATTTACACGTTTACCTGCAACAAATTTTGCAATAACAGAATGAAAGCTTTCGGCGTTATTATTGGTGGCGCTTTTTATCAAATTTGTTACATAATACAAGGCTTATTTTTTAAGTAAGTACCGTTTTGCGATTCCGCCGCCGCAGCGCTACGGTCGGCGTTCCGCGCATGAGCGCTGGTTACCTACATCTCTTGTCTACGCACTGATGCCATTACAGTCTTGATTCTTCATTGTATACTTGTTTACTCCAGTGTTTAAGATGCCTCCAATAATCGTGAGTCACGCTGATTGTGAAGTACGGGCTGTTATACGATTTCTTAGTGCTAAAGGCGTAAAACCGATCGATATTCATCGTGAGATCGTTGAAGTTTACGGACAAAACATTATGAGTGATGGAATGGTAAGGAAATGGGTGAGAGCATTTAAAGATGGCCGCACAAATGTGCATGATGAAGAACGGAGTGGGCGTCCTTCGGTCGTTAATGAAAATTTGGTGCAGAAAGTGGACGAAAAGGTGAGAGAAAACAGACGCTTTACAATTTCATCATTGTCCGACTGCTTTCCTCAGTATTCTCGTAGTGTTTTGTATCGCATTGTTACCGAGAACTTGAATTACTGGAAATTGTGTTCACGTTGGGTTCCAAAAATGTTGACGGATTTGCACAAAACCCAACGTTTAGGCAGTGCATTGACTTTCCTTGAGCGGTACCACAGTGAAGGTGAAGATTTTTTAGACCAAATTGTTACTGATGACGAAACGTGGGTGGCCTACGTCACACCAGAATCGAAACAACAATCCATGGAATGGCGACATTCATCATCACCCAAAAGAGTGAAGTTTAAGCAAACAATTTCTGCCCGGAAAATCATGTGCACAGTTTTTTGGGACAGAAAAGGAGTATTGCTAGTGGAGTTTCTGCCTCGTAATGAGACAATCAATGCAGCGTCTTATTGTGAGACATTGAAAAAGACCTGGCAAGTTGAGTAAGGGTATCGTTTTGCTGCATGACAATGCCCGTCTACATGTGGCTAATCAGGCCAAAGATCTCATCAAATTATTTAAATGGGACACTCTAGATCATCCTCCATACAGCCCTGATCTGGCGCCCAGCAAGTACCATTTGTTCCAGCACTTGAAGAAACACCTGGGCGGTCAGTGTCTTCAAGACGATAACGAAGTCAAAACATTTGTGATGCAGTGGTTAACAAGTCAGGCGGCAGAATTTTATCAGGAGGGTATTCAAAAACTGGTGCCACGTTATGACAAGTGCCTCAATATTCACTGAAATTATGTAGAAAAGTAGATTAAGGTACAGGCTTTCATGTAAAAATAAAATTATTGCCATATCTGTGCACGTCTTTTTTTAATTCCAAAACGGTACTTACTTGAAAAACACGCCTCGTATATAAGCCTATTGCTGAATGATGTAATATCGGACGACAAACCACACTCTTGCATTTCAGGAATATAATTAATTTCCTGTCCAAATTTTGTTTTTTACAAAAATAAGCGGCACAATTTTTGTGATCGCCGAACACGTGATACGAAGTGTTTTCAATATCTTGTTTTCAACCAAGTATTTTTATATTGTCATTGGAATTGTTTTCGCGGTGATATTTGACAGCACAGTCAATTGCCGTTTGTAAGCGTTGTACGTTACTTTTTAGTACAGATCTTAATTGCAAAGGAATAGGTTTTCCCGCAGAAATGTATTTTTTGAGGATTGTTTTCTTAGTCGATTGACAAAATTGCGTAAAAAAATGTTTTTTGCACTCGATTTTCCCAATAAAAAAGTAATTGCCGTACGGCTTGGCTTCACATATTTTTTTGTGTGTATTGTTGTCAGTGTTATCATCAATAAAATATTTTAAGTTATTCATTTGTATGCTCTGTTTAAAGCCTTCTACAACAATTGCACTTTACATCGCAGTCGAAGTACCGTTATAAACACAACAATACTGTTTTTTATGCCTCAGTGCAATAGCTTATCAGTCCTTTTTACTACAATACAAGCCACACCCGAATTGGCCGAAAATACAGACTTATTTGATCTTTGTGCCCATGCACCATCAGGTATTACAGTGATAACAGCTTTGTTATCTTCTGGATCAACTTCATCCCATTCTCGTGCTAGACTTTCTTCGTCTTTTCCGGCAGCTAACATTAATTCCATGGGTGTATTATAAAAATTGTCCATGAGGTTCTCTTCTATTTACTGCAAAATATTTGGGTATTACACCGAGCTCATGTAAAGAAGAAAAGAGAAGAATTCTGGTTGAAATACAAAAAAAAATGTATTAACTGATTGGACCAACTTCTACGCTGTTCCTACATAATACATTATTATTATATAAGCAAATAGTGAAACAATAGTATTGTTATAAAAACAGTTATAAAAATTTGGAAGGAAAATGCCGCAAATTACAGAAAATATTTCCATTCAAACATTCAATCTATTCAAAAAAAATTTCTATACATACAATTTCGTTAATTGTCGTCGACCTTTCGTGAGGCATATAAACGTCTTCGTGATCTACCCATTGTAAAAACTGAACACTCTGGTTTGTCAATAGTCTGAATCTGAATAAACTTTGTCCATTTAATAAGTATTAAATTCTCGTTTTCGTTTCAACACTGACCTTTTCGGTCAGGTCATCGTCTTTCTCCAGTAAGAAATCTTAGTTTGCTTTTTTCTTTCATTACCTTATTTTTTTCGCCTTAATCCTTCATTTGTACCAGACTAACCAGACATATATTATTTTTTAGCTTCTTTGCAGATTTTATTTCGACGTCCTTTTTTAGGTGCTTTTGTATAAAATCTTTTACGTTATTTTTTAAGTGTTTCATCTGCTTCGACTATTGGTAGACCCGTAATTATTATGTTATTTCTTTTCATCTGTTTTTCAATTCTTTCTACTTTGTTTTGAATCTGGGTTAATTTCTTTTTTGTTTCTTCTAATTCTTGCTTTATCTTTATATTTTCTTTTTTCAGCGCTATCATCTCTTCTCTATATTCCTTATTTTCAATCCTGATTTCTTTCAGTGCCCCATCATCTTCTTGAACATACTCATAACGTCGTCCTCATCCTCTGAATCTTCTTCCTTAGTTTTATTTTTGCTTGGGGTTCTGGCAATTTTTTTTTGCTCTGCAGGAAAGGTGAAGTTGACCCTCTATCTTTTCTCTTCCTTCCTTCTGACGCGTTATCATCACTGTCCGTGTGCATCAACTCTGTTTCTAAGGACCGCGAAAGGAACTAGATCTGCTTCAACCGCTCAAAAATCCAGTTTCTGTCAGTCCTCAGTTAGCAGGATTATTTTTATCTTTGGCAACGTCGCAAAACTAACGGACAGAGTTCCACCAGTATGACTGTTTCGAATTGTAAATAACTGTACTTACTCTCGTCACTTTAAAGATTAGTTTTTACTGAAAGCGAGTTTTTTTTTCAGAAATTTCTCACTGCGGTATTACGAAGCCATTTTTAAAGTCACATATTATGTAAACAAACCGTAAATTATTTTTCGCTACTAATCGCGATATTTGGGATTTTAGTAGGAGAAAAATAAATTTACTTTTATCTGCTTAGTACACCGTTGCCGATTTTCGATCACAAAATTTTTTTTTTTAAATGTTTTTTTACCATTTACGCTTTTTTTAACAAATATTTTTATTTACCTTTTCAACTTTTATTTTTTACAGAACACACGATGAGCAATATTAAATCATGCCGTACTTTTCAAACAAAAGTAATTATTTCGATAAAGTAGTAACCATCAAATTGACTATCGCCTTTATTTCAGATATTCCTCAAGAGATTGTGATTCGGAGTCCTGCCATAGCCGGAAAAGTACCAAGGACGACATCGATAAAGACTAGGATATTCCATTTCAGCTCAACTTCAATTTTTAGATACTTATTTTAATAAGTTACCTTTTATATTTATAGATATTAAATGTTATATTTATTTTTAACATGACAACAGTTTTTTTTGATGAATTTACGCCCAAAATGATATTTTACCACCATTTTAAAATTTGTTAATTGAGTGTGCACCAGGATTTGGCTTTGTGCTTTAGATAGAATTATCTCGACTTCTGTGGTTTTTGTTTGAATTGTCGACTCACACAGGTTAATTTATTTTTCGAGAAAACGAGAAAACCATTTAGTAACACATAACAACGCAAGGGATATGCATCCCCGTCCGTCGATTTTTGTTTTGTTTACGTATACCCCGTTCATTTCTTATAGCAAAACTCAATAAAAATACACTGACCATTATAAGGCGGTTCATTTGTATCGGTTTTTAATAATGTGAATAATTGTTTGTGGTTGAATTAAAAATAAAAGCACATTTCTTTAAAAAGATAAAACAAAAAATATACTCTTATTGAAAAAAAAAATAAGAAATAATTCTTTATGCCCTACAGAAATGATTCAAATATTTGACGTTCTACGGCTGAACAGTATCCCAATCTGTCATAAAAACTTCTGCGAAAAGATATAAGAGTTTCTGCTGTAATAGAATTAGAAACTTCTCTTATTCAGTTTCTTAATTCATCCAAATTTTGGGCTCTAGTCTCAAATGATCGTAGATGATTATTTTTAAATGTCCCCAAAAAAGAAGTCCATGGGTGTAAGATCTGGAGATCGCGCAGGCCACTTAATATCCAGATTTACATCAGGAAGATTGAGAATAGCGGAAAGAACATGATTCTGTAACAAATGGTGGTATACTCTACTATTCAAGTTGCCCTCAATAAAAAATGGACCTATTATGTGGTCTTCTAAAATGCCAGTCCAGACGTTAACTTTTTGAGGACGTCGAGTTCGGTAAACAACACTTCTGTGCTGGTTTTCCCTCGTCAAATACCTCGTAATGGAAGGATTGTGTCTCTCTACTAACGAAACAGAAGATTCGTCAGTAAATAAAATGTTTTTAATAAAATTGGGTTCATCATTAGCCTTCGTTATTACAGTTTCTCAAAACTCCACTCTTCGAAAGTAGTCGTCTGGATAAAGCTGCTGCTTTTCCGAATACTTAAAATTCTTGTAACCGTGCTTTTTCCATACTTTCGTTACAGTAACATTGCCAACATCTAACTCTCTAGCAACGCTTCTACTTGAATGTGTTGAATCTACTTCTATTGTGGCACAAATTTTTGTATCCCCGTATTCTCTTTCCTCAACTTTTTCTAGTGACACTTCTTGAGCGTGACATTTTCTGCAATTTTTGAGGCAATAACAACTCTCAAAATTTTTAACAATATTATGAACTGACTGTATGCAAGGAATTGGTCTCCCCTCGAAAAACACAGCAAATAAATCTACACACTGTTCAAACAATCAAAATAGAACAATCTACTGTGGGTGAGTCTACAATAAAGTTTTTTCCATCATGTTCGGGTAAATAATCCATTCCATGCAAAAGTACTTCAGTAATTGATCTCAATTGGAAATTTTGTGTTGAAGAACACGATGAGTTTGGAGAATTATCCAGTGTGATAGAAAGACGACCCTTCTTTTCTGGTACTGTTTTTTTTAGCCAAAATTACAGCTTTTGCAATTTAACTACGAATTTTCAGTAAGTCCATGATACCCTTTTTTTGAATAACCCAATTGAGAAGCTCTAACCAGGCGTTTACACAGGCTAAGCCTATAGCGTGTTTAAACATTCTGAGGGTAAATGTACTAATTATTTCACAATTTGAAAAATCTATTTAATAATTCCTTACTCTTGGATAATGGGTATTATCCATCATAGTATGTATACACACATATGTTTTTATTTCATTATTATTTGTAGCCTGAACTTGATTAGCATATAAATTAGTAAAATTTGCCATTGAATGAAACAAATCGTCAGTAACGTCCTGGGAAAAAAAGAACATTGGACTTCCAGTTCAGTTACTTCATCTATTTCATGCATATCTTTTTAATGCCATTTTATATTTGACGTAACATACATAACATTTGCTCTCCATGTTACATTTTTTTTTAGTTGATTATTTTCAAAAAAAAGTATCAATTCTTTTCATTTTTTACATACATTCCTTTTACCTTAAGCTTTTTCTGCCAATTCCTGGTTTTCTACAAGGTTTTTCTCTTTATTCTCTTCCTTTTTGAATAATTCGGTCTGTACCACATCTAAGAGGAAAAATTTTGTCAATATTCAAATTTTGAATGTGTTGCCTCTGTGAGTCCATTTCAAACAGGTAAAAAAATAAGAATAAGACTTACAATCTATTTAATTCTACCACCAACGACCGGTTGCGCATATTACAATTTGCTATGCATCTTCAGGTTTTACGGTACATGGTAAATTAAATGCTGAAATTACAAAAACCCGCATTAGGGTGCGTCTAGTAAAGAAATACAGTAATTATGCCAATATTATGTCTGTGATTATTAATATGAATTTAATTGATTAAAGCAGAAGCAAGTGGCACAAAATAATCTAATAAATTGAAATTAAATTAGTAAATAATCAATAAATACTACTTACCTGCCGGTACAAGAATTATTATTTAGTGATTTAGAAAACATAGTTCAAACTATCATGGATTAGCTAGTGATGGGTGATCGTCGGTTTTATTGTAACTATTTGACAATTAGAGGGGAGAGATACTAACAAATAAACTAGGAAACTAATTCCTAGAATTAAATAGATTGTAAGTCTTATTCTTATTTCTTTTACCTATTTGTCAATATTGTTACGACACATCAAAAATAAGATTCAAAGTACCTTCAATTGTTACAATGCCAGACTCCCAGCCATAATCTCCAGAACCATCACTACTTTAGTTTATACAATAAACAAAAATGCAAGTTATGCTTACTTAGTGTACTTACGTTCTTAGTCCGAAATATCAAGAAAATGTGTTCAAAATCTATTTTTTTCACTTTAACTAAAAAACAGATTAGTTTTATCTAACAAATGAACTACAGATTCAGACAAATTTTTACCCCTTACCAGTGCAGAAATCTGCAAAACTTCATATAATTTTTCTACTATCATAGAGGGCAGCACGTTTTTATAAATAACCTCTGGGATATAAGGAATAACAATGACAGTTAAAACTGCTGTTATTATTTCTAAATGTATGCAAACTAATTTAGGAGTTGATTATGGTGATATATAGTTGGTTATGGATACACATGGTGACCGAAATGTAAAAAACTTGTGGATGGTATATTCTTGTGAACCCGTCATATCGTTTCCTCAAACGTTCATTATATATACTGCCGTAATTTTTAAATTAACTGTACCTAAAGATGAAATTACAATTAACTTCTGCAAACTAGGGATTTTGTTGATATTACAGTAACATGTTGTCATTTTGGTAATGAAAAATTAGTTGTCACTTAATAGATGGGAAAATAGGTTTACGTGTCATTTAATAGAAGACAGTAGTGATGTATTAAATGGCGATGGATGCGCGTTTGCTGAATTTAAGAAAAATCTGTGCAAAACATTGAAAACGACTTTTGTGATTATGCAGGAAACATCGAAATACGAATCACGTGGTATTGTCTAGCAAAGCTGCCCCTCCTAGTAAATATTTTGGCCTTGTTTGACCTTCAATCATGACTGTATAATGTCATAGTGTCTTAACAATATAATTATACTATTTTTAAACTGTTTGCCCTTGTGTCGGACATTCTCCATATATTGTTGGATAGTTAATTTTGACGAAATGCCCCTGAAGATGCCCTAGGAGCGTAAGTACTTGAGCAAGATTTAATAAAAAACTGTGCTCGATATCTGCCTTTTATTTAATTAAAATATAAAAAGGTATTTGTTATTGATTAGAGATATTAGTAAAATTTTGTTTATGTTACATTAGCTTTTCCTATTCTCATAATTTTCTACACAAAAAAGAATGAAGAAAACTACGATTATTTTAATTAAATTTTAATATGAAGAATCAGTAAACATTTGAAATTAAGTAAAAATGTGTATAGTAAGATAAATACACTTTTTAGTGTTTAAATCTATTTTCAATATTTAGTCAATCAATATTAGGAAACAAGACTACACTACACTACACGACTACACTACTACACTATTTCAAATGTATATAAAACTAAAAAACAACACTCAAAATCAAAACATCAACTTAACCTCAAAGGTAAATAAACAACAACACGATACAAAAATTATATCGAATGATCCAATCATCTAATCCGAAAATTAGAATTTGTGAAACTTTAACTAATAACTAATATCAATTTGCGTTGAAGAATACGGCCGATTGAGAGCGAACTGTACCGATCGTAAGTTCCAGTACTTGGCATCACTGGCAACAATGTCGCTGTTCAGAGAATTAAATTTCGAGAAAATTGAAATATGATCTACGTGCTGCCATCTGCTTAAAGAAGTGTTAAACCAAAGAATATAGACGCTTATAGAAGAGCAGTTCAAATGGGCGATTTGGTTACGGTTTATACTTCAAAAAACTCCTCCTGAGGGTGGCTGCATAAACTCAAAGCACAATATAGAAGTTCCTCAAAGGAACATCCTTCAATCATAAAAATTTCATAATGAAATATGTAGTTAGGGGGTAGTGGGAAAGGAGTATGAACGGGTAACTTTGCATTTACGCCTAAACAAATTTCGATGCCATTGATTTGCAAACTGTCTTTTTTTTTTGTTTTTTCACAATAAAATCTTTATTTTTAATATATTAAATTGTTAAATTTTTAATTTTAAAACTTAAAAATGTATGATATTAACAATATTCAAAGTATTTATTTTTTTAATTGTATAACTTTGAATTAAAAATAGGTTTGTTCCAACACAACGAAAAACCGTCACATAACTTTTTATTATACTGTTTTTCTGCCCAGAAAGTAACGAAACATTTTTAAAAAATTTCAATGTAAAACAAAGTATTCAATGAAACTTTTTACTAAATTATGAAATTTTCCATTTCGCCGAAACTTCCAATCTTCCATAATTTTTTAATAACAACAAAAAGCATTCCTGATTTATTTTTGAAATATTTAACAGTACTTTTTAATGAATAGTATATGTGAAAGTTTTTACGCTGTATATGGGTACTATTTAATCTTGTTTTAAAATAACAACTAGTATTATCTGAAACATAATTTCCACAATGAATGAATATTGGTGAAATTATTACAATACATGTCTTAAACTGATTTATACTTAAGATTTGTACATATTTCAATTAAAAATTTGAATCATAATTTTTCTAAAAAAATTAATTTATTAAAAGTTAAAATATTATTTTCTTTAAAAAATTTTATAAAACGCAAAAATTTAATCCTATTCTACGACCACGCGGCATCTACATATAAAAATATCTACAGTTGCATTTATTGCCCCACTCTTTCATATTTTAGAAGCAATAATAGAGCTGACATGACCGCTCCTTAGTGGTACCACGTGCGTCCCACCCTGTTTAACCTTTGCCGACTTTCAAAAATAACAGTGAACAATTCTTGTATAAGCGTCTATATTCTTTAATTAAACGTTAGTTTATTTGAATATCACCCATTTTAACTGCGGCGTGAACATACCCCCTTAATCAATTTTTCTATTGCTATTTTGTGTCATTTGTGGCTATATTTCTGTTACTTTGATACTACTATAAATGTACTCATCCAGAAGTTACTTGGGAAACATATTTGTAATCAATTATATATGATTACGTTTTTAACAAGTTTGCATTGTAGTATTCATCAATTTGTTTTGGCTTTGATATCCTTATTCTCACCTAAAGGCCATGCACGAATCGCATTCTACTTTCTCTACCACTGTTTTACGATTCTGCGGTTTAATATAATAATTTTATTAGAAAATACTAAAATTTTAATTCCAAAGCGGGTAGATGTCTGGATTTTTTTAAATATTAAATAAGTTCTGAAACCTTTTTTGTCAATAAACTATCATTCATGTTTCTGTGGAGTCTCTACATATGCTCAAAACCAGTATGTGAGATTATGTTGACTGGATGAAAATACACAGCTAAAAATGTACCAGAATTGACAATACAGTTATAGTTGACCATTGTGTGAAAAAGTGATGGGTAAAAATATTACAATTTTTCTACCACTGTTTTGTATAAATTGTGTATAATTTGTATTTTTGACAATTTACACGTGTTTTTAACAAGTTTGCATTGTTGTATTTGTATACTCATAAATTTTGTGGTTTGGTTTGGGCTTAAATTCAGAGAACTGACTATATGGTCACACGGTACAACCAAAAATGTTTTTAAATTATTTTGTTTAATAAAGATTTTTTGTTTGGCATTGTATATTTCTTATCCCTAATGTCCTGCTTTTATATTGAGTTTAGTTTTGTTCAGTATTAACACTTGTCGCACAGTTTTTGGCGATGGTAGGTAGCTGATCACTTCAAAGGAGCGAACATTTGGGGCGTAGGAAATTTCGACACTAAGCAGGTAGCGACTAAAATTTAATGGCAATTTTCGACACCAGCCCCAATTCCCGTTTTTATCTTACGGGTATATTCGACACCAAATAAATATAGCTGCGACATAAATAAAATACCATAATTAATTAATTTATTTATTTTAATAAAAGTAATGTGCATTTTATTTCTTTATAACTGTAATAATATCTAAATATAATACAACTAGTACCTAATTTTTGTACATTTTACCGTTAATATACTTTTATACAATGATTTATTTGCTATTATAGGAATGATAAGATACAGCTTTTATAAAATCTAACCTACGTATTTGTTGGGATCGTAGTTTATCCATCATTTTCTAAAAAAATGCCAATTTAGCCTTAACAGTAGTATCTTTGATTTTTGCTGGTATCTATTTATTTTGACATAAGTGTCTACTTGAAATTCTTTTAACTTTTCAATAAAAATAGAAGAATGTGTTGAATAAAAAGAAGAATTAAATCTCGAATGAAAGGATTCACAGGCATTTGTGGTCCTCGCAATAGACGGATTCTGATTAGACCATATGTGTGGTGGAAATAGAGCGCTATCGAAAATGTAATTTTCCAGTAAATAATCTGCATATATATATATATATATATATATATATATATATATATATATATATATATATATATATATATATATATATATATCAAGTGTTGCGTTTTAAGGTTTATATGACATTAAATCACAAAGAAAGCATTCTTCAACTTCTGCTGGATTTAAATAAGTTAAACCAAACGTATGCCTTAACCATTTTCCAATTTCTGAATTTGTATCCTTATATTCTTGTACCAAACCCAAAGATTGATTTTTTTTAAACCAGTTTTGGTGTAAGTGAAAACGGCATCCACTAATTTTTGCATTGGGCCACATATACAATAAAGCACAGTGAATTGCTTTTTCAGACCTTAGACTTAGACCTTAATAAAGAAAATAAATTTTTGTATGTCATTGACAATTTGTCCTATAAAAAACAGTATGCTAAAGGAACATAATGTCTATTTTCCAAGCCATGTGTAGTAAATAATTGTAGAAAATATTTGGTACTGTATGAAAATGTACCATCCATATACAAAGTTTTTAATTTACACAACAAACGAATATTTGTCTCGCATGAAAATACAATTACATTTAATTCAGGATGATTTAAAAACAAAAAACTTTCATTGCGACAGGTTTTAGGAGAATAATTACTAACCGCGTTATGGACTTCTGATATGCTTCTTGGTAACGGACCTGGTAACAGTTTACGACGACAGTTGTAAATGTTCTTTCTTATGCTAGCTATGTCAGGAACCGTCAGCAAATTGGCATCACACTCAGCAACAGCAGTTCTTGTAATTTTGGCAGGCTTTTCCGATATGTCCTCTTGGGCTTTTCTTTTACATGCATTGGTTACCATCTTTACTTCAAGCTTTTTTGGATCGGCTTCATGATTATGTACCAAATCACTTCTTGTGATGGTGAGGTCCTCACAGCCTATTGTAAACACTTTTGCGGAACACTTAGTGTTTCTTTGGATGCAGCGCCAAAATATCTCGCCGCTGTTTAACACTTTCTGTTTCGAGAACGAATGATGCTCCACCACTAATAAATCTCGACCACGGGAACTTTTTATCAAACTCATTTTTTAAATATCCGTATACGTGCACAAGTCAACGTCAAACAAGAAATAAATTACAACTGAAATAATTTAGTCACAAGTACACAAGTGCCACGCCCCCCGCTGTGACAATAAATATTGGAAAAACCCGCTTGTCCTGCTTGAGTGCAAATATCCATCGCCGCTAATTACCTACCTACCTGCTTTACGCTGCGGTGTCGAAATTTCCTATAATAAAATTTGACCCTTCGATTACCCCAGGTACAAAGACAATTTGGTGTCGAAAGTTCGCCCGCCGAAAATTTGTGTAAATGAAATTTTTAAAAACCTTTATACGGTTTTTGATAAAGTGTACCTAGAAGAAAAATAAATAAAACAACGGTTTTCGGCTTTTCCTTTTATTCTAACCAATAGTTCACATTTTTATGTAAAAGGTACTTCTTGTTCCAAGATCATGGTTTCATTACCAAATCTTGGTAAGCTCTCGTAAAGCATTTAGAGGTATATCGGTTGAATTTAAACAAAAACACAAGGACAAAAAATTTTTAAGAATTACAAAAGTCATAACTATTGCTTCAGTAAAGAGGCAGACTTTTTTTGGAGATATATCTTAATATGCACATATTCACAGTATTAATAACTTTAAATTTTGCACAATGTTACAAAAAATTAATCAAATTTGTATATACAGGGTTGGAAGTCTAAAACGTGAACATAACACAGATACATCTGACAACGTCGCAAAATATTTAGCACCTCTTTCAACTACAGTTTATAATTCGACGGGCTAGACAATTTTGAGTAGGTATTTGATCGGTACGAAAACATCCTTAATAATATTTAAACTAAAATGAAATACTATTTTAAATGGTAGTGTGAATATCACGTTTAAATGTTTAAGTGAAATCAAAAACACATTTGAAGCAAGTTGATATTTGCTATGCATATTTATACATAACTAGAAGTCAGAAAAGAAACCACAGATCGCGCGAACCACATATATACCTATAGTTATAAACATTATATATACTGCGCTTTAATGCGGCTGTGTATAGTTGTACAATCAGTCCCCTCATCTCCTACACTACGTGGAAGTAGTAAACGCAGTCCCATGCGTGTTTCTTGTTAGATATTGCAGACACGTTCTCTCTTAAATTTATAATTGATCTTGATAAAATCATGGTAAATAGTGACAGTGATGTACCAATCAAGAGAATAATAAAGCTATGCTTCCCCTCCTCGGTCACTATCGGAGTACCACAACCAGTTTTTTATTTTAATAAAGATTTTTTGACAAAAATAATGCCAAAAATATTGATACAAGGTATTTAACTACCGTACCTATCTCAAAAAATATTCCCTTTAGCTACCAGCGGTACGCGTAAGTACCATCAAAATAAATCGACGTTACAATAAAATATAAACCAACTTAGTCTATTTTTGCCAAAGGTACATATTCGTCCAGCACTTTTAAATTATTGCAACGTCACACGATCTGCTTGGCGGGTTTTTGATGCGTCAGTGACCGTTGAGATTTGTCAGTGTAAACGTATTTGAGGTTACATTTTTATACATTATTTGATATTTATTGTTTGCTGATTTCTTCGTCGTTACGATTTTGTTTGGAGACTATCAGTAGGTAAGTTATATTTTCTTCACACATACAATTGGGTTCACAATGTATAGGCATGTAAGTAATAAAAAAACACTTAAGTTTAACTGGTACTTCTACGTACCGTTGGGACTAATTGTGTTGGTTTGATGCCACGATAGATTTTCCATATTTAGTAATTTAATTCTTTTTTTTTCACAAGAATGCTTGTTAAAGAACAAAAAAATTGTACACAAAAATGTAGGAGCCAATTATAATGATTTTCTTTTAATTTTTAGTATGGCTGCAAACCGCAGGTTAGCAAAGAAAGTCCTGACATCCGACGAGTTGGCACAAATCATTGAAAATGATGAGGATATGGATGCATTTTTATCACCGCTTGACAACAATGAAGACACTGATGTAGAATCTGAAAACGAGGAAGATTTTCCGGAAACTCAGCTACTAGTGGAATCCAATAGAAACGTAAAATCTAACTTGATTGATGAAATCGAGAATGAAAATGATAGTTGTGAAATATCTAAATTTACTGACGATGTTCACGATCACAGTGTTGAAGTTCACGAATCAGGAGAAGCTGTTAATGAGCTCATACTGACTAGTGTAGAAGAACAAGTTTTGAGGCAGTGGAACAAAATTGAAAAGGCTACAGAAATTCCTACTTATGTAAAACCAAACTATGTTTGGGAAGAAAACTATTTTGAAGAGTGTCAAAATTCTCTTGATATTTTTATAAAATTGCTGGGAAATATTCCCGAGGATATAACGTTTCAGTCTAATTTATATGCAGTACAAAAAGGAAGACTGTTAAATATGGCTAAAGAAGAATTTCTTGCATTTTTGGGAATTAATTTTTTGATGTAGAAAAATTTTAACATTTGTTTTCAATGCAGATTTCAGAGTCCTCTGCAAATAGTTTTCTATGACTTTTGATGAAAAATAATTAGAAAAGCATGAATTCAACAGTTTATAATTTCCCATTAAGTTTCCTGTGGCCCGTTTGACGATTTACCACTCGCTATACAAAATTGACAGTATTGACTATCGATTTTAGGCAGAAAAAGTTCCTGGCGGACTTAATCTGAAAAATATCGATTAAACAAGACGTTGTGATCTGTTTAATGTTTTATTCTACCTAAAAAAGAACAATTCAACCGAGATACTTCTCGTTGCTTAACACAACAAACTTATACTAGAACTATATACATTTCAAAAAGTCAACACAAGTTTTATACACCACGGAAAACAGCCTTTCATTGTATATTACAGCTAATACAAATCGTAAAAAAAATTATTTATATAGTAACTAAAACCTGTCTATCACAACTTCAACTCAACTAAATTGCGAGTATTGCTGTTTCGGGAAAACTAAAATCCATGCAGTTTTATACGTAATATCTTTAAAGAGTTTTGGAAGATACGGAAGGCTGAATGATTTTACATTAAATACGGCAGAAGTTGTGTCGATACAGCGTGTACAAAAAAGCTTACGTCACCGAGCCACCACTCAACGTACTACAATCGTCAATTATTGTTGGAATTTATACTCCAAAGAGTTTGAGCATTTTATCTTGCTGGCGTGAGGTAAAATATTCACATATAAGTGAATCTGCCAGCCTACTGAGCCGTTGGGTCAACATTTACTATCAGATTTTAGTGTAGTAACGTTATATCTATCTCTACCGACTTTTTGAAAGCTTTAGTCTGGTACACAAACGCTAAATTCCAGTTTCGTATGTTATTACAACGTTTCTGTAAGATACTGAATGAATCTGAACTCTGAACAACAAAATCGATATAAATGTCGATTATGTAACTAATAACGTCGTTTTATGACCACTGCAGTCAACTTTGTCATGCCAAATTTAATGTAATATCATAAAAATTAAGTACAATTATGTTCGAATTTGGTTGTGTATACATTTACAAAATAAGAACAAAAACATTTTTAACGTTATCGAAATACTAGTTTATTTATACAACCTTTATGTACAATGGAGAACTGTCAATAAGGTGTAATTTTCTTATTAACGAAACTTTGTTTCCTATCAAATATAAATTTCGAATTGTCTTTTTATATAAAGATGGAAATATCATTTTTTTATAAAGACGGAAAGCATTGCAAAGTAAATAGCAGATTTGCCATCGAAAACTAAAAATAATATAAAAAACTATTTTGTGAGATTAGTCAGGACAAGAATAAAATAAAGTCATTGAAATTGAAAGTAAGATGTATATGCACGATCCGGAAACACTGTCTGTTCAACTACAATGTTAAAGGACTACCTAAGTCTGACGTCACAATGGGCGGGGATTTTAAAAATCTTTCCAAACATTTCTAATTTGTGTGTATTTGTCTCATAAGAAGTTGGAAATATTGTTTTTTTTTTTAATTGTTTGAAGAATACATAAGGACTTTTGGTTATGAACATTCATTCTGTGCGATAAGTATTATTTTTTGTTCGTGATAGATACAAAACTTAATTAAAACAGTAAAAGCATACCCCGGAGTAGATGTGAACTCAGACCATAACCCGCTGATAGCTAGAATGCACGTAAAACTCAAAAAGATTGTAATACCTAAAATAAACCAACGTTTGATTGTAAAAAATTAAGAAAAAGAGAAATATATCAAAAAGTGATCCAACAAGTCAATTCAAATCTAACAAAAATAGGAGAAGAAATCTTAACATCAGAAGATGTCAATAAAAAGTGGAGCAATATTCAGAAGACATTACTAAAGGCCGCAGAAGAAAATTTAAAGCCTGAAAAGACAAATAAAAAACAGAAGTGGGTGACTTCAGAAATTGTAGCATTAATGGAAGAGAGGAGAAAGGCCAAAGGGAGAAATAAGCCAAAATATCAAGAACTACATCATCATCCAGCCTCAAGAGTCCACTGCTGAACATAGGCCTCTTCCTCATGTTTCCAACCCCCCTATCTTGCGCCGCTCTCATCCAGTTTTTATCGAGTCTTCTTAAATCGTCAGTCCATCTTGTAGGTGGTCGACCGACGCTTCTCTTGTCTTCCCTTGGCCTCCATTCCAATAACCTCTTTGTCCATCGCCCATCTGTCATTCTGGCTATGTGTCCTGCCCATCCCCATTTTAGTCTGGCTATCTTCTCGATGATGTCAGTCACTCCAAGAACTACAAAGTAGAATTAAAGTAGAGATAAAAAAGACCAAGGAAAAGTGGTAAACACATCAATGCATAGAAATTGAAGAGTATGACAGAAAATGCGACAGCTTTAATATGCATAAAAAAATAAAAGAACTAAAAAATACTAAAAAAGCGAGCACACTATGGGATACTTAAAGATGATAATGGTAAACTCATTGCAGACATCAAAGATAAACTAAGATTTTGGCAAGAATACATAATGTCTTTTCGGCGATGATAGAATGATACAAGAAGAACCACAGAAACAAATAGGACCGAAAATAATAATGTGCGAAATAGAACAGGCAATTAGAAATCCAAAGATCGCAAAATAAGTAGGCCCAGATCAGATACCCACTGAGCTAATATCTGGGAACTTGGGTAAAGAAGACAATGACCAAGATAGAGAAATAAGGACACGAATTGAAATTGCAATACAAGCATTTATAAAAATGAAAACAATGTTAATCGAGTCCTTCCTCTGGAGCTGAGGATAAGAGGTCTAAGATGCTACGTGTTCTCGACTTTGCTATATGGAATGGAAAGCTGGACACTAAAAGTGGATAATATAAAGAAGTTGGAATCATTTGAGATACCTTGGACCCAACTAGTTACAAATGCAGAAGTGTTAAGAAGGCTACTAAAGAATTGCGAGGTCATAAAGCACACCAAAACAAGAAAGCTGGAATATTTAGGCCACATTACCAGAGGTGCGAAATATGAGATATTAAGGCTCATAAAGCAAGGTAAAATCTAGGGTAAAAGATCCATAGGCAGACAAAGAATTTCCTGGATAAAAAACCTAAGAGAGTGATATAGTTGCAGCTCAGTAGATCTTTTAAGAGCAGTCGCCAATAAGGTACGGATAGCTGTGATGATAGCCAACCTCCGATAGGAGAATAAAGTACAAGGAGAGGAAGTTGTTCGTGAATCTGTAAGGTAAGAATATCAAAGTATTAAGATATTTACTATGAATGTTCATATTTTTAAGTTATGTTATTGTTTGATTGAAACTTTAATTATTTTTTTTACTGTATTTCAAAGTATTGAGAGTTCCAGATAAGCAATCAATGCAATACAATCCAAACTTAGGAGTATCTACTAATTGTATCGAAATAAAACATAAAAAACAATTTAGATCCGTTAGTTTTGTGCGACCTATTTGTCTATCTGTCCATTAGTGCCCGTGCGATGCAAAATACTGTTGACAGGCTTGCAAATTATGATAAATAGAGCAATTTTGATAAAAAATTATCCATCTACATGAAAATAAATCTAAATGATTTATTACCGGCATTAAATATTGATTTTGTAAGTCGAAATTTTACCAAAATTAATATTTACATTTCAAAATTGTAGAAACTCAAAAAAATTTAATTCCAGTTTTTTATTACGATCCATAAACTTTTGTTTAAAATTAAAATTAATATCGCGGATCTATTTTTTGTCATGATTTTCTTTGATACATTTATCTTTAAACAAAAACCTAAGAAAATTACCCTTTATTGAAGACAACGAACAAGTTCTTTTATATACTCGAAATGCACGGATCTACCATTTCGTTTTCTCGTTAAAAACTCCATAATTAAAATGATTAACTACTTATGTACACCAAAAACACAACATCCAGGGAGAAATGGAAAAAGGACACGATCTTTATCCATATTTATATCATAAATCCAATTTTCTGATGCAGAAAACTCTGTTGTATACTCATTTAATTTATATTAAAGACTTTTACTGATAACTTCTAATTTTATGTACAAAAACACCCAAATAGAGACCAAATAGGCCGTTTTGTATAGAAATTATATGACATTTAGCGTTTATTCAAATATTACGTTATTTTGTTTATTATTTTTACCAAGAACCGTTGCAAAATCGTCTTCAAACAAATCAGTACCCTAATAGTCTCACCAAGAAATACGCAGTTATTTGCGAGGATTGTTCGATAATTACGTGAGATATTTAGGCTTTAGATATTTATATTTAGAATTTCTTTTGTATTTAGGCAAAAAAACTCTCTAGTTGCAAAGACGAATAAATGTAGAAAAATATGAGAATTATAACGAAAACAATTATAATGTACGAAGATTCCATGATGTTTGGAATAAAACAAAAACAAGCTACTGCTTGAACAAATAGGTTTAAAAATTTTAAATTTATTTTTAGTAAATAACTCATGCAAGTTCTTCATTCATTTTGTGTTCTTTTTTTCAAAAGTAACCATACAGAAAATTTTACGAGAATTCCAAAGAGTTGCTATAACTCTGCTGCCAACACTTGTTTTTTCTCATTTCGTCGATACAATGCCAAAAATGAAGTATAATATATATTATACGTCATTGATCAAAACTGTACGAAAAGCATGGCGGCTGATGAAAATGCCTATTAAAAAATAATTTTACGCAAGTCGTAAAACGGTTTTCTCCAATTTTGGGTTATTTTTGTGTTGGATCTGGTATTTGTCAAACAATCCTCGTAATGTAATACAGTGCAGTTTAAAATTTCCCCCTCAACTATTTTTTAAGCTATAAAACTTTATAAACATTTGGGTGAGGTCACTATTCATTATTTTGGTGACGTGATCGTTAAAAATGGCGTACTGAAGTCACATAAAAGATTTCAAATGATATATCACATGCCATATTGTCATTTAAGTAAAATATCGATGACAATTTTTTGACAGCTGTCAGTTAAGGCTACAAATTATTAAAGATGGAAGATACTTTTTTACTGCCGCCATTTTTTAACAGTGGGATATATTCGCATAAGAATTTAGGAACATACGTGACACAAGATTTAAGGAAAATGTCAATTGCGTCATATTTTTGACATATAGCAATACATAATCAATGAATTCTATCAGAATGTGGAGAAGAGGAAAAGTAAATTTATTTATTCCAACGTCTTACATAAAAGATTAAGACTACCAAATTATTAGGAGTAGACGATACTTTTTTTATTATCGCCATTTTAAACGATGTGTCTCACCTTGCAAGAAAGCTCACAAATAATGAATATTTGCAATACAATATATGAATACTTGCTGTATGATTCCGTTGAGGGGGAGATTAAACATGCACTATATATTGATTGAATTCATATTTTTGTACTTTAAAACCTCGAGCTACTTTGAACCTTTAAATAGCAAATGCGGGGAAGTCCGAGTGTTCGTAAAGGGGTAAGAAGACATCGCAACAGTTACCTTATCCCTACATACATCATCATTTGTTTTTAAAGGACTGCGCATGTTCAGTACATACACTGACTTAACCCATAAATGTCGACGGAGGTTGCTAAGACTCGTTAATACAGCGTGACGTCATTTCTGATCCAGAACATACGTTGTAAATCTACTGTTAATCCATTGGTTCAGATACTGACAAAAATATTTAAATAATTATTTTTTCTTTTATTTAAAAAATTGAACTCTGCCTCAAACAGAAAACTGCCTTTCGATCCAAACACTGACGTCAGTCAAAAATGAACTAATATAGTTCCTGTAAATGTCAATACACTCGTTACTATAGGAAAACATCACTTGCGGTCCAGAACACACTTTGTATATCTACTTTTAACGCATTGATTCATATATTGGGGCGAAAATGTTTTAAAGGCAATTAATGATTACTCATATTTAAAAAATTGTTAGAATCGATATTTACTATTTTGTGCTGGTCAGTAAAAACACTCAATCATTTGAAACCACTGTCTTACGAAATTGACTTCTAAACAACAATGTAAAAGAGAACTCAGATCACTACCAAAGGACAATTGATGAAAGAATACATGACCAAATCGACAGCTCTCAATTAATGGAAAACTTGACAGTGCCAAAGAAATCGGAGGCCCACAACAACAAAATAAACATAGTAAACTGTCTGATAAAACTAAAATAATGCTAAAACAAAGAAGGGAAATGAAAGTAAGTAGCAAAATACAGAGAATACAATACACAGAACTTTGTAAGACAATAAGGAAAAGTATTAAGGAAGACATAAGCAAAAAAACAATCACAGACCTATAAGTCTACTACCAATCGTATAGTACCTGGTTACTGATGTAATCCATAGAATTAAATCCTTAAATGGCAGTGGGCGTGACATTAAGCGAGAAGAACTGACAAGAGGTGGTCCATTAGAATTACACTGTGGTATCCAAGAGGCGTCAAGAGACCAAGAAGACGTCCAAATTTAAGATGGGACTATGACATAAGGGAACAAGCCGGTACAACATGGCACACAAAAGCGAATTTTAGACAATCGTGGACAGGTATGGAGAATGAATATGTAAGGGAGGCTACACCATAATTGGTAGAGTATGCTGAGAATGATGATGTAAAAACTGACGTTCAATCTTTTGTATATTTTGTTTATTATATACTGTTATCATCAAATTTATTAAAACAGTTGTTAGATGCCTCTATCCAATAGTTTCACGAAAAATGCGTTTTATTTGGCAAATTCTCTAGTCTTTAGTGATTGTAAAGAGTGTAAAATCACATTGCCATGGGTTCCTCATTCTTACAAAACACCATCATCCTTGCCGAGATCTATACATGTATGTTCCATAGATACAGTGACGTAACCCACAAATACAGTTCCCAAAAATGTCAACAGCAGTCAACAGATTCGTTACTATGGCGTGACGTTACTTCCGGTCCAAAACATACGTTGTATATCTACTGTTAATGAACCGATTCACAGATACTGACGAAAATATTTAAAGAATTAAATTTATTTTTATTTATTATTTTATTTAAAAAATTATTAAAATCGATATTTACCATTTCGTGCTGATCAATAAAAAATACTATAATCATTTGAAGCACTATTTAAATAACAAAAAGATATGTTTTCTTCTTTTTAGGCTGTAAAAGCTTTTCAGAGAAGCCGGATCATATTGTTGCTTTACTCTTCTATAGTAAGGCATTGCTACACTTTCAGTCGAGTCCTCTTGGTCTCTGCCTCAAAGAGAAAAATAAAAACCGTTATTCTTGATCATTTGTCATGAGCTATATAGGCCTTAGGTACATATTCATAGTTAAAACTACATACATTGTCTTTGGTTTTTTCTACAAACCTAAACAAGACGTTTAATAAGGTAAATTCTTAGAAAATTTTGTCGTTTATGAACTATAGCTACTTTGTATCTTAAACTACTATATAGAAAATGTTAAAAATGGAGAGTTGATATCCAAAAGCTACTATGTACATATTTACTACCTTATTAAACGCTTCGAAATCAAAACAGAATACATACAAAATAAACTCACGTGATCTCATTACTGAATACATTAACTACATCATAGCGATTCGTCTATGATAATATTTACAATATAGTATAATTTCCTATTACACAAACATCAATCAACTAAAAAATAAATAAATATGAAAAAAACAAATAAATTACAAATGAAACTGACCCATTTGGATTTTCGTTCAACAATAACGAACCGACAAGTGCTACATTTATTTTTTCCTCATTCTTTTAGGCTGTGTACATTTCATTAGGCAATAGCTTTTTCGGTACTCACTGAACGAGGCGTATCGAAGAAGCTATTGCTGAAGCAGGCGTTAGCATCGAGGAAGACCCGAGTGTGTCCATGAGTGGACGATGAAGCTCATTTTTCGTTGAATGGCTATGCCAATACGGCGTTACATCAAGAAAAACTGACTGTTTGGTGGGATTTATGGGTTGGTGGAATAATTGGTTCTTACGTTTTCGAAGACGAAGCCAGCCAGAAGGTTACAGTCAATTGAGAGCGCTATAGTGTCATGATCGATAATGTTTTTGTTCTTGAATTGAATCGCCTTAATATGGAAGAGGTATGGTGTCAAGAAACTAGTGCAACATATCACACAGCGCATGAGACAATCGATTTATTAAAGAAAATATTTGGACAGATTCTCAGTTTATGGTCAAGATATTCGAATTCACACTACTAGGCTATTTTCCAGTCTACGTGCCGATAAGCCAGAAACAAATAACGACTTGGAAGGCACCATTCGCAATGTCATTACCAATGTACGATGCCAAATGATGCAAATATTTATCAACAATTGGATCTTCCAATATATCGTGAAAAAATCCAGTTCTCTGGACACCTAAACCTTTTAGATTAGGTTGTACATAAATAGAAAGGAATTTGGAATATTCGTGTTCTTTGTTTTACCTAGATCTTCGCTAGTAATCTCCATTAGGTCAGTGGAGGTCTTCACTTTTCTTTTTAATAACGATATTAGAATCTTTTTCTTGATTATTTTAATCCACAGTCCATATTGTGCTCTCAAAATGTCCTCAGTTGCACTTGGATGTCATGATCTCTCCATGACACTTCAAAGGCCTAATGGGTTAACTTAATGTCCTAAATTTTTACACCTAAAGAACTTAACTTGTAGCGAATAATGAAATACACAAATAAACAGATCTGTACAAAGCAAAAGTAATAGAAGGAATTGGTGTAAGTGAAGATAAAATAATACAAAATCCTCTTGCAAAAAAGAAACAAATCAAGAATGAATTGGTATCTTTGTGGAACTAACAACCACAAAATGATAAAAAGTAGTATTCCAAAAAAACCACAGAAGCAATTGAAATAATGTAAGATATTGGAACAAAAGAACCAGTCCTGGAGAATATTAAAAAAAAATAAACTCAAGAGATTTCATAGCTGGACTTGATGTACATTACTGACATTTTTATGGGACAAACATGTAAGAAATGTTACAGAATAGTAAATAATCCTCGACTTACATGCATTTCTACACGCTCGTCCATTGTTAGCTTTTTTCCGTGTACCAGTTTCATTTCTTCGTTGCTCACTGACACTAACGCATTAGTTTTTGAATTAGTCAAATTTGAAACACTTGCAAGTTTTCGTGTCTTACCAAACGCATTAAAGACTATCCGCGCCGTCAGTTTCACTTAAAACCTTTACAAAAAGTTCTCAAATAAGTTAACTCAAAAAAATAAAAACTTCATGTTGACGAATAATAGGAAGTTGCGACGTAACGTATCATCCAGTTACATCTCAGTGTTTGCACCTGTATTAAAAATGTACAAAGATTATTAAGGATTTGGGGGGAAAAATGATTTTTTAAAATGTTACATGCAAGATGGTATAAATTAATTTACGAGGTTTGTTCAAAAAATAAGTTTTTCACGTAGAAAAACATCTTCATACAATTATTAATACAGTGGAACTTGGGAGCCATGAAGAGGTGCACAATCATAACACTAGACACAGATGTGATCTTGTTCCAGCCTACTGGAGGTTAAAGAGGTGTCAAACTGGATCAGGGTATGGGGCAAATAAATTTTATAAAAAACTGCCTGATAATGTAAAGGATCTTCCCAAAACTCACTTTAAAAATAAAATTAGGGAAATTTTAATTAAAAAAATGTATTTTACAGTAGTGAGGAATATCTTAAATTTCAATTTTAAACTATTTTAACTCAATCTGATGCATGTTTTTCTATAATTTTATAGAATTTAAGATTTTTTAATAGAACTATTGTTCTGCTTTTATTTCGACGTGTGTTGGGCTACTGGCAAAATTACATCAATAAAAGAATTTGAATTTGAGATCAATGGACAGTACTAGTCAACCCAATGGCAACACATCACTATTTTCTAACGAAGAATAAAGGAGACATCAAAAGTATAATTTATGCATATTTTTCATACCTTTTAGCAAACACAAAACAAATTATTGACTTTGAGTGAACAGTCATTGGACCATATTAACAAATCTCTTCTAAAAGTTTTCCTCACGATTACAATTACTTATTTTATGAACAAACCTCATAGTTAGAGATTGCCGAACCTGGTGAAAGAGAAAATAAATATATCGACTAAAAAACATGTCTAAGGAATGCAAATACAATTGTCAATAGCTGGAATTATTTTTTTAAAACAACAAAATTGTAGTTTTACATCGGTTCACCTGATTTGGCTTTTTAAATACTTTCACTAGCTACATTCAAGGTAAAACGATATGTGGCACGTCATAGTTCATTTATTGCCAAAGTTCTAATATGGCAGCGCGAGTGACATCTGTCAGCTGTCCTGTCAACTGTTACTTTTCAATTGTAAAATTTTAAATTACTTTTTAATTGTAAAACAATAATAAATATCCAAATTCATGAATTAATTTTTTTAACTTTTATCCATTTGTTATTAATTATTTATCCATTTGTTGTAATTATTGTTGATGTCACTGAATCTATGACATGCTACAACATATCCTCTCCTACAGTTTTTGTTTGTTTGAAAAATGGTTTCATGTAGTCAAGGGTTACTCACCTATCTACCATAGCCTATGCAAATGCAAATTTCTCGACAATACAGATCTGACGTCTGTCGTGAACCTGAGGGCGTCGAGAACTGGAAGAAGATTGAGCAAAGCTATGTCTGTCGGATCAGAAAACCATGATTTTATGGGAATTGCATTATCTGAAAATATCCATAATGCGTTTTAGAACAAATACATCATAAGATTATTAAAATTAGTTCTTTTCTAACATATTAATCATAAGCACGGTTTTGTGAACAGATCTACACAAAACTTCATAATGTGATCATTAAATCAACCAGCCTTGTTGCAATTGAAACAGAGAGAATAAGTAATTGTAGAGAATAAGTAACTGGTTTCAGCAATTGTTTCTGTCTTCGAAAGTAAGAGCCCTGTAGTTTCATCAGCTTTCTCTTTCCCTTAAACTAATTTTGATAAACGAATGAATAGAACCTCTATATTAGAAATGTAGATACAGGTTGCCTAGATGATTGCTTTGTAGAAATGTTTGTTCCCACAAGTTTTTTTTATAATTCACAGGAAGACAGGGTACAAAAGATTTTTTATAAAGTTATTATGCCACCAGAGGCATTAAAAATCAAAGAAATCCTGAGCAGATTCAAAAAACAGAATGTGGCAATCCAGGAGTGATCGAGGAGGAGAAACATAGCTTTCTTATCGTCTATGCACTGGGTGGTGGATTTTAATTTAGTTCAATACAAATAAAGTAAATTCCATTCGATTCCATTATTTTATTTTATTAAGAAACATGCATGGGACTGCATTTGCTACTCCACATAGTGTGTGGTCATGCGAAATGTTGTTACATTGCAATTATTTCTGCATTCTGTCTGTAGCTATCGTAACAAAGCAATGCTTTCAATAAATTCTCATCTGTGCAGGTACTACAAAGTTTTAAAGAATCGACTAGCTCGAGAAAAGGGATTAGAGATTGCTTACCAAAAAATTGTTAAAGTCCCAATTTGTAAATAGTGATAGATTTTACCATAGACGTCGGATTATTAGTCTAATTTTATCAAAATACTATAAAAATCTTTTTTTAACTTTTCTTCTGCAGTTGTTAACTGCAAACAGAAAATCGACCACATAAATGAGTTGACCTTATAGTTAAATAACCCATTTTTTAAAAGAGACGAAACTAATAGAATCATCCCTTATCCAACGACAAAATTGAACAACCTGGTACATAAAAATGATAGGGTAATACTAATACTACTACTATTTTTAGGTACTTTACCTGGGTATGCTCTATATGCACCTGGACTATTATCTAGTATAAAAATACTAGAGAGATCATTGCAGATGGCACTCAAATCTTTAGTGTATGATCCCAGCTCTGGAGTACAATGCTGCCTGTAGAATCTCCTGGGCAAGATACCCCTACCAGCGTCTAATCTATCGGCAACTGCTGCACCATAGATTTCCATACTCGCGGTAAAAACCACCAATTCATACCATTGTGAAACCTGTTATTAAAGTTAATATATGAGAAATAAAACGATTTTTCGGGTGTAAAGGGGTAAAATCCAGAATTTGTAATAGTATAAAATTGGCAGGTCTATTAAACATTAAAAGCTTACACTGCTATAGAAGATTATTCACACCTTAACACCTAAAGCTCAATGCTTTGGCCTTCACTCGCCAGTTTTAAAGTCTTTCTGCACCTTATCAAGCCAACTTTTTCTAAGACATCTACTCTTCTTTTACTTCTCTTTTCAATTCTATTCTTCTTAATTTCTTTGGTACCCTATCTTCATTAATTCTTTCTAATGGTCCTAGCCATCTTGGTCTTGTTTCATTGGTTTCATGGTCATTTCCTCAGTGTTAGTTCTTCTTTAGAAGCCTCCTTTGACTCCCTCTAGAACTCATCTTAAAACTTTTCTTTCCCATGATATTTTTTTTCCTATTCACGCATTTTGATCTGAGTTCATTGATGTTTAGGTTTACTTTTTATGTAGTGGTATATAAAATTACTTCTTTTATTGGTTCATGCTAGGTTATCATTGTCAGCTAAGTAACTCTTTGTCTTCTTTCTTTTAGTTCCTGTCCCATTTCATCCAGTCTTTATTATTATCCATTCTAGCATTATATTGAACAGAGTTCTAGACAAAAGATCACATTGTTTTAGTCCTTTATTCTTATTTTTACTAGGTTTATTAATTTTCTAGATATTTCCAGATTTTTCATAGCTTTCAGGAATTGATTTCTGCATATTGTGTCATAGGCATGTCTGAAGTTTATGAAGGACACATATAAAGGTATTCCTTCTGTCTCAGAAAAAAATACTTGGTGTCAAGCCTTCTATTTTGAATGCAGTAAATTTCAAATGAGGCAGAAAAAATTGCTACTGAAACTTGAAAATTTATTGAAAGAATGATAATGAATCTTTATCATACACATGTTTTTGAGTGGTTCACATCAAAAACTAATGACAATATCAAAAAAATCCCTAATCTAGTTCAATCTGGCCATGGGTTAAGAATTCATGCGAATGGTGAATATATGGTGCTATATTCCACTTATGACTGTATTTTTCAGGATTCATGGAATTGTGTACCTTCACTACATTCCTAAATGCCAAATTATTAATCATTACTACTAGCTTTATGTTTCTGTTGAACTCCATGAAATAATACGAAAAAAACTACCCAAACTGTGGAGGGACACTACATGGTTTCTTCATCCATGTACAGTATCTAAATTTTTTAATATCTGTCTTATATGCTAGATCTTGCACCTTATGACTTCAATCTGGTGAATTTTTCATTAAAATAAATAATATTTGAGGCTGTGTGAAAGAAGAGGTATGTGTTCTGAAAGAACTTGAAGTATTGTTTCAAATAACACAAAATTTGTTATCTTAAAACCACAATTACAATTGCTATTTTGGTTGTTTCAGTAATATTATTCTCAAGATAGTACAACAAAATATATGTGCACTAATTTAATTACATAATAATTTATTCATTGAATTATTATTAATTGGATACTTACTATATCTAAGAAAAAGTCAACATGGGGTCTTTTATGCACAAAGAACCTAACAGGATGCCTGTCAATAACAACTTTCAAGACAAAATCGGGTGGCGTTCCCGGCCTCACTGTCTGCCTGACCACACCATCATGATGTGAATGTATCAATGTTTCATCTAAATCCAGAACAAGTACTTTTCTTCTAACAATACCTACAATAAAAAAACAATAATTTACCAGATATATGAGAGAGTGGCTGAAATTTGGCAACAGTGAACAACTATTACATGTTTATTCTCCAAACTTAAGTGGATACTGGAAACTATATTAAAAATAAATGAGAAAAACTGTAGAAACCTGTTTTTTCTTACATGGGATGAATTAATGTCAAACCACCCTAGTAGTCCATACATGAACACTATTTTTCTCTAATTTCTTAATTAAAAACACTATTCCAATGCTAATTAATAATTAAAAATATAAATCTTAATTAACCTTGCACAACAATGACTTAATAAATGTATACATTTAGAAAATTATTGTTTGCATATATAAATCCAGCATTTTTAATTATATGATACCTTATCTATGGTAAGGTCTCAACCTTGAATATTAAAAATCGTACTATTAATGTAAACATCCCCTCTAGATCCCACAAATTTATGATAAAGAGTAAGTTGAGATGTTTATAAACAAAATTAATGATGGGTAACATTTATATATAGCTATTTACTTTATTATTATATATTTAACTATATATAGTATTAAATAGAGATTTTTAAAAACCTTAAAGACATGCTGGATTTTTTCTTATACATGTTTTGATACAATTTTCTTTTTTACAAGTTCAAATTCTTAAAAATGTTAAGTTTTTATGATTACTATTGAAGGCATTGCACAATCTATTGTTTCTTGCCTCAAATAATAGCTTAAAATGACCCTGTACACATATACAACTCATTATTTTTAACAATAATAATGGGTAAAGGGGAAAAATGAACATAATAATTCTTTTTGTTTTTTATTTGAAAATTATGAACTAGAAAAATATAAATGTAGATAGTAAATATGAATTTTTACATTTTTTGCACAAAAAAACAGAATTTACTAAATGTTTGTTCATTTCCTTTTGAAATAAAAGTTATCATACAATTTCTTATCATAACAATTTGCTTAAAAGTCTATTTTTTTAAAAATCCTGATATTTTCTTGACTTTTTTATAACTAAGTACTATTGATAATATTGCACAAGATTGTAATAACAATAACATTTTTCTATATTTATTATTTACTTTCTGAAATAAGCCTAAAACCTCCTTACACATATAAATACATAAAAAAAACTCAATATTTTCAACAATTTGAACATTTTTATCCTTTGCTTAATAATTGTGCACCTGTACAGATCATAAAGATTAGATTATCTTATTAAAACTAAAAGATAAAAATATCCACTATACTTACTTAACCTATGTCTTGATAAAGGTGATAAAGGAAATATATCATATCTTACAGATTGGTGTTGAATGATCTAAAAAAGAAAAATTAGTTATTATTCAAAAATGTTCACTGTTTGGAAAAATGCCAGTAGATCATTGCCAAAAATTATTGACTCAAAAGGTACAACATTAAGCAATCCCAAATATTACATCAATGGAAAAATAAAACAAAAATTCAAATTCTAGTCCCCTTTCTTTTAAGTTGCTGTTTACCATTCACAGTCAGATATAACCATTTCCTAGTAACTGCTATACTTTATAGATTTACACTTTCTGCTACTACTCTATAATAACTTCTTTTAAAAATGTTATACATTGTGGTCTTCATCCTAAAGACTACTCTTTATTAATGGTCTCTGCACTGCATAATTTGATTTGTCTGTTATTCATATTCTTGTCTTCCATACATTCTACTCGATTAGTTCTTAACTGTACTATCTATCATAATTTTAAGTCTTGACTGAAGACTGTCTCCAGGAATAATGAATGAAAACACCATCTATAACAAAATATTGTTGCACACTGATGTTCAAATTTTATTTATAATTAAAACTGAAACAATCAAACTCACCGATCTAGTCTGCTTTTTTAATGCATAGCAGACGCATGTCCAAACTCTAGAGGCTATTAGTAAGAAGGCCCGAAGTCCCATCTGTAACTGTTTCCACATCGGAAAGTTTTTTATCACACGGCTCACTTTAGTTCAACGCACTGCTAAAGATACATACAATTTTTAGAATCACTAACAGTGATATTCTATAATTACATTTTATACTTTTTCCCTACAAATAAGCAAACCGCCATTAAAAATCGACATCGACCCACTAGTGGTTTGACAACTGCTCTTTTAATGTCGAATGTCAAATGTCAATCGTATTCATAAATAAAAGAATATAAATTAATCAACTACAATATAATGTAAACCTATCAAAAATGTAAAAAATAGAACATGTCATAAATAAAAAGGGGTATTATATATGCATATTATTACCATAAAAATAGTATATAGTACATTAAAAACATGGCAATCTACTACTGGCTGCACAACCCAATACGTAAACGTCTGAGCGTTGATGTCAAACGGATAGAAATAGCAAAGTGAATCTGCATTTACATAATTAAATACTTAATTTCTGTGTATACTTTTATTCAGGAACTTTAAATAAATAATAATGATAACAAAACTAAATATTTTTAAAAAGGCTTTTTGGTTTCAATGTTTTTATAAATCAATATAGTATAGCTGATTATTTTACAGAGCATATTTTTTAGTCAAAGTGGACAATTATACCGCGCAACATACGACACTCCTTAAAAATGTTTTTCGGTCCATTTATTTAAAGTCTGTTTAATTATTAAAAAAAAAGAGTAAGACGAATTATAAGGAATTTTAAATAAATAACATGACAACATTGTTTTCATTAATTTGACATTATTACGACAAGCGACAACAAAGTGTACCTCTCTTCAGGCAGGAACTAAGTAGTATTTGAAATTTGTAGAATATATTGTAATAAACGCTAATTTTGAAACAAACACAGATTTTAGGCTTCTGTTTCGGAAAAATTAAAGTTTCTAGGAGTAAAAATCTAACTGTCCTGCATTAGTATAAGTAATTAAAATATAAAATAATATGTCAATTAATACCATTTTACTTCTAAGTATATTATAATTATATTTTACAAAATAGCAATGGAAAATTCAGAGTGTAATTCAGAAATTACTAAAGAAAAAGACACCAAGTCTGAAGAAAGTAATACAGTGGTTGACGACAATGGTTTTAGATTAAGCAGCAATATTGATGCAAATGATTTAGATAAAGAAACAGCAGAAAAATTGAAAGGAGATACCATAGGAGATACTTTGTACAGTCAGTCGTTTGTGTTGAAGACTCTTTTGCAGTTTTCAGAATTACAGTGGGATGAACAAGTTGAAGAAGACTTATGTTTTTTGTGGGACATGACAGTGGAGAGAGACGTGTGTAAATTCTTACTAGATGTATCATATCCTTCCATAACTGCTGCAGCAGTTGTTCAACATAGTGAGAACAATCGATTTGTTGAAATAGTTATTGGTGTTTTAGCTAATGTATTTTGTTCGGGTTGTGATAATAGTATGAAAAAAGAAGAAATTACTATTATATTGGGGGTACTACAGTCTGACGACCCTTTAGTTTTAGTGCAAGTCATGCGATTTATTTCAGTATCAGTAGAAAGTTCAGCTTTGATACTTTCTTTAATAGATGAGAACATTTTTGGACAGATATGTTTTATTTTAAAAAATTCTGTAAATACTGATCTTCTCTTAAAAACAATGGAAGCAGTAGCTAAGTTGACGACTAATTTTAGAATAAAAGAAGCACTAGTGACTTATAATGTGTATGATTCAGTGATGATCTGTTATAACACCTTAATAAAAATGGATGGGGATCAGTTTGATCCAGATACAAAAGAAAAAGTCTCATCTATAAGATATATGGTAGAAATAATTGTAAATGTCTATGCTTATATCGAACATTTTGAAAAAGATCAATTGCTCACACAAATTCAAGCAAATTCAAATATTTTTGTTAATGAAATTTTGAAAATTCTTGGTTTTTTCTGCCTTGAAGAAAATTTACTGCCAGTAACAGATAATTTAATATTTATTATGTCTGCCATTGCTTATATATACACAAATCTCAAATTGAATTATATACCAGATATATTTTTGTCAGTGACTAAAATTTTAGAGCAACTTATCGATATTAAAGACGAAGTGGGGGATATTTTTGACTCTGCTTTAGAGCTACAATGTTATTTGATATCATGTACCAAAGAAGAGGA
This sequence comes from Diabrotica undecimpunctata, assembly GCF_040954645.1. Taxonomy (NCBI): domain Eukaryota; kingdom Metazoa; phylum Arthropoda; class Insecta; order Coleoptera; family Chrysomelidae; genus Diabrotica; species Diabrotica undecimpunctata. The sequence goes on from NC_092804.1 coordinate 2,415,259, forward strand.
CATTCAACGAGACTTAAAATGCTTATCGAGGAGTACAGTTAAAAAAGTTTTAAATGTAGTGAATGAGAATTTTAGTAAATATAATTTAAGTTCAGATATTAGTGACTCTTTGTTGAAGTATTATAAACAGTTAAGGTAACTTAAATATAAGTATTTTAAATAAACATTGTTGTATTTTAAATAAAAATTGATGTTGTTACCCAGTAATAACATAACTGGGTAATAAATTACCTAGTGATGTTATTTATATTTGAATTATGTCTGACACAAAAACAAATCCAGTAAATCTAGGGGCCCCAAAAACTAATCCAAATAATTTTTTTCAAGCAAATTTTGTTGCGATCTGACTCGCAATCCCTCAGCGATTTAACATAATTTTCGTGTAGAAGAGAAAAATGAGTTTTACATTGATTCCCCTAAGAGGATAAAGTGACAGAAAATAGCTAAAGAACTAATGAATCACGAGAGTTCCTATAAAAACCAAAAAAGATGTTTTTTCAAACAAAAGAAAATCTTAATATAAGAATTAATTTAGATTCAACTTTTATATTAACTTTTAAGGAAGAGCACCTTCCTTAAAAGTTACAGAAATTAGTAAAATATTCCTTATATTTTGAGATTTTATGATTTTTACGTGCTTTAGGCTGAAATTAAGATTTTATTGGTTTCATCCCAAATTTTTTATTTTCTTAACACAAAGTTCATGAAAAAATGAATTTTTATTTAATGTTTCCACTTTCGACTATAATAAAAAACTCTGGTACTAGTGTAGTAAGACGGAACAATGTCTGCGGAGATGAAATTTATATCAATGAATTCTGCTTCACTTACTGATAATTGTACAACGATTTTTATTCTGTGGAAAACGTCCTTTTTTATGTAACTTTCATTTAAAATGTCTTATTTTTAAAAGCCACCGCCATGATTTACCATGAAACAAAATAAAATGACAGGAATGACAACTGTTTCGTATAGTCAAGAACAGGTAATTTTAACCAGTGTTGCCATAGTTATACAAAATATGTTTTCTTATGAAAAATAAAAATTTTGATTTTTAATTATATAACATTTTATTCTTACATTGTTACCTACTTTTAACAGAAAATTACTGCTTTTTTTACCAGGGTTAGGTTGGGTTTGGTTAGGTTTAGTATCATTGGTTTACATTTTTAATAACAAAATGTACAGAAAAATATGAAATGTTTTGTGTGTTCCATGTTATATGTTTTTGTAAAAAAAAACTTAATTAAATATAACTGCGTTTTTTGGCATTAACTTTTCTTAGATGAAGTTCTTTTTGTATTTCGCAAGAAGCTGTATCGGACTCAGATATAATGTTCAAATTTGTCACATTCTGCACATGTGTCGGTGCGGGGAAATCCAAATTTAATATTAAATTTTGTTTTAAATACTTTCCAATACATTGTGTAGGGGACGTTAAGGTAGTATTCCTGCAGAAAGGCCTTGTGCATATCTTTTACTGTTAACTATGATAATAGGTACAGCTTATTCGGATTTTTCCGCAATGAGTAATGTGACTGCATAAGAGAAAATCTATGTATGTGATGCATTATGAGAGTTGTAGCTTTTTTGCTGTAGTCTACTAGTGATAACTGAAGTTTTTTTTAGACGAGGCAGCATAACTATATGAATGCTGGCAAATGCTTTGATACAACTTCCGAAACTTGTAAGAATATGCTGCACAATGCGGTTTGTTTCCTTCATAAAGATACGAGAAAACTATCAATGTAAATCAGCTTATATTTAGTAGCTATTTTGTCCTTTCAGCACCTACCGGATGTTTTTTGCATTAAAGTTTAAACAAAATAGTAGTCCATAGACTTGTCACATACCTGGCCACGTCTGAGTCCCAATATCATACTATTTTTATTAATTTCCAAGAGCCATAGTTTTGGTATTTATTTTTTCAGAACTAGAACTAAAATATATTATAAAAAAAAACAAGACTAAATAAATTCTTTATTAACAC